>NC_080751.1:74651332-74960947 GCF_020826845.1 Diceros bicornis minor | reverse complement strand
GGTTTTTTTTAAACTTTGTTTTTTAGAGCAGTTTTAGGTTCATAGCAAAATTGAGAGGAAGGTACAGAGATTTCCCATATACCTTCTGTCCCCCCACACCCATAGTCTCCCCCACTATGAACATTCCCTCACCAGAGTGGTACATTTGTTACAACTGGTGAATCTGCACCGACACATCATCATCACCCAAGTCCATAGTTCACATTAGGGTTCACTCTTACTGTTGTACATTCTATGGGTTTGGTTAAATGTATAATGACTTGTATCTACCATTATAGTATCACATGGAGTATTTTCTTGACTTATGTTTCAATCTTCTCAAAACTTACCCTCAAAGAAATATTCTTTCCAATACTGAAAGAACATTAGAAACACTTAACAGAGCATATTCTCTGTGCCAAGGAGTGTTCTAAGGGTGTTACAGATATCGACACAATTAATTCTCATAACAACCCTGTGAGGCAGGTACTATATCATCCAATTTTCCACAAAGTGAAACTAAGGCCCAGTGAGGTTTAATAACAGGTCAGGGAACATCTCTGAAGGGATTTCAGAATGGCGTCTCCATAGCTCCACCTTGCAGCGACTGTGTGGCTGACCAGGGTTTCAGAACTTCTTTACTGAACACATACAGAAACTCTAGCGCAGGGCAGAGCATAACCCGGAAATACACTTCATGTAGATATGTTGTTTTGGATCTTCTTCCTTACATTTCAGGATTGGTTTCTTTCACTCTGTTTCTCCATTTTCTGGGCTTTTGCTCCCAGAGGGCCCACCCACCTGGGTATTTAATCTGGTTCAATTGCTTTGCTAATACATTTTCTGCCTGTACCCTCTCCAGTGTGGGGGGAGGGGGAGGCTATTCCTCACGGGAGCAGATTCCTGTTGGCTTTCACAATGCCTCTGTAATCTAGTCTTCCCATTCCAACACGTCATTAATGATGAAAAATGGAGTTCTAAGGAGGCAATTGCCCCCAAACATATCAGCTCTGTCTTTTCCCTAAGAGTGCTTCCCTACCCCCAACTTCTTTTCCAGGTTTGAAACTTGTTCTTTTGGTTGACACAAGTGATGTAAGTTTTTACATACACTTTTATTGGTGTGGTCAGGGAAGCTGAATGTGGGGACGGGCGACAGCAGACTGTGAGCGCTCGTGTCGTGGGTGAGTGTGTGTGTGTGTGTGTGTGTGTGTGTGTGTATCTGTGTGCACGTCTGGGGTTCCCCACACTCTTGGACATGACGATCTCCTTGGCTGTCTTCCCAGCACTTTCCTACTGCAAACAAGATTCACTCTCCTGCTTTTCTCCCACGCTGTTGTTCGATGAGATTCTGGAGAATCTTTAAATATGGTCTCTGATTCAGATTTATGATATTTGAAGTCTGTTTATTTCCAGTCCTTATTAAGACAATTTTCTGGTGAACTGGCACCTAGAAAGGAGATGGACTTCATATCTGGAAGGTGGCTGAAAGTACCACGGAGAGAATGCGGTCCTCAGTCGGGCTGCGCTTGACCTTTCTTATTCTCTGGGCTTTGGGAAGACTGGGCATCTGAAGCTCAGGGGTCTAGTCCTTGCCCTCTCGCTGGGTTCCTATGATTTCAGATAAGTCACTCTCTTTCAGAAGGTGGTTAATCATGCTGCATTCACCTTACAGGAAAGATAAGTACAAGTGCCAGGCAAATAACTGGTGGTTTAGAACTTGGGAATGTCGGTTGTGTTCTCCTTAGATGATGGGTGACAGGTAGTTAAGGTTCTCGACCAGGGGGCTTCATATATGTTTGTCCATAGACACTCTAAAAATAATTTAGAAAAATTATGCATTTATACATTTTTAGGTTGAAATCTAAAATTTTTCATTATAATTAATATATTTACAAAGGAATTAGTTTCCAGGGTCTGTAAATATTAACAATTTAAAATATAACTATGATATTACTTTTTTTCCAATGGCATCCTCCTTGAGCTCATAATTCCATTCTATTTTCCCCATTGAATTGTATCTTCATATAATATTTTAAAGAAAAAATGTCTTTTCTTGATCATGCTGTCCTATTTCTTTACAATGAAAGTATGTATATCCTGATTTTAAAAAATTCCCCTTGACTCTAAGGCTGAAAGTATGAAAAATTCCTCTGAATTAAATTACTGTTATAATTATTATTAGTACAAAATTGATTAAAATATTATTAATATATTAATTTTATCAGTTATTAAATATAAGAAGTAAAGTATTATTGGAAATACCTCTGTTAATCAATGAGTGTGTCTGTTTTGTTTATTTTTCCCCTTTTAGTTCATGTATTCATATATATTACTTATTGCTGAATGAGACAAGATTTACCATCAGTTCTATTCTTATTTATTGTTATTAAAGATGTAAATATTGATAAATGCTGTTCATAGAAATAAATTGATGAAAATAGGAGCTTTTTCATAGTAATGCTATTCACCTCTCTGAACTCCTTCTCAGTCAGAAGCCAAAAAATTACATAATTCATGTATTATCAAAGATTTATTATAATGATCTATCAGCTAACATCTCAATCAGTTCCTCCTCTAATTTTGTCAGAAACAGATACTTGAAATATCTGATTTGCAATAGGATTCCTTGCCTGATAATTAGAACCATTCACTTTCCTTGTCCCTCCATTGATATTGAGAATTGCCCCTTTCTCTGACATCCCAGTGAGAGAGAGGTGTGCTTTTCCTCTGTAAGTGGGAGAAGAGTGGTGTGAAAAACTGATGGAAAACGAGAGCCACAGCTTGATTTCAAGTGGATATATATTAGAAAAAACTACATTCAGAAGTTGAGCATTTGAGAATGAATTCCCTTAAAAGCATCCATGTCTGTACACCCTAAGGAAAGTCTTTGGTTGTACATTTCAATATCCCAGGGAATTTTACAAAAACACGGATGCTTAGGTTGCACCTGTAAGAAAGCTGATTTCACTGTGTTGGAGTGGTGCCAGGACGTGTTTTAAGACATGCTCTCCAGGTGATTTTAATGCCTCCAGTGCTGGGAACTCCCACTTAGATGCTGAGCTCTGTGAGGTCAAGGACCTGGACCCAT
The DNA here is from genome assembly GCF_020826845.1 of Diceros bicornis minor. Classification (NCBI taxonomy): domain Eukaryota; kingdom Metazoa; phylum Chordata; class Mammalia; order Perissodactyla; family Rhinocerotidae; genus Diceros; species Diceros bicornis. Next base: position 74,957,880 of record NC_080751.1, on the reverse strand, counting down.
CGCCCAGGTGTGCATCTCTGCTGATTTGCCTGGTCTCTGGTGAATAAATAATAGTGAATGAAATCACGAGGATCAGGAAACAGATAGGGGCTAGGAATTCACATCCAGAGCACAGGAGGTTTATGGCTAAATGGTCAGAGTCAGGAAACTTCAGGAATGTGGAGGGGTAAGCAGGGCAAGCAGGAGTAGAGACCCTTAGTGGCTGACAAGACTCGGGGTGGGGGGTGGTGATGCTGAGGACACGTTAGCCTTTCCTGCCCTTAGGTCTTCCTCAGGGGAAACCATCTAAGTCTTCCCAACCTGCAAAGAGCCAGACAAGAGGGGAGACACAGCTTCACCGGCAGAACCAGTCCTCAGAAATTTGCGAGCTAGGAATTCACATTTTAGTCTGTCAGTCATAGGGAGGAACTCTGTTCTGGGATGTGAGGAGTTCTGTTATCAGTGATGTCAATCTTAGGTATTAGATTTTCTGGAATTTGAAATATCCTATCTCATTGACCCCATAGAAAACTTTCAATTAATGAATTAAGTGAACATTTGTTGTCTACTCTGGGCCTGATGCTGGGTGGAGCTTCGTTGGGCCACATGCTCCTCATCTTGGTTTGGAAGAGTCCTTTCCTGTTTAGTTAGATATAGCAAAGAGATTTCTTTTCCATGGGAGTACTTCTCCTTACTCTAGGGGAACCCAGAGAAGTGGGGGGCACTGAAGTAGGGGAGCTTCCTTCATCCTCCTCACATCTCAGTTGTCTCCATTCTCAGCAGGATTCCACACCCATCACTCGAATCACTTGTTCACAAACATTCTCAAATTTACTCCTCTTTCGTTGGCTTCACTGCACACGTCTCTTCATAAAATTGCATTATATACCTGCTACATATTTATTTATAAATGTCTCTCCAACTAAAATGGAAGCGTCACAGGGACGAGCACTTTGTTTCGCTCATTGCTGTACTCTGAGCACTAGAAGAGTGTCAGATGTATGGTAGGTGCTCAGATATGTGAGGAAGGCAAGGAGGGAGGGGGTGAGGGGGAAGGAAGGGACTTTTCTCCTGGGAATTGGCAGCAGAGGGCTGCACTGCTCTGTGGGGGCCCAGCTGCAATTGCCTGGGTGCCGGGCTCCTGCCCCAGGCAGCTCTGTGTTCGGTTTTCCACTCAGAACTAGCAGAACCACTTCAGGGAAATTTGCAGGAATCCTCTATGTTTTCTTAAGGGCTCTTTGTCCATCCTGGACTCCTGGACTCAGGCCCATATACAATGCAGGCCTCTCACAGAGCAGGGACTGCCGGGTGCAGGCAGGACTCCTAATGACTTCCGGAGGTGAGGGTCTCCTTATTTATGGACTTGCCTCCTTCATGCAGACACTTTCCTTGCACGTTTCCTCAGGTCCCCTCCTCTCACTGACCTCCCTTCCCCCCACCATACGACATAAGCTGATTAAGTGGCCTAAACCTCTGAAGAATCAGCCACATAATGTATTGAAATCATCTAGATAACCTTCTATTGTGTAACAGAGATTCTTTATAGGTTTGTCACCATCATGTTCTTGAAACCCACTATGAAGTCTGGCTCCAGAAAAATGACTTGCTATGACTTAATAACCAAGAGAGAAAGGTCAGGTTGCAAAAAATAGCAGACTAATGATCCACTGTTAGGTGTTCCGTGGTTAAATGGCCTCCGCCATTTTGCTCTCTCACAGTCTCCAATTATTTGCACGTGCAAATAGTTATTCCTGTGGTCGATTATGCTGGCGCACATGTGGAACCCATAAAATAAAGGGCGAGAGATTGCTGGTCTTGCAAGGAGCTTATTCACTTCCAGTTGTGTGCCCACAAATGGTTCTGCCTGCAGAGTGTGCATTTGTTCATGCAAAGAGGCTGCTCTTTCAGGTTATAGAAAATGAGACAATATCTAGCACCCCTGAGGTAGTGACTGCTAAGGCTTTGTGAAAGCTTGTAAGAAACCAAATTGGAGCGCATAGATGCCGTGGAAGCAGGTTGTAAGGGAGTCCAGCCCTCTACACTGCTCTCCTCAGGAAAGGCTCCGTGTGGGACATTCTCTGACTTCCTAAGAGCTGTCTCAGCACTCCAGGTTTATTTCCCTTGTATTTTGATTTGTTCGCTTTTCCTCATATTTTACATTTTTTGCATGAACTCTGAGGATAAGTAAGGCCGCAATTATCTAGTACTAATATTCAGAAGACAACATCTCATCTTATTCGGGAATACTCAGTCTCCCAGGTGACTCTATCTTGATTATTTGGGAAAGAATTTCTGACAAATATGTTCTTATAATGAATCAAATATACAACTCATATGATCACTAGTAACAGTTACTCTTATAGAAACAGTTACTAGTGACAGTTTCTCTCAGGATCAGTGTGGTGCAGAGTAAACCTCTCAAGAGCCTGTGGAATGTTCTTACAGGTGAGACTGAGAGTCCACTGAGGTGCCGCACAGAGCATCACCTCTCTCGTGAGATGCTCACCAACTCCAAAAGCAGATGTGATGTATAATTACATTTGCAAACTAATAATTGCGTCTCGTAGGGTTGTTCTCATTACCTTTAAAACTAACAGTTTTTTTTTTTTTGTGAGGAAGATCGTCCCTGAGCTAACATCTGCCAATCCTCCTCTTTTTGCTGAGGAAGACTGGCCCTGGGCCAACATCCATGCCCATCTTCCTCCACTTTATATGGGACGCCGCCACAGCATGGCCTGACAAGTGGTGCGTCGGTGTGCGCCTGGTATCCGAACCGGCGAACCCTGGGCCACCACAGCGGAGCGCGCGCACTTAACTGCTTGAGCCACCGGGCCGGCCCCCTAACAGAGTATTTTTATACCTCAAATCCAGAACACGGGTTGAGGGGTTTAACGATCATATTTCATGCTGGACTCCAAGTGTCAGCCTTCATTTTCTTTTTAGCAGCTTTACTGAGATGTAATGCACAGACCTCACAATTCACCCATGTAAAGTGTACAATTCAAAGTTTCACTTGTTATTAATTTTTAAAAATTATGAAAATATATATAACAAAATTTGCCATTTTAACTATTTTTAACCATCATTAATTACATTTACAATGTTGTGCAACCATCACCATTATCTACTTCTAAAACTTTTTTATCACCCAAACAAAAACTCTGCACTCATTGAACAATACCTCCCTGGTTCCTCCTCTCCCTGACCCCCTGGTAACCTCTAATCTGTTTTCTGTCTTTATGAATTTGCCTAGTCTAGATATTTCACATTTGTGGAATCATACACTGTATGGCCTTTTGTGTCTGGCTAATTTGACTTAGCACAATGTCTGCAAGTTTCATCCACGTTGCAGCATGTGTCAGAACTTCATTACTTCTTTATTGCTGAGTAGCATTCCATTGTATAGATAGACCAGATTTGTTTATCCATTCATCTCTTGATGGACTCTTGGGTTGTTTCCACCTTTCAGCTATTGTGCATGATACAATACTGCAGAGAACATGATGTACAAGTATCTGAGTGGGCCTTAGTTTTAAGGTCAATAGTCATCAGCACGGGAAGAATGATGCAAGTTGCCCAATTTCAGGAGGACTGTCTGCTTCAGTTTCCTCCTCATGCTGTTGGCCAGAGGTCTCCCACGTGTCCCCACCTGACCCTGGCAGCGATGGCAAACCCTGTCAGTGTAGCACAGTCTTGGCCCTCCGCCGAATGTGCTCACAGCCTCAGAGTCTTGTCAATGCCGTGCTCTAGGCAGCACTGGCAACTAGCCGGAATCAGCAAGATGACACTTATTGCCATATGAAGTTTAGAGAAATCATGAAAATACAGAAAGAGAGACAAAATATCATGGTCTCCCTGAAAGTTTCTTCTAGGAAAATAATTTTCTACCCTTCAATTCTTGATATTACATAGATTCCAAGTCCATAAAACTTCAGTTGCCAAATTTCCTGGTTAGCGCCTCCTCACATATAACATACTAGCAGTTTTTAGGGATACCTTAGACAGTTGCAGTATACTGTGTAGTTCTTTGTAAATGTTCGCAAGACTTCACTAAAGCAGTGATTTCCAAACCATATCACAACTGAACAACTTTTAAAATATATAATTGATAGGAGGGGGGAAGAGATGAATAGGCAGAGCACAGAGGACTTTTAGGCCAGTAAAACTATTTTGTATGATACTATTATGGTGGATACATGTCTTATACGTTTGTACATTATACATTTGTACCCCGAATGTACAACACCAAGAGTGAACCCTACTGTGAACTATGGACTTGGGTGATAATGTAGGTTCACCGATTGTAACAAATGTACCACTCTGGTGGGGGATGTTGATAATGGGGGAAGCTGTGCATGTGTGGGGGCAGGGAGTGTGTGGGAGTTCTCTGTACTTTCTGCTCAATATTGCTGTCAACCTAAAACTGCTCTAAAAAATAAAGTCCATTAAAAAAAAAATAAACCAAGGATCCTCATTGCACAGAAAAAAATATATACAGCTCTTCAGAGATTATTATGGTGATGGGGTAGCACTCAGGAATCTGTGTATATATATATAAATATATAAAATATATTTATATTTATCGTTATATTATGTATTTATTATTCAATTATACATTTTATATAATTATACATACATTATATGACATATAATATATTATTATATACAAATAAAAGTTTTTTATATATATATATATATATATATATATATACCCTAAGTTTGTGAATCCACAGGGCAACAGAAGTTAGATCCCAAAAAAACCATTGGGTTTTCACTAGCAAGAAGCCTGTTGGGAGTGGCTGCAGTGAGCCGAGAATTTAGAGGAAATTTGATCACCATCTCCTCTCTCCTCACTTGCTTTCTGTTGGTGATAAAGTGAATGGCTCCTCAGTGCGCACTGTGGCGTACTCATCCTGCCTTTTCTAGTCCAGTTTATTCATATAAACATATCACACTCATATGAGTGTGATAGAGAGATTTCTGTACACCCAGCCCAGAGTGAGCTCTGCAGGAACCCAGAGCCAAGTCTGTCGTAATTTCTCCCTCAAGTGAAGCACACACAGGACAGGCAGTGGATAATGCCTCTTGCCAATTTCCAGACACCAGGGCGGTTGTCAGGTAAACCAGGAGCTGTTGGAGATGTTCGTGGTCATCATTCCTGGAGGTTGAATCTGGTCCTGGGGAACAAACAAGGGAGCAGGATGTGACTTAGGAATCCGGATCCACCAAACATCTCATTGGCTATTACTGTTTTCTTTCAGGATCAAAGACAATGTTTTAGGGATAGCAAAATAAGAAAACACTTGCAAATCAGCATTTGAAAAAGTATTGAAGTTAAGGTCAGAAGTTCTAGACTTGAATCAAATTTCTGATACAAATAGCTTCTCTTTTTTATCTTCTTGGTTGATTCTGACTCTGTTTCTCTGACTCTACCTTCATCTCTCTGAGCCTCAGGTTTTCTTGCCTGTAGAACTGGCACCTACGTCTGCTTCACACCATGTACAGGAATATGGTAAAACCAAAGAGATAAGCTTTGTTACAGTGCTTATAAATGTAAAACGAGGGACCATTTTTGTTATTGATTGCCATGAGTGCTGTGTTTTCAAGATGTTACGGACAAGGAGCTCTCTCAGTCTCCTCCATGGCCAATTGTGTTTTAGTGTGTGGACGACTGTCCCAGGTAGTTGTTCAGCAACCCATGAACCAAAAGCATTCCTTTTCTTGGAATTAGTAATTGGTGCCCCAAATCAGACCATAACAACAGAATTGAGTATCAAAACCACTGCTGTTTTCCAAAATCATCAAAGTACCTCGTTAGAGTGAGCATCTGAATCCTTCAAGATAATTGCAGAGTAGTCTTTGGGTTTGAATTGGTGAATTTTTGCTGCTTATCAGTGCATCTTCACACAGACATAACAGGCATTCTCATGATGTGAAATTAGACCCTTTTGTAATTCATTTGTACAAAGTTTAAAATATGCAACGATGCATATTGCTCTAAACTTACTGTTTTTTAAAAAATTATATAAATAATATGGAGGAGTTGTAACAGTACTGAAACTATGAGAAGAAAGTAGCTTTCCCACCAACTGAGATTACCATTATTAATATTTCAGTGACCAGTCTTTTATACATTTCTTCACATACATTTTATAATTTTACATCAATGGGATCATATATTCATACATTATTTTAAAAAAATCTTGGACACTTTCTGAGAGTTTTTTTTGGTTCGATGTTGCTCATTGCAAATTAAAAGTACTCCGTGTTGGTCAATCCTATCTTCTTAAAAATACCAAGGATCATTATGATTAGCAGTGTTCGTCTGACATGATGACCTCATTCCTACTGGGCCATCCGCTGGAGTAACCTTGCTGCTGAGGTTTACTCCAAGCTCTTACTTGGCAGCTGTGCAATATTTAGAGAATCATTGAATGTTTCTGGATATCAGATTCTTAGTCTGAACATTAGGGGGTTGGGATAAGTAATATCTGAGGTCCCTTCCATCACTATTCTTCTGAGAAAGTCTGTTTTGGCTGCCTCACCTGTAGGAAGTTCAGTCTGGGTATGTGGATGGATGGATGGATGAGTGGATGGAGGAATGGCTGGATGAGTGGATGGCAGATGGATGGATAGCAGATGAATGGATAGATGGTTGAGTGGATGATTGTGTGGATGGTGGAAGGATAGATAAGTAGATAGATGGGTGGATGGGTAGATGGATAGATGGATGGATGGTTGGGTGTTCCCAATAACACATTTCTTTCTGCTTATTGATTTTTAAACTAGTATACGATTAGTCTCCCCTGAGTACTTGTGAGATCCTCAAGACAGGGGTCATGTCCATTCCTCTTTATATTTCTGCCACTGTTAAGAATGATGGTTGTTACATGGTAGATAGTCTTTAAAAGTGTTTGAATTAAACTGAAGGGAAAAATAAACAAGGTACTGTGATATGCAGAATAATAGTCCCCTAAAGATATCCACATCCAATTCGAGGACACAATCAGTTTGCCACATTAAACTAAGACTCAACGTCTAGGCACACATTCAGGCATGTGCAATGAAAAGAATTATATTAAATATTTTGCTTTAAAGTTATTTTTATTTTTTTTCCAGGGGAAGATTTGCCCTAAGCTAACATCTGTTGCCAATCATCCTCCTAACCCCCCTGCCAAGCCTCAGTACATAGGTTGTTCTATGTGAGCTGCCTCCATAGCATGGCTACTGACAGATGAGTGGTATGGTTCTGTGCCCAGGAACTGAACCCAGGCCACCGACGTGGAGAGCGCCAAACTTTTAACCACTAGGCCATCAGGGCTGGCTCTGAAGTTATTTTTGAAAACAAACAAAATTATATGTGTGTGTATGTGTAAATAAAGCTCAGGCTCTAAAAGTAAAGCTAAAATGTTTTTCTTAGCTAGTGAGCACCTACAGAATCAGTCACCCCTAAGAGGTGAGGGCTTGTCAGAGAGTTCTGGGTTCTGTGTGAGATTGTAGCTTATGAAAAGGAATAATAGATTAAAATTATTATTATAATTTGGGAAAAATGTCCTGAAGCCTGGAACCCCTGCTAGAGAACCAATTATTTGGGCTGAATATAAAAAGTTACTTTAGGCTGCTCAGACGTAGGAGGCCATGAAGGCTTTTGAGAATTAGACAATAAGGAGCATTACGCCAAGACAAAAACAGATGGAAAGGTACCCGTGTCAGGGGGCTTTTAAGTCTTTCACGGAGCTGAGCAGCCTTCACTGCTTCACCCATGCAAGAGGCTGAGCAGGTCTTGATCTGAGACTGTGTGCGGGAGGTGGATTTACACAGAGACAGGCTGCACTTTGATTACAATAGCCCCACAGAGAGATTGGAATCGAGTCCAGGGTGACGTCGACAGCTCTCTCCATTTGGAGGGCAGTGTTTCCCCAACAGTGAGGAAGCTCACTGTAAGGAGCAGCTCTCTGCCACCTGTAAGCATAGAGCTTCACTCAAAGGCACGCCTTTCCTTCCCTCCCCTCAGGCAGCCACTCTGCTGAGCCTGGATTGGGCGGCTCTTTCCTCCCGCCCACGACAGGGCAGGAGAGATGCCAAGAGTGATTTCTTACTCTTCAGAGAGGCGAGAGGAAAGTCAGTGTTCCTCCAGCTGCTCCCACATCCAGAGCTTTGAGGTGGATGATGACACCTCTGCTCCCCAGGAGAATAGTAACGAGGGTGAAGCAACACACCTCCTAGAGCTCAGAACCTGTAAACAAGGGGACGATATAGCTGCATGTATGTTTGTATTCGTCAGGGTTCTCCAGAGAAGCAGAACCAAGGGGAAATAGATAGACATAAAGAGATTTAGTATGAGGGATTGCTCATACAATTACAGAGGCTGAGAAGTCCCACGATCTGCTGTCTGCATGCTGGAGAACCAGGAGAGCTGGTGGTGTAATTCAGCCCAAACCTGAAGGCCTGAGAACCAGGGGAGCTGATGGTCGAAATCCCAGTCCAAAGGCAGGAGAAAACCGGAGTCCCAGCTCAAGGGGCAGGAAGAATCCTCCTTCCTCGGCTTCTTGTTCTACTCAGGCTCTCGACAGATGGGATTGTGCCCCTCTGCACTGGAGAAGGCAGTCTACTGAGTACACCAGTTCAAGTGCTAATCTCATCCAGGAACCCCACACAGACACATCCAGAAACATTGTTTAATCTGGGCATCTGCAGCCAGTTGAGTTGACCCATAAAATTAGCCACCACACTGTTCATACTTAAAGTGAAGTCAAGGGCCACTGTTCTCCAGGACACAAGAAGAATTATCAAGGGCTCTACAAGTTTATTTCATTCCAAGGATTCATTATTGTGACCCACATCTGAACGATACCCCTCAGCTCAGAACACAACCTCACGTCTGACTTGAGCTTCAAATGAAGAATTGATTTGAGTCCGATTATAGCTGTAGGAGGAGTTAATATTTCCTCCATTTTATAGATAAGGAAGCAGAAGATGGAGAAGTTAAGTGACTTACAACATCTGGGAGCTACTGAGGGGGAGGGACTGAATTTAAACCCAGGGCTTCTGACTCCAGATTCCATGTTCTTTCCACTACCCCCTGCTGCCTTTCCTCTCCATCTAATTTATGAAGTGGAGAGCAGTTCCAAATGAACCCACAACCACAGGCTTTTCATGTGTGTTTTGCTCCTGGTGGTTGGTTTGGGTTACAGTCCGCGGCCGTTCTTTCTTCTGTGTGGGTTTGGCTGTGGGCAGGGAGTCAGCGAGTGAGCAGCAAGACCTCACTTCTACTTGGTCGAGGCCGGCCTCCTGCTGAAGGTGGACTGTAATGGTTACTGTGAAAGCCGTTGTTATAAACCGAGCTCCTTTACTGTCAGGAAAATGGAAAGCAGACATCATCAGGAAATGCAGCACAGACCCTTCTGTGCTGGTGAGTGAGGGTGCAAAGTTGTGGCCCGTCCATCACTGGATGTGTTTTTCTTTCTGTGGCCCTGGCCTCCCCTTCACTTGTGTGTCACAACAATCGGCCACAAGGCTTTTCTTGAGACCGTCTGTGGGCTCAGCTCCAGGTAAAGCGCTGGTGTCAGTGCTGTCATCCTTGCTCCTGGGAGCCTCCCGGACTGCCTCGGTCCTTACCCAGTGTTCCCGCGGAGCCTGTGAGGATGGGTCCTGACCCACGTCACAGTGTTTGCCTCTAGGGTTTGCTTCCTGGTGTCATTCACCTGACTGTGAGCACCTGGCGGTGGCTTCTTGTTCGTCATGTGAGTACTCCCTGAGGTCATGCAGTGTACGGCCCATAGGGCCCATAGCAGGCACTCTATCAATGTTTGATCGATAAATATGTAAATTGATGAAATAAAAATATTGATTCTACTCCCAGCCATTGAGTTGGAGAAACACAACAACACACCTGCAACAGTGAGGGAGTGGCACGAGATAGTCCATCTTAACGCCACCTGCGTGTGGAGCGTAGGTGCATTACAGGCTCCTGGGGACAGAGGAAAGGAAGGCGGAATTGTGGTCGGTGCAGGACATTAACCGGCCTTGAGGGAGAGCTCTTTGTGATTGGGCTTAGGAAGAGGAGAGCAGGGGAGGGGATGGAGGGTGGACAGCTGCTGCCCTGGTCAGCCACGACCTGTCTGTGAGGGCAGTGTGTGAAGCTGCTAGTGGGAGATGAAGAGGACCGAGAGGAGGGCCAGGGTCATGGAAGTCTGGAATGCCAAATGGCAGAGCCGAGGTTCGCATGGGAAGAGAGATGTGAGTGGCGCTGGGAAACACTGGGAGGGTGTGAGGCAGATGAGTGACCGGCTGCCACTGGCAGGATGCATAGCTTGCAGAGAGCTGAGGGCTGAGAGAAATGTGTCCCAATGGCTGAAGTCCAGGCAGCAGGCAGGGAGAGGGACAGCTGGGCAAGAGAGAGGAGAGGCCACAGAAAGAGAGACAGCATGAAGGGAAGCATCCTTAAGATCTACAAATATGGGTAAATACGGTGATATTTCATTTTTCATAACATGAAGCATAGTTGACTACTTGTTTGTTTTGTTGGCGGTGAAACTGTTGGCGGTGAAAGTGTTTTCATTTTTAGGATTCTGCCTGCAGACACCTATTAGTCATCATTTTGTGAATCAGCTAGACTCTTCTGGGAACAAAAAACGTTCTTGAGATGATTTACATAAGGTGGGAGCTACCTGTGTTTGCAGAGATAGTCCCAGCTGTGGCCCATGTTTATTCATAGTTGAGTGTAGAGAGAATTCTCCCGTGGCCGGGTTTGCAGCACGGGGAAGCAAGGTGAAGGACCAAGTCTTTTTTCCCTAGCCCAGGTGTTAGGTTAGTTCCCTAGAGTTCCGGAGAAGCTAGTCTGTGCTCCACCTTTCCCTATGGTCACCCCTGCCTACCTCAGTCAGTGGCTGACCCGTGCCTCTTGGCAGGGGTGACACTGTGAAGAACAGAGTTGGGACAGACCACCTCTGCGCACTGGCAGAGCTGTCAGAAGGAAGTTTCCAAACAGCTTCTGGTCAGCCTCTACATGTTCACTCTCTTAACCACAGGACTCATCTGCAAATTTTTATGGAAAAGTGGCAGAAAAGAGCTCTTCAAAGTCTTCTCTAGCCACGAGGCTGCCTCTCCTGGTTCATGCTGGCGCTGATGCAGGAATTGTGTCCAGATTTCTCATTGGCATCAGCCTTTCTCCTATATTCTCTGAGCTTTTGGAAGCATCACTTAATTTTTATTTCCAAATGCAGTCACGTAAGGAGGGCAGGAAATTTTGCCTCTGATTTATAATAGAATTGGTGAGTATTTCTACCCTAACTCTAACCAGCAGCTCCACCTTGAAGGAAGGTGGGACTTGGGAATGGGATCCTGTGGATCAGGCCTTTAGGAGCCTCTTCCTCTCTCACTGAATCCAGAGCCAGCCTCTTCCCTGCCTTTGGTGCAGAACTGAAAGCCAGCAGGGGATCTCTGAAGCCAAAGGGAAAGGCAAAGCCCAGCCGATCCTAGGGTCCCAAACACTTTTCTTTCTCCAAAAATGCACCTCAGGCCTTCTCCTCCAACCTGCTTATTTTTATAACTATTCAAACTGCCTTGACTCTGTGAGGCCGTGACTGGTGGGGAGGAGGGGGCTCCAGAATGGGACTGGGAGCTCAGTGAGGGGGGACAGGGACAAGCCTCATCCTCCTGGCACAATGCTTCCTGTGCTCGGCTTCCTGGTGAGGAGGCGAGTTTGGAGGCACTTGCCCCAGCTGGGGACATGCTGGCATCTGTCCCTCATTCACCTTCTCTGGGAGCCTGCAGCCTCACAGTGGGGTTGAGCGCCAGGTGGGGTGCGGCGGTGGTCTGACAGCCACGTTGGGACAGATGAAGGTGGGACCTCCAAACCCTTACTGCATTTGAGATGCTAATTTCATTTGCCAATTTAGTTTTCAGTCAAAATCCATTTTTCACTCTAATTTTTGTTTTATGCATGTTGTCATAAATGGAGGGAAAAAAAGACAGCCTTCCCAGAATGATCGAATCTTCCATAAAATGAAAGCCGTGTCCTGAGACAGTGCCCACTCAGTGAACCAAGAGGAGAGGAGAATCCTTCAGCCATCAGCCTTGGAAACATGGTAGGCCTGTCTTCAAAACTATGGCAATGGGAACACTTTTACTAATCTGTGTGTTTCTTATTTTTAAAAACTTCTTGGGTAATTTAAGACCGACGACAATTTCTTGCAAATCTTTTACACTCTGATGAATTTCTGTTCCAATGTGATGTTGGAAAACAGAGAATCCTTGCCTAAAATTCACATCATCAAAGCTATTCAACAAACTAATTCTCAACATGAGGACAATTTAGATAATAATAAAAAATTATTAATGCATATATTACTTTAATCTCTACTATTTCTGTTTTTAAAATTTAAAACACTATTTTTTCTGGGAAGTTATGTGAACAGTTCAAATATATAAACTTGATTGCTTACTATTAAATATCTGGGCATGTGGTATTCACTTGGGTACTTAAAATAGTAAAATAATTAATTAGTCATGGAATGTATATATCGGCATTTAACGAACACAAGCACATCGAGTTTTCTTCTGATGAGTGTCAACTGGTAAAAATAACAACCACATTTACAACTGTAATTTTGGAAGCTGCCAGGTGATCATTAAAATCTCTTCTGGTCTCATGAAACCATTTGGACACCTTTCCCACACCCTCCCTATGCTTGACTTCAAGGGAGTAATTCAAAACTCGTACTTTCCCTTCAGCACCTGTAGTCCTAAAATTGTTTATTACAATGGTTCCCTTGGGGCTGGCCCCGTGGCTTAGTGGTTAAATGCACGTGCTCCGCTACTGGCGGCCTGTGTTCGAATCCCGAGCGCACACCTACGCACGCTTGTCCGGCCATGCTGAAGCAGCGTCCCACATACAGCAGCTAGCAGGATGTGCAACTACAACATACAACTACCTACTGGGGCTTTGGGGAGAAAAAGGGAACAAAAGGAGGAGAATTGGGAATAGGTGTTAGCTCAGGTCCAGTCTTCCTCAGCAAAAAGAGGAGGATGGGCATGGATGTTAGCTCAGGGCTGATCTTCCTCACAAAAAACAAAAACAAAAAAACAATGGTTCCCTTTTACCTCTGTCATCAATCCAAACTCTTTTCCATTCAAAGCTCCTCAAATCCAGCCCTTATACATAGATCTTGAAATTATAGGATGCAGAATCTGGAAGGACTCTTACATATCACTGACGCCAGTGATTTTGAAAGCACATCCTAAAAATTAGCTCCGATTTATCCAATGGGTTATCCAATGGATAATGTTGACGGTGTGGAGGAAGGCCGGGAGTCCTGCTGCTAAGTGTGCTTTTACCTGAGACTCTCTTTCTGGTGGGGTCCTAGAACTAGGTCTGTGGAGAACAGGATTTTAAAGCACTGCCTTAGACCCACTCCTGCAGGCTCAGAAAGAGGAAATGAATATTGTTTATATATTACATAAGAGAAGAACATATTTAATTTTAATCAAGTGGTTCACCATAGATTTGTTCAATGTTCTACCTGGTAGAGTTGAAGAAGATAGTTGCAGGGTTCTTGAGGACAGGAATAACATCTTCATATTTTTGTATCCCCAGCATTTTGTTAAATGTCTACATAATAATGGACACTTGATGAGATGGAAGGGTGAAGGAGGGAGGGAATGAATGAATGAATGAAGTCTTAAGACCCAAACAAGCTCTTAAAGAACCAGTGTAGACAGACTGAGTGCGAAGTTTCAGAGAGACAAAGAGCGTTGCTTTGGAGATGGGAGCTTGTAAATATTTTGTAGACAGAGTGGTTTCTAATCCCTATAATTTAACAGTCCCAGGACCCATATAAGAGGCTAAGGAACACAGCCTTGCCCATGAGTTGTGTGAAAATGTCTTCCTAATGTAAGTTTTTCTGGAATATAAGGCAAGAAAATACATCATGACAGGCACATAGGCATTTTGGATAGGTATTGTCTTTCATTTTCAGGCTTATTCATTCCCAACCTGTTGATGCTGAGGTCTCTGGGTTTTGAGATTGGCAGAGTAGACACTGGGGGATTCAGGAGTGGGTACTCAACAAGAGCAGGGTCAGCTGGGAGAGGTAAAGTAGGAGGCTAGACCCAGACTTTCCTGTACTCCTAAACGAGGAGGATCCTTGAGAAAGAAGTTGGGAAGGTATGAAACTCCTTGCTCTGCATTTTTATCTACCTCTGCTGACCTCTCTCATTCTTCTGAAAAAACAAGCAAACAAACAAAACCTGGGGTACCCCTTTGCTTTCCCTGTTGAGTGTGGTTAAATGTGCCAGATGCCACCTATGAAGAGATCTCACTTGAAGAGTGGAGAATCTGGTGCAAGGTACCCACCAGCTCATCATCTGGAGAACTTGGGAGGCCCTTCAAACATACGGATTCCTGGGCCTTTCCTCCAGAAATTCTGACTGGTCTGGGGCCTGGGAATCTGAAGTTTAAGAATCTGATGACTAGCCAGTTTTGGAACCACTTGTTTAATGGAGGATCACACTCTACAGAACATCCTTTTTCTCCCACCATGTTCATTCATCATCCTCCACTGTCGTCTTCCAGCACACCTAGAATTGAATAGTGTTGGCCACTCAAGTACCCCATGATGTCACTGGAGTATTCAAGGGCTGCTGGTCACAGCAGAAAGCCCAGTGCCAACAAGCACATTTCCTCAGGAAATTGTTCCATCCCCCAGCCATCTCCAGTTATTCCTCTCCCTTCTCCTGGGAGACATCAATTTGTCAAGGCCCTTTGCTTTGTAAGCAGTAGACTGGGACACTCAGGGCTTCCTTCATACATGGCAGAGCCCTGGCCCTACAGACTGGTTGCCCTCCTGGTCTCAGAGAGACACTAGTTCCTCCATTGCTATCCATCGTGGAAACCAGACAGCACTCTTGCCTGTTACCAAGAGCTTCAGTCCCCACAGTGTTAAAATCCCCTGCAGATTAGATCTTGGGTAAATGTTTGCATTTCTGCTTATGGCCCATTTATTCAGTCCGTTATAACTATTCATTTGGAATCATATACCTTTAGACTAGAAAAGAGCTTGGGTATTATGGCATCCAGTTCCTCTATTTTATAGGGAAACTCTACCAAGAGAGAGGAAATAATTCAACCAAGGAGACCTGTCATTTAGAGTGGAGCCTAGGACCAGAACCAGCCCAGCCCCCTTACTGCCTGGCTGCAGACTCAGGGAATAAGAAAGTGTTTGTAGATTTAATATGGTCACCTACGAAAAGAGGCTTCTTTCCTCTATATGTGTAAAAATCCATAAGCTGAGCAGATCAAAGCTCTCGGGACCTCAGACAAACGTTTTCCCGGATTCTGCAAGCAGATATCATGTTCTCTGATGTATTTTCCTGCAACCTCTTCACAGTCTGGAATGTTTTTGGCAGGGCACTTTTATCCCATTTGCTGTTTCTGGTCTGGAACATCTTTTCAGAAGAAATGCGATTTGTTCCACTTGTTGGAAGGACATGAGCTGGCTGGTGGACTGGGCAAGAATGGGAGGAGCACCTGTAGCCGTCCTCCCCTGCACTTGCGTGCTTCCATGTCTCTGAGGGCTCTGGGCTGCGGGCTCACCACCAGCTGGTCTCGAATGGGCATGGAAATCACCTCTCCTGCCCCTGTGCTCAAGGC
This sequence comes from Diceros bicornis minor, assembly GCF_020826845.1. NCBI lineage: Eukaryota > Metazoa > Chordata > Mammalia > Perissodactyla > Rhinocerotidae > Diceros > Diceros bicornis. The sequence goes on along the minus strand of NC_080751.1, from coordinate 74,942,249 downwards.
CCCCTGAAATCTTGCTGGTGCAGAGAAAGGGGCGAGGCATACAGGTGCACTTCAAACTCGGTTCATATAATATTCTCGACAGTCTCTGTTTTTGCCTCTTTATAGAGGAGGTGAAGAGGGCTCCGTGAGTGTAAGTGACATGCTGGCTAAAGCGTCTGCTTCAGGATCCATCGGCCAGAGGGTGGGGTCACTGACTAGCACCTTTTGGAGATTTTTCTTAATTTATATCTAATACTTGGTTGCATCAGCTGTCAAGTAATGTGGTTTAGAGAATTAAATGAGATAATATATGTAAGTCACCTGGAACAGTGCCTGGCATATAACAAGAACTCAATAAGCAATAACAATTAGTGTGATAATAGTCATTGATCAAGGGTGCGCCCGTGGCAAGTGACACCTGTTTTATTTCACATAGGAAGAGCTAATATTTATGGAACATTTCCTCTGTGTCAGGTACCATGGTCATTGTTCTATACGAATGGTTTTATTTAATCTAGTTCACCTTTAAACCTCTTAGGAAGTAAGTGCTACCGTTATCCTCATTTTGCAGATGAAACGTTGAGGCTTTAGGAAGGTAAACAGCTTGCCTAAGGTGACCTGGCTGGCTGGTCTTAGAGCCAGGACTCCGGGCCCAGCCCTCCAGAGCTCTGTGTGTGACCTCTACCCCATGGCCAGGGCCCTCACTGAAGGAACTGCCCGTGGTCTTTCCAGCTCTGCACTGCTATCTAGTCGCTTATCCAAAGCTCAATTGTCTTCACAAAGAAGTGTGAAAACTAAGTGAGAAATGGCAGCTCTTGAATTTTAGTCTCTGCACCATTTGTCAAAGGAAGACCACGGACAGTTAAAACCCATATTGTGCATTTTTGCTCATACCAAACCCATCCCTCAAAATTACATATTTGTTTTTGAATTGTAGCTCATTTTCAATGGGTTGTTGTGTATTTAGAAGTGAGATAATTTTTCACTTTTTGACACATCTTGTATCCACAGCTCATTGTCTTCTTATTTCTCTAAGCAACTGTATGAAGTTGACTTAGTGAACAGCTGCCCTGGGTGGGGATGTAAATGACACATCATACACGTATATAGAGATTGAGGAGGCAGATGCTACATGGGGGAGAGTGATGGTGAGCATGTTTGTCAGATATTTATTCACAAAATCAATTTGACATCCTGATAGCAGATGACCCCCAGCTCTTGTTTTCCAGAGACAGGTGAGGAGGGCTGCCCCTGTTTGCCCCTGTTTGAAAGTTCTTCCTTATGCTGAGTTGAAACGTGCTTGTGACATTTCATCCACTAGTTCTGGTCCTGCCTTTTGAGACAATATGGAAAATATTGAACCCCCTTCTTCTGACAGTTTGTAGTTATTTGATGATAGGTTTCTCTGAGTCTTCTCTTTCTGGCAAAATAGTTTTGGTTTGCTTACCTATTCCTCAAAGGGAACCCTGGGTTTCCCAAGCTTATCATTGCTCAGTTCTGTGCGACATTATGGATATAACAGAAATCCCCAGTATTTCCTTGTTCAGTCCTTTGTCAGTAAGCTTCCCCGAGGTTACTCAGCAATGACAATGCCCTAAAATCGCAGGGGCTTGCAACAACTTAACTCTCTCATTCGTGTTATTTTATTTTCTTCTAATATTGAAGCTTTTTTTCATATATAGCTCATTCAGCCATTGAGAGGTCATTTCATTGTAGACTGTGAGGTTGGTATTCCATTTTATTTTTTATTTTTTTTGTCAGGAAGATCAGCCCTGTGCTAACATCTGCCAATCCTTCTCTTTTTTTTTTTGCTGGGGAAGACTGGCCCTGGGCTAACATCCGTGCCCATCTTTCTCCACTTTATATGGGATGCCGCCACAGCATGGCTTGCCAAGCAGTGCATCGGTGTGCGCCTGGGATCCAAACTGGCGGACCCCGGGCCACTGCAGCAGAGCGCGCGCACCTAACCGCTTGTGCCACCGGGCCGGCGCCTCAATTTTATTATTATTATTTTTTACCTATGGGTAATGATTATGTGATTTGTAATATCGGCTCTACTATACACCAAGAAACCACACGCTAATGAGTCTGGGACCTTTTGTGTTCCATGGTCTGTCTGCCTATTCCTGTGCCAAGATCACAGTTAGTTGGTATCACTTTATAATGAATCTTAATATCTAGAGGGAAAGCCTATTGTCCTCATTTTGCTTATTTGGTATTTTCAGAGTTATTCTTGAACTTTTTATATTTAATTTCATCTCTAGAATCAATTTGTCAAGTTCCACAAAAAATATGATTAGGACAACCTTGTTAATTTATTTTTTTTCTAGTCTTATATATTCTTACTTATTTTTTTCAGGTCTGCTTTACTTATCAATTTTTGTTAGAGATGTGTTCAATTTTCTCATGATTATAGAAGATTTGTTTGTTATTCTTTGTAATTCTATCAGTTTTTGCTTTACACATTTTTATGTTATGTTATTAGATGTATAATTGCTATATCTTCTTGTTCCATTGTCTTATGGTGTTTTTAAAATCACTTTTCATCATTTTTTGCTAGTTTTGATCTTTAACTTTAATACATCAGCTTTCCTTTGGTAAGTTATTTGCCTGGTTAATCTTTATCCATTTTATTCCTTTTTTTGTGGGTTTATTGTCTATGTGTCTCTTGTAAATGTCTTGGTCCTGGATTATAAAATAAGTCCAAGTTGATAATAGCTTTTTGAAAATTTAAATTTAATTTACTTATATTTATGATTAATGACAAATTAATCGATTGCTTCTAGCATCTTATTTTACTGTTGTTGCCATAGTTTTTTAAAAATTAAAAAAATATTTTATTCTAATTAAAATCTTATTGCTTAAAATTTTTATTTATTTTCTTAAAATCTAGAAGCTGTGCATCAACCTTTTTAGGGTTACCTTTGCACTTTAACATAATAACTGTTTCGTTAAAATCTCTTAAAATTTCTCATTACCTTTATAATATTTCTGAACTAGACAAAGATCATAGCCTGATTTATCTACCAAATATATTTTCCCATCCTATCTTCTTTGTTATTTATAAGTTGTTCTATATTCTTAACACAAAATTTAGTTTTTAAATGATTGATTTCCATCTAATAGTTAAATGGATATGCTAATATACTCCACCAAGTCACGTGCTCACCATGGTTTCTTATACCCCATTTCTTCCCTCTGTGTCCACTTTACTTCTTGTTAAATATCCTTTTTCAGTAAGTCTTTCTGCAAGAGTGTGTAAGGAGCAACTCGTCTCAGCTTCTGCGTATTTGAAAATGTCTTTTTATGCTCCCTACATTAAAAATAGTTTAGCTGGGTATAGAATTTTATGTAGAAAATTATTTTCCCTCAACCCATTGAAGAATTCGTGTATTTATTTTTTACTGATGACGTTTCTGCTGATATTCTAATTGTCATTGTTTAGAAGGCAACCTGTCTTCTCTCTGGTAGGTTTGATGATTTTCTCACACTTAATTTTCTGAAGTTTAACTTGGGTATATCTAGATATGAATTTATTTTATAATGCTTAATGTTTCATGGTTTTTCAATCTAAAGAGTCTTCAATTCTGAAAAAAAAATTTGCTTTTGTGTTTTCAAATATTGCTCCTTCCAAATTCTATCGTATTTCTTCTTCTGGAACTTATTAGATGAATTTAGGACCTCTGAAACTTTTAACCACATGTCTTACTTGTGCTTTCAGCTTTTAACCCATGCTTAGGTGAATACTCAGAGGAAACTTTTACTTTACTAATTATTCCTCTGACATATCCAGACTAGAGTTTATCCCACTTTCTGAAATTTTTATTTTAACACGTATATTTTTTATTCCGTATTTCCAATTGGTTCTTTTTCATATCTACCTGTTTTTTATCTCAGTTTTTTCTTAATTTTTTATTCTGCTTTTATGGCCGTTATACCTTTCTTGACTTCTTTGAGGATTTCAAACATACTTATTTTTATATTGCTCTATTTTCTCATTTTGTTTGGAATGAATTCAGCTCCTGACTATTGATATTTGTGGCTATCTTTCTTAGCGTTCTTTTGCTTTTGTACCTTGAAATTTCAGTTTTCCAGGTTTTCTTCTTTTCTCTCTTTCTCCATCTCAAGCTGTGCTTACCCCTCCTCTTCCCTAGAGATTATGTGCTTCCTTCTAACCAGACTCCAGAACTGAAGTCGCACTTGGAGTGCTGGCTCCATGCTCCTATTTAAAGCAATCATTGAATGAATGGCTTACTTGGCTCAGGACCTCATGGCTCAGCTTTACCTTTTTCCCTTCACATGCCAGGTGTAAATTTTCATATAAATTACAGCCACAGGCAGTATTTGCAGCCTTTTCTCTTTTCCTTTCGAGAGTGGTACAGTCCCATCCCAGGAACCAGTGTCAATATCCTCTTGGTCCTGGCCATTCACTTCCCGTCAGGCAGTATTGGCACCTGTTTGGTACCTGCCATTTCCTGTGTCTAGCCTGAGAACCCAGCAGATTAATGGATTTGACTCTCTTTACTGCTTTATGTCTTCTTCTTTCCTTTCTAAACCTTGGGTATGTTTCTCTTAGTGTTGAGTATGGGTAAGTATTTATAACTATTTAAAACATTTTTTTTTTGTCTTGGAGAAGAGTCATTTTAAAGATTGAACTCAGTGCCATCCTGAAAATAAGTACAAATGTATTTTTATTTTTTTTCTTGGAGTCATGTCATGCTGCTGGCTCTTGCTAAATTTACGATTGAGGTAAATCTCTAGATCTTTCACAAATTAAATGCTGTCAACACCAAATTTCTTCTATTCTTGCAAGTTGTTCAATTATTTTGGAACTAAATGTGCTCTACTACCTTTGTCCTTGTTCCAGCTTAATACTGTGTTTGGAAATCTGATGATTTTTCAGCAGACACTCCTGGCTCTGAGAGCCATAGATTCTATGTCCTCACAGGGTTTACTCACAACTTTGACAAGGACAAGTCTAAGACGAGCCCTGTTACAAGTCCACCAGAGATTGCTTTCTGGTTCAACATCAGTCAGCACATCGGCACTTTTTGAGTGTGTTTTTCATTGAACTGTGCATTCACCTAGCAGTGGAAATTTGCTAAATAAGTGTGAGTTTTGGAGGCAGACAGTGTATCTGCTATGAGAATATGAGTTTCAACCTTGATTGTGCCACTTACTGATATTTGACCTTAAACAAGTCGCATAATCTTCCTCAGCTTCAGATTTTCTCGTCGACCAAATGGATCTTATAAAACAGAAGCTGATGAGGTCCACATGAGGTAATTGGTAGAGCACCAGCCCACGGCAATGGGGGAATGAACGACCCTCCCTTCCTGCCCTTCTCTGAATCAACCCCCACACCCCCCCACCATATGTCTTCATCTTGTCTCTGTGACTTGACTCAGCCAAGGACCTTGTCTGAAGTTAAGGTTTCTGTGTCCATGGTGTAATCCTAGTCTGCTAGTCTTTTAATTTCTAGTGTTAAAGAACAAAATCCAATAGAGTACGTTTTAAAGATCTTATTGGCTTTATTCAGTGATTCATGAATCAGGCAGCATCCAATCCAGCAAATAAAAAAGAGCTCTGAAAAGCTGTACAAGGCAAGAATTTTGATATACCAAAGAGAGCAGCAACAAGAAAGTTATACTGGGCATTTGCTGCTTGGTTAAAGCAGGGTTACTTTCCCTATATGGAGCAAAGGGAAGTCTCAGAGCTGGGTCAGCTAAGCAGGCAAGTGCTGCTTTGTTGACCTAGGCCTTCCTTTTCTGGGAGAGCCCAGCATAGAAACTTTGATTTGCTGATGTGGGGCTTAGCATGAGCAACTCCATCTTGGGCCTAATCTGGTTACTTTAACACTAGTGATAGGTCAGGTCCTGCTTAGATCTTCAGTTCACACAAAGGCAACAGCATTAGCAAAGGAACAGAGAATTGATGTAGGGAACGCTGTTTTGTAACATGGCTAGAGCAGAGCAGAGTGGTGGGAAATGAGTCAGGAAAGAGAAGCTGGTGCCCAAGAGTGAAGGACCTCTTAGGCCATGAGGGACCAGAAGACATTTTTAGACAAGGAGTGATTAAATTGGTGCCAGTGTGGGGTTTGACTGGGGGATGAAATGATAAGAGTGACAACCTCTAGGTACATGCATGCGAGGACTGAATTAAGACAGGGTCGGTGGGGGTGGAGAAAAGGGTTGAGAAGTGACCCAGGAGGTACTTTCTTGGGTTAGAATCCATAGGACTTGGTGACCAAGCGAGCATGTGGAGGTAGGGGGTTGAGCAACAAGGAGGAGTCAAGAATGAACTTAAAGCTTCTTGCGTGGAAACTTGGTGATGGATAAGACAATAGTTTTCCAGTGGGGTCCTTGGACCAGCGCAACAGAGTCACCCGGGCACCTGCTAGATGCAGATTCTCTGGTTCACTCCAGGGCTGCCTAATCAGAAACTCTGGAGATGGGACTTGGCAATCTGTTTTAACAAGCCCTTGGGATGATTCTGATGCAAGCTAAAGTCTGAGAACCACTGAGATAGGGATCTGGGTGAAAGAGCAAGTTTGGGTGAAAAAAATTATGTGTTTTATTTGTGCATTTTGGGGTTTGAGATAGCTGTGAGGCATCCAGCAGACCTTGCCTGGCACGTGGGTATGGCAAGACTGGTGATTAAAGGAAATAGTACATGTTTAGATACAAATTTGCTAGACCCAAATGTTTATGTTTTAAAGATTGGTTTATTTGCCAGGATTTCTAATAATTTTATTTTCTCAGCTCAGATAATGTAGGACAATCAACTAAGTAAACAATTTTGATACTTGTCAAGTTTCTTACCTTGTACTTCAGTTAGAAAAGATATTAAAAGAGGAGAAAAGAAAACTTTTATTTCCTAAACATAATTAAAGTGGTTGATTCAAATAATATTTGAATTTCAATCCTGGAAAAAAAATATGTGAAACCGAACGTTAAAAACTCCCTCTTGAGCAAACAGAGGCTATTTCTTCCTGACATTTAAGAAGGATATTTACACCCAATGCCGTTACACATCGTAATTATGTAATTGCACATTATAATTGCACATCCTAATTACATGATCACACATGTTATGCTAATTATATAATTAGACTTAATGATAGCAATTGTGTAAGTACATAACATCAGAATCAAAATGAATGGATTAAAAAACTAGAGTATACATGAGAATTATAAACTTTGTAAGATAACTCTCAAAAAATTTAAAGCAGCCAATGGTCATTTCGAGTGACTTAACTGATGTGAACAGAAACTACCTCCTTTGTTTATTGGTTATGTCAACTTCTAAAATTTTCCTGAAATTTGATAAAAGTTAATGCAAATTGCAAAATCTATAAAAAGGAGAATGAAAAAGAGAAGGCTGGAGAAAGAGAAGCAATTCTAAGAGTGAGTAGGATTTTAAACAGCAAGAACTGTTCCCTTTCTGTCCTCATTCGTATTTCCCCTTCACTCTGACAGCCATCAAGATTTTAATCATACCTGAATTCCTTGGCTTTTGTCATTTAACTGCCAACTTTAAGATTCCGTGAATGGGACATTCACTGTAATTATTATTCTCTTGCACTTCCTCAGGATTGCAAATCTTTGGATAGTATCTCGGAAAGTTGGAATGTTTATCTTCAATAATTTCAACTGATCTTGATCCTGGGAAAATAAGAGTTTGCAAATAGTTATGCCTTTAATGTGGTGATTTGATCACTTTTCTTATTTTTTAAGCCAAAGGGTCTTAACTGAGAAAAAGCTACATAGGGTCCCCCACCCCTTCCTGCTGAGGGCTGTGCGTCCTCTGTTAGCAACGACTTGTGAAGGAGGGCACATCTACTTTTAGGGTTTTTTTCCAGCAGCCAGCTACATGGCACAGAGATGGAAACGTCATTAAAAAAAATGTAATTTTAATTGCATGTTCTCCTGAAGATTCACCAAAATGGCTGGTTTAATTTCCCAAGGGAACCTATTTCTGCCCTTCATAGAATATGGAGCCTGTCTCCCGGCTAACGGAGAGCGTAGATTTATTTCCTTTCCTTTGGCTGTGCAATGGTAACCTTGCACTAGCAGTTGCTGCCTGGAAAATGAACAGACCAAATTCCTCCTATGTTTTATCCTTTCCTCATTAGGTTCCCAGAATATCTCACACCTTCAGTCTTAGCCCCTCATTTCTCTGCTGTGGATGACACGTTCCCGCAGCTAGCAGGATGGAAATGGGACCAGCATCCTCTCTGCAGGCAGATCACTACCCTGCTGCAGCCCTTTGCTTCATGTGACTGTCAACCCAGCCTCTGCTGCTTCCAGAGGTGGCTGGAGCCCATGCATGGAATCTTATTTCCTTGTGCACTGCGCAGATGGAGCAGAACTACACGCTCTCAAGCCTCTCTTCCCCCAAGTGAGGTCCATCCTAGAGTCACATGCTGGCTTGTGATAAATGGCATACTTACTGGAAACAGAATGTCAGGCTGCATTTCAATCCGCCCCCCCCCCCAAATGTGGACAATGCTGTTCTCTGTGCCTTTGGTGATTCTGTGTCTGGGTGCTGTTGTCATTATAATTTTGATTATCAGGATATACCAATCCCAGAATTGTCACATGCCTCAGGGATTTCCTGGCCTCAAAGATTTTACACGTACATGGAGTCAAATTCATTTTCTTCCTGTAATTCAGAGTGATTAAACACACCTTATATAAAATGCTGAAATAGGATGTTGTGAAATGTCGATGAACTAGAAGCCAACTTTCAATTATTTGGAGTTTTTCCTGCATGAGAATTAGAAAATTTCGGAGGAGTAGAAGCCTTAGAGAATATATATCACAGAGGCTGCATTTCATACATGAGGGGCTGCATTGTAGAACTGATTAAGTGATGGTCCCAGGTCCCACAGCTGGTGGGAAGGAGAGCCAGAACCTACGTCTTCCAAACTCTAATTCTGTGCTCTCCCCACTATCCACCAGCCTGTCTCCCTCGAATCATGTTCACTCACTCATTCATTCACTCATTATGTGCACAGTGTTTATTCAGTGTGCATTACTACACTGAGCCGTGAAGGAAGAACAAAGACGGGTGAAGCATGCTTATTGTTCTGACTTAGTGATTGATGAGAGAGATGCTGCTACATTCAATGTCCACAAATTAAGGCAGAGTCAGATGAGGGCCAAGACAAGGTTAGGAGAACGTGGAGTGAGGCTAGGAGGGGAGGACAGGATCCCACAGGCTTATCAAGGGGCAGCTATTTGAGTTTAGCCATCAAGGAGGGAAGGATTTCACTGTTAGCTATAGAGGACATTCCAGGAAGTGTGAGCAGAGCCATGGCAGTCAAAAGTGAAGAGCCTGTTCCAAAACCAATAATGACCTGATTTGACCCCAACTAGAGGAGTCATCAGAGGTGAGTTTTGCCAAATTATGGAAGTCTTGTTTTGGGGCTGATCAATTTTAATTTAGTCTAGAGGTGAAGGGGAGCCATTGAAGATTTTTGAGCAGGAGACAAAAAATATCAGAGGTATGACTTGGAAAGATCTGTCAATTTATGGAGAATGGATTGGAATGGGTAGACTGAGTCAGGAAGACCAGCTTTCATTACACTTGGTCTGTTGTTCTACTCCTTTCCCATAGTTCGTAATCTTACACAGGGTTACAGACTCCTTCTTTCAAAGTACCATTTCGCACCCTCTCCCTCTCTCTCTCCTTCTTCTTCTCTCCTATCTGTTTATTCAGCAATTACCTATGAAATCCCAGCCCCAGCTATGTGCCACATTGTTCCAGGTACAGATGGTGAGGATAGTGTAAGACACACGGCTTGGCCTAGAGAAGCTCACACTCTCCAGTGGGGCGTGGAGGGAGGGAGGGAGGGAGGGAGTGATATAACATGTGACATGCCTTGAAGGTGAGTGCTGAGTAGAGCGCAGAAGGGCCCCCAAATCCTGATCCACCTGAGAAGGGCTGGGAAAGGCTTCTTGGAAGACACGACTGTCCTGCTGGGTCTTGAAGGTCAAGCGGTAGTTAGATGGACGGGTTTGCAGGAAGGACACTCCTGGCCAAGGGAAGTGATGTACAGGGAACAAACAGTGAGGGCAGCTACCCACCCCACACAAATAGTTCAGTGTGAGGGTCTCGATCGCCTGGAACTACGCCCCCTTCCACCCCGCAGGTCCACGGAACAGGCCATGATGCGGCTCATTCCCTGCAAGTCTTTGCTCAAATGGCACCTCCCAGAAAGTCCCATCCAGACCACCTTTTCCAAAATTGTGTCTTCCCTGCAGCCTTATCACCTCGCCCTACTCATTTATTTATTGTATAATATTTCACCTTCTAACATATTATAAAAGTTAACTTTATTTGAAAATTTGCCTGCCTTTCATCCCCACCTCTTTCCTGTCCACTGCTCACCTCCCTTCTCCCAGCAGTAGGACATGAGCTCCACGAGGGAGGGACTTTTTTTTGTTCACTGTTGTGTCCTGGCACCTAGAAGGAGATCTGGTGCATAGCACTGGCTAGATAAACCTTTGTGGAAGGGACGGACGGGCCTCCTGCACTTCCTTGCTCCTAATACATCTGTTCCATTTGTTTATTCTCTCTCTTATCTCCAGGATCTACTCCCATATCTATTCCATCTCTCCTTCTCCCCAAGGCTGAACTCCCCCTTATCTGTGCCTGCCTCCATCAAGACTTGACTCCATCAGTAAAGGTTTCTTTTCTGCATCTCCAACTTCTCACTTTTCGTTGGGTCCTTCCCTTCAGCTCCCCAACACACCTCTATCTGTTCATGAAACAAGCAGGCAAAGTCGTTCCTTTGACATCAGTGTACTCTTTATCGATTGCTGTGTTTCTTTCCTTTCCACCCAGGCTTCTTGGAAGGGGAGTCATCCTCTGCTCTCTGGGCTTCCTTGAATCCCTGCTTCTCCCTACCTCCCTGCTCTCTGGCTTCTGCCGTAAATGCCTCGTCAGAGGTCACCCATGGCCTCCTTGTTCTGACATCTGCTGTGGGGTGACTTGTGCCCCTCAAAGGGGGTATGTGGGCATTCTAACCCACAGTTCCTGTGGATGTGACCTCATTTGGAAACAGGATTCTTTCAGATGTAATCAAGTTCAGGTAGGGTCACACTGAATTAGAGTGGGCTCTACTTCAGTGACGGGTGTCCTTACAAGAAGAGGGAACTTTGGACACAGACACACACAGGGACGATGGCCATGTGGTGATGGAGGCAGGGACTGGGGCCATGCGTCTGCACATCAAGGAACACCAGGAACTGCCAGCCACCATCAGAAGCAGGAAGAGGCCAGGAAGGATTCTGCCCTGAGTCTCAGAGGGAGCGTGACCCTGCCTACACCTTGCTCTTGGACTTCTAGCCTCCAGAACTGTGAGAGAGTAAATTTCTGTTTTTCTGGCAGCCCTGGCAAATGAATGCAGCGTCTTTCAGTTTTAAGTTTATTTGGCCTCTTGAACAATTTGATAGAACTAATAGTTCTCTCCTCCTTAAGACGCTTCTTCTTCCTGCTCTCCCTCCATCTCCCCTCCTCCTCCTCCTCTTCCTCATCTCCCCTCCCCTCCTCCTGCTGTCCCTCCTCCTCTTCACTCCTTCTTATTCTCCCCTCTTCTCCCCCCTCGCCCATCCACCCTTCCCCTCTTCTCCCCTCCTTCTTGCTCTCTCCTCCTCCTCTCCCCTCTTTCTTGCTTTCCCTTCCTCTCCCCTCTCCTTTCCTCTCCCCTCCTCCTGCTCTCTCCTCCTCCTGCTCTCCCCTCTCCCTTCCTCTCCCCTCCTCCTGCTCTCCCCTCCTCCTGCTGTCCCCTCCTCCTGCTCTGTCCTCTGCTTGGTTTCTTTTCGGGCCTTTTTGGCCTCCTCCAACCACTTAAAACGTTGGTTTTCCCCATGATTAAGAGAGAAATCAGAATGATACATTCGTCAACAGCAAGTCTAAATTTCTATTTTTACAAAAGATTTTCAGTTAAAATTAACTGGAACATCATTTAGTGAACCAATATCACCCCCCACCCCAAATATGGTGAGTAGCTCTGATGAATAGGAAGGGACGAAATCTTTCATGTAAACTGTAAAAGGGAGGCATTCATCCAGATATCTCCTGGGAACAGGAAGGGGCCCAACTCCGAAGAGTTTTTCCCTCCTCTGTGGAATGAGTGTTTTATATAAATTAATCTGACAGTGTGAGTAACAACTGGAGGGGTGGAGAGTAGTGGTTGTTACTGTGTTAATTGAAGGAAGAAATACAGTTCCTTTCCCTAAGGCTTCAAAGGGTAGAAAATGGTATGAACCCTGGAGGATGGTGTCAGAGGAAGTCTGAGGCCTAGAGGGAAGGATTTTTGGGGCTTCTCTAATGAGATCCAGCGATGGCTGACGTCCGCTCCCTGGTGGCCCAACCGTTGGTGGCGGTAGGAGGTAGAGGTGAATCGGCGCTGTCGCTAACCCGGGCACACAGCTCAGCTGGAAGACCAGGGGAGACTATCAGGAGGAGGGAGTGGCCTTTGTCACCCTGGAAGTCACACAGCACGCTGGAGATCGTGCTCGTGCAGGCTCTGCCTCTGTCTGACTCGGGCCGTGGAATCCCTGCCTTCCCAGAGGTTCTGCTCCTCATTATGGAATAGAAGCCTGTGCTAGTGTCTCTGAGATTCCTTCCCACTCCTCACTCATGACTGTGACTCCTCACACCGTCTCCTGAGCTACGACCTGGGCTTTGCTGTGACAGAGTAAGAAACGGAGTCAACCAGGAATCAGGACAGCCGTGAGGCCTGCCCTCTCCTGTGTCACCTTCCAAGGGACTTGGCCTCAGTTTCCTCATCTGTAAAATGAGGGCACTGGACCAGACAGATGGTTCTGTGTGTGACCCCCCCCCCCCACAGCATGGTGTGTGGGGTCCCAGACATGTGGCCTTGGTGCAGCAGCAAGTGACCTGCAGAACCTTCCAGAAAATGGAGAGGGCGGTCACAGCCACTGGGCTTGGAGCAGATGTACATGATTTGGGGTTTTAAGGAAGTTCTCTGGAGTGCTTCCTAAACTCTATTGCATACACAGATCACCCGGATCTTGTTAAAAGGCAGATTCTGCTTCAGTGGGTCTGGGGTGGGGCCCCAGATTTGGCATTTCTATCGCATGATGCTGAAGCCACTGTCCTGTGGTCCACACTTGGAGCAGTGAGAGTGCACACACAGAACAAGGAGGGAATTACTATGGAGTTTTATGGGTGAATGTTGATGAGCTGGACCATCTGGATGGTGAGCAATTTAGGTGCCTGTGTGCTGAGCCTTATTTTGGTGAAAACTTAGCAAGAATAGAGACCCTTTCAGTGTACATTTTGTATGCTTTATGACTCATCATCTTTCATGCCCTTATTCTTTAAGAACAGCAAACAAGCAAAATAACCAAAAACCCCATTTATTTTGTTTTCCTTATCTATGACTAATTTAAGTTTCCTTTTTGTATTTAATGAATCCCTTAATCAATAAAAAAATTTTTTTTGAAAGAAGTCAGTTAAGCAGATATGAGCAAACCTTAGAGTCATAGGAAGAACCAAATGAGCTGAAACCACCACGGCATGTGAAACGGCCCTGTCACAGTGACCACTGCAGAATCAGATGGAATCCTCCACGTGTCCAAACCTGAGCACGCGGCACAATCATCTGGGCAGCACTGAAGTGAGTCATGTATGTATTTCTATTTATTTATTTAAAAGCTAAGAAAATAAAAATAACTCACGCACACCCCTAAAAAATCAAACAATACCACGTAGCTTATGATTGGAAAGAAGAATCTTCCTTTTTCCAACTCTTTGTACCCCTCAGACCAGCTTCCCAGAGATTACCTTTCACTCTTTTATTTTTGCTGGTAGTTTCCTTCTTATTTCTGTAAAACATACTTTGATTAAGCTTAAACAGAATCAATTGATTTCCTGCTACACTGGAAGAGAATTTAGCTCCCTCTCAGCCTGCACTTCCCTCTTCTATCCTCTAAAATAACACTAGTTTACCTAAATCAGGATTTACTCATTATCATTATTAAATATTATATACTGCAGACTTGAATTGTGTAATGAAACTGCATTTCTTTTTCTATAAGATATTTGCTTTTTTTCCATTTTCTCACTTTTTTTCACTTGGATGATTTTCTGGCCTCAGTGCATTTCTTAAAACTCCTTTATGTCATCTGGGAGTTCTCTGCCTCAGAGCCCACCACCCTTCCCCTCCAGTCTGGGCAGATTACTACCTGGATCTGCAGCACGGTTGTCTTCATGGACTTCTCTCAGCAGATTACATGGCTTGTTCCTCTTGTTTCCCAGATCATATTTCTTTCTTTTCTTCGGCTCATTCCCTTGTGTTTTCTGTAATCCATCCTCCTGTTTCTCCTAAGAAATATTGTATGGGAATTTTTGAGCCATTTTATGTCTGACTATGTCTTTTTTGGCCATTACACTTGACTGATACTTTGGCTGGGTATAAAATTCTAGGAAAAAGATCACTCATTTAGGATTCTGTAGGTTTTCTTTCTTTCTTTTTTTTTTTTAGTCTTTGGTTCTTTTACTTGTTTTCTTAAGTAAGGAACAATTCAATTTTTGTAGCCCTTAGTTTTACAGTCAGAACTTTAAAATCATGTCCATTAACTTCTCTTCCTTGATTATTTCTGATGTTGAATTTGAGAAAGCAGAGTTCTAATACAACTTATACTTTACTTTTTTTTTTAATTTTTTGTTTATTGCAGTAACATTGATTTATAACATTGTAAAAATTTCAGGTGTACATCATTGTACTTCTATTTCTGCATAGATTACATCATGTTTACCACCAAAATACTAATTACAACCCATCACCACACACATGTACCGAATTATCCCTTTCACCCTCATCCCTCCCCCCTTCCCCTCTGGTAACCACCAATCCAATCTCTGTCCCTATGTGTTTGTTTATTGTTGTTATTATCTACTACTTAATGAAGGAAATCATACGGTATTTGACCTTCTCCCTCTGACTTATTTCACTTTGCATTATACCCTCAATGTCCGTCCATGTTGTCACAAATAGCTGGATTTCATCGTTTCTTATGGCTGAGTAGTAGTCCATTGTGTATATATACCACATCTTCTTTATCCATTTGTCCCTTGATGGGCACTTAGGTTGCTTCCAAGTCTTGGCTATTGTGAATAACACTGCAATGAACACAGGGGAGCATGTACCTTTACAAATTGGTGTTTTCAAGTTCTTTGGATAAATACCCAACAGTGGAATAGCTGGATCATATGGTAGTTCTATCCTTGATTTTTTGAGGAATCTCCATACTGTTTTCCATAGTGGCTGCACCAGTTTGCCCTCCCACCAGCAGTGTATGAGAGTTCCCTTCTCTCCACATCCTCTCCAACACATGTTGTTTCCTGTCTTGCTAATTATAGCCATTCTGACGGGCGTGAGGTGATATCTCATTGTAGTGTTGATTTGCATGTCCCTGATAGTTAGTGATTTTGAACATCTTTTCATGTGTCTGTTGGCCATCTGTATATGTTCTTTGGAGAAATGTCTGTTCAGGTCTTTTGCCCATTTTTTAATTGGGTTGGTAGTTTTTTTGTTGTTGAGATGCATGAGTTCTTTATATATTTTGGAGATTAGGCACTTATCAGAAGTATGGTTTGCAAACATCTTCTCCCAATTGTTAGGTTGTCTTTTTGTGTTGTTGATGGTTTCCTTTGCTGTGCAGAAGTTTTTAGTTTGATGTAGTCCCATTTGTTTATTTTTTCTATTGTTTCTCTTGCCCGGTCAGACGTGGTGTTTGAAAAGATGTTGCTACGACTGATGTCAAAGAGCTTACTGCCTATGTTTTCTTCTAGAAGTTTCACAGTTTCAGGTCTTACATTCAAGTGTTTAATCCATTTGGAGTTAATTTTTGTGTATGGTGTAAGGTAAGGGTCTACTTTCATTTTTTTGCATATGGCTATCCAGTTTTCCCAACACCATTTGTTGAAGAGACTTTCCTTTCTCCATTGTATGTTCTTGGCTCCTTTGTCAAAGATTAGCTGTCCATAGATGTGTGGGTTTATTTCTGGGATTTCGATTCTATTCCATTGATCTGTGTGTCTGTTTTTGTGCCAGTACCATGCTGTTTGGGTTACTATAGCTTTGTAGTACATTTTGAAATCAGGGACTGTGATACCTCTAGCTTTGTTCTTTTTTCTCAGGATTCCTTTAGCTATTCGGGGTATTTTGTTGTTCCATATAAATTTTAGGATTCTTTGTTCTATTTCTGTGAAAAATGTTGTTGGAACTTTGATAGGGATTTCATTGAATCTATAGATGGCTTTAGGAAGTATGGACATCTTAACTATATTAATTCTTCCAATCCATTAGCACGGAATATCTTTCCATTTATTTGTGTCTTCTTCAATTTCTTTCAGCAATGTTTCGTAGTTTTTGGTGTACAGATCTTTCACCTCTTTGGTTAAGTTTATTCCTAGGTATTTTATTCTTTTTGTTGCAATTGTAAATGGGAAGGTATTCTTAATTTCTCTTTCTGCTACTTCGTTGTTAGTGTACAGAAATGCAACTGATTTTTGTATGTTGATTTTGTATCCTGCAACTTTACCATATTCGTTTATTACTTCTAAAAGTTTTCTGGTGGATTCTTTAGGGTTTTCTATATATAAAATCATGTCATCTGCAAATAGTGACAGTTTCACTTCTTCCTTTCCAATTTGGATCCCTTTTATTTCTTTCTCTTGCCTGATTGCTCTGGCTAGGACTTCCAGTACTATGTTAAATAGGAGTGGTGACAGTGGGCATCCTTGTCTGGTTCCTGTTCTTAGAGGGATAGCTTTCGGTTTTTCACCATTGAGGATGATATTAGCTGTGGGTTTCTCATATATGGTCTTTATTATGTTGAGGTACTTTCCTTCTATACCCATTTTCTTCAGAGTTTTTATCATAAATGGATGCGGTATCTTGTCAAATGCTTTCTCTGCATCTATTGAGATGATCATGTGATTTTTATTCTTCATTTTATTAATGTGGTGTATCACGTTGATTGATTTGCAAATGTTAAACCATCCCTGCATCCCTGGAATAAATCCCACTTGATCATGGTGTAAAATCTTTTTAATGTATTGTTGTATGTGATTTGCTAGTATTTTGTTGAGGATTTTTGCATCGATGTTCATCAGTGATATTGGCCTGTAATTTTCTTTTTCTGTGTTGTCCTTGTCTGGTTTTGGTATCAGGGTAATGTCAGCTTCGTAGAATGAGTTAGGGAGCTTCCCCCCCTCCTCAATTTTTTGGAAGAGTTTGAGAAGGATAGGTATTAAGTCTTCTTTGAATGTTTGGTAGAATTCACCAGGGAAGCCGTCTGGTCCTGGACTTTTATTTTTGGGGAGGTTTGTGATTACTGTTTCGATCTCCTTATTGGTGATTGGTCTATTCAAATTCTCTACTTCTTCTTGATCCAGTTTTGGAAGGTTGTATGATTCTAAGAATTTATCCATTTCTTCCAGATTGTGGAATTGGTTGGCATATAGCTTTTCATAGTATTCTCTTATAATCTTTTGTATTTCTGAGGTGTCTGTTGTAACCTCTCCTCTTTCATTTCTGATTTTACTTATTTGTGCCTTCTCTCTTTTTTTCTTGGTGAGTCTAGCTAACGGTTTGTCAATTTTGTTGATCTTTTCAAAGAACCAGCTCTTGGTTTTATTAATCTTTTCTACTGTTTTTTTGGTCTCTATTTCATTTATTTCTGCTCTGATTTTTATTATTTCCCTTCTTCTGCTGATTTTGGGCTTCGTTTGTTCTTCTTTTTCCAGTTCCTGTAGGTGCATTGTTAGATTGTTTATTTGAGATTTTTCTTGTTTGTTGAGATAGGCCTGTATTGCTATAATCTTCCCTCTTAGAACTGCTTTTGCTGTATCCCATAAATTCTGGCATGTCGTATTTTCATTTTCATTTGTCTCCAGGTATTTTTTGATTTCTTCTTTGATTTCTTCGTTAACCCAGTTGTTGTTCAGTAGCATTTTGTTTAATCTCCACATATTTGCGGCTTTTCTGATTTTCTTCCCATAGTTGATTTCTAGTTTCGTACCATTGTGGTCAGAAAAGATGCTTGGTATTATTTCAATCTTCTTAAATTTATGGAGACTTGTTTTGTGGCCTAATATGTGATCAATCCTGGAGAATGTTCCATGTGCATTTGAAAAGAACGTGTATTCTTCGGGTTTTGGATGGAATGCTCTGTATATATCTACTAGGTCCATCTGTTCTAGTGTGTCGTTTAAGGCCAATGTTTCCTTATTGATCTTCTGTTTGGATGATCTATCCATTGGTGTAAGTGGAGTGTTAAAGTCCCCTACTATTATTGTGTTATTGTCTATTTCTGTTTTTATGTCTGTTAATAATTGCTTTATATATTTAGGTGCACCTACATTGGGTGTGTAGATATTTACAAGTGTTATATCCTCTTGTTGGATTGTTCCCTTGATCATTATGTAATGCTCTTCTTTGTCTCTTTTTACAGTTTTTGTTTTAAAGTCTATTTTGTCTGATATGAGTACTGCTACCCCAGCTTTCTTTTCATTGCCATTTGTGTGGAGTATCTTTTTCCATCCCTTCACTTTCAGTTTGTGAGTGTCTTTAGGTCTGAAATGTGTCTCTTGTATGCAGCATATATATGGGTCTTGTTTTTTTATCCAGTCAGCCACCCTATGCCTTTTAATTGGAGCATTTAGTCCATTGACGTTTAAAGTAGCTATTGAGAAGTAGGTACTTACTGCCATTTTTTAACTTTTTTTTTTTCCCCTCAGTGTTTTAGTAGTCCTTCTCTGTTTCTTTCTTCTTTTATACAGAATTGATGGTCCCTTTAATTTAACCTCTGTCTGAAAGCTGTACTCTTTAACTCCCCTCCTCCCTCCTTTTATGTTTTTGATATCATATCTAACCTCTTTTTTGTGCATTTGTATCCATTACATTCTAATCATGGAAATAGATAATTTTTCCTATTTGTGGTCTTCTCTTTTCCCCTTAAATCAGTCCCTTTAACATTTCTTGTAGCACCGGTTTCTTGGTGACAAACTCCTTTAATTTTTGCTTGTCTGGGATATTTTTGATCTCTCCTTCCATTTTGAATGATAACCTTGCTGGGTAGAGTATTCTTGGCTGTAAGTTTTTTCCTTTTAGCACTTTAAATATATTGTGCCATTCTCTTCTAGCCTGTAAGGTTTCTGCTGAGAAGTCAGCTGATAGCCTTATGGGGTTTCCTTTGTATGTAACTTGACATTCTCTTGCGGCTTTTAGGATTCTCTCTTTATCTTTAATTCTGGACATTTTGATTATGATGTGTCTTGGTGTGGGCCTCTTTGGGTTTATCTTGTTTGGGGCTCTCTGTGCTTCTTGTACCTGGATGTCTGTTTCCTTCCTTAGGTTAGGGAAGTTTTCATCTATTATTTCTTGAAATAGATTCTCTGCCCCCTTGTCTCGCTCTTCTCCTTCCGGGACACCTATAACACGGATGTTAGTGCACTTGATGTTGTCCCAGAGGTCCCTTAGACTGTCCTCACTCTTTTTAATTCTTTTCTCTTTTACCTGTTCACCTTGGATAATTTCTTCTAGTCTTTTGTCCAGCTCACAGATCCTTTCTTCTGTATCCTCTACTCTGCTTTTGAGTCCCTCTAATGAATTTTTCATTTCCAGTATTGTATTCTTTATTTCTGATTGGTTCTTTCTTATATCTTCCGTTTCTTTGTTGACATTCTCACTGAGTTCATCTATTCTTCTCCCCAGATCAGTGAGCATCCTTAACACTCTTAGTTTGAACTCTCTGTCGGGTAGGTTGCTCATTTCTGTTTCACTTAGTTCCTTTTCTGGGGTTTTGTCCTGTTCCCTTACTTGGAATGTATTCTTTTGCCTCCTCATTTTGCCTCTTTCCCTGTGCTTGTGTCTGCGTACCAGGTAGGTCAGCTACGTCTCCTGCTCTTGGATAGGTGACCTTATGTAAGTGATGCCTTTGGAGAACTGCAGTGTGCTTCCCTCAGTTCTCAATGTTCCAGGGGTGACCCCTATGTGGGCTACGTGTGTCCTTCTGTTGTGGCCTGTTTGCTCTCCCTGTAGGTGCCCAGGGAGGCCGAGTTATGCTCCTGGCCAGCTGTTGCAATGCTCAGCTGCTTGTAGTTGTTGTGGGCCCTTCAGTCTCTTTATCAGGTGTGGGGAGCCCCAGAACAGTTGGCTGTAAATTCTAATACCACATTTGTGTTGCAGTATTTCTTTTAAGTGAGTAGGCCCCCAGCGTGGCAGGTTGTTAGGCTCAGGGCCTTACAATTACTGTAAGCCTCTAGCCTATTAGGTCTCTTGTCAGCTCTCTGAGGATTGCAGCTGGGTGGGGCTGGCCTCAGGTATGGGAGCACCCAATTGTTTCAGGCTTTGGAAGGTGGGGCGAACCTCCTATGTGGGTCTTTGAGAAGCACAAGTCTTCTGCAGCTGACAAGCCCTGCCGCCCACAGGTCCACACACTCATTCAACACAGTCCTGCCCTGTGTGAGCGCCCCAACCTCCTCAAGCGCACCCAGTCTCTCCACGGCGGGAGCCCCACACACTCTGCCACCACCCCACACTCTCCACCCGCTCCTTGTGCACACCCTGCCCCGCTAAACTCCACTCAGTTGCCAGGCTGCAGAGAATCCAGTCACCAATCTATGCAGGCCCACAAGTTGCCCCGGGCTTGTTATTGGGTGGGGCCAGTCTCTAGGGTGGGCTGCCTGCCCTGGCTGAGCTGGATTAAATCAGTGCTCTAGCGGGTGGGGCAGACCCTGGGCTAGCAGGCCTCAGGGAGAACTCCAATGGTGTCTGTGTCAGCACGCCCACACCAGGCTACAACAATGGCTGCTGCCAATGTCCCAGTCCCTGGAGAGGTCTCACCCCTCTCCGAGATGCACTCAGGGCCTATTAGGTGAGTCTTGTCACCAAAGCACTGTGCACCTTTCTTTCTGGTGATTTTAGGATGCTTTCTGAAACGGGTGTGTTTTCTTGCAGGCCCTTTAAGAGCCAGTTTTAGTTTCTTTGTGAACCAGCTTTTCTGGGGGTACTCTCCAATGTTTTAGTAGCAGGCACAGTCAGATATTATGCCGCTGGTCTCAATTTTGCTGGGTCCACAAAATGCCCACAGCGGGGGCGCTCCCCGGCTCAGGGCCCCGCGCCCCCAGGGAGGCTGCGTACCTGTGAGCGGCTCCCGGTGGCCGTGAAGCTGGTGGCTTGTGAAGGCGGCGTTTTTCCTCTCCAGAAGGGAGTCTCTGCCTCTTCCGCCTCAGTTAGGATTGTCCGTTGTTGCAGAAGTTCCTCTTATCCAGTTTTCAGTTCTGTCTCAGGGGTAATTTTTCCACGAGTAGTCGTAAATTGGCTGTGTCCACGGGAGGAGGTGAGTTCCGAGTCTGCCTCCGCCGCCACCTTGACTCCGCCTCCTAGGTTTTCTATATTATCTCCTTCCTTCCGTGTTGCTGTTAATATATCTAATCTTATTCTGAATCCTGTTCCTTTGTGTTTAGTTTTGTTTTCTCTTTGGAAGCTTTTGGAATCTTCATGTTGTCTTTGGTCTTCTAAAATTTCACATACAGGTATTTTGTTATTGTGCTTGTGTCTTCTGCCCTATTGAGGTAGATGATAGATATGGAGGCCTTTTAGATTGGAGATGTATCCTGCAGTTCTGTGAAATCTTTGTGGAATTTTCTTAGATAATTTCCTCTATAACTTTTTCTTTGAATTCTTTTTCTGGAACTCCTAGTAGATGATTGTTTGTTTGAGTTGATGCTGGGTCTTTTATCTTTTCCTGCTTTATGTTTTCTGCCTCTTTTCCTTTTAAATCTGCTTTTTGAGGTAGCCTTTATTTATGACCATTTACTGAATATTTTGTGCAGTCACATTTAAAATCTTCAAGAGCTTTTTCTTGCTATCACATTGTTCCTTTTTAAAAGATATCTGATCCTGTGTTTTTTCTTTTTTCTTTTTTTTAGCGGATTCAATATATTCTTTTGTCTCTTTGGAGTACATAGTATCAACTTGGATAGTAATTGTAGTTTTTTTTGTTGCTTATTTGTTTTTGTTTCCTTCTAATTCAGGCATTATCTTTTGTTTCCATTCTTCTGTTTATACAATTACTTCTTTTTCTGTGACTGGTTTTCCTCAAATATTTGAGGATCCTGGTCATTAGTTCATAGCTTAGGCCAGGGCCGGCAAATTTTTTCTGTAAAAGGCCAGATAGTAAATAGTTCAGGCTTTATGACTATACTGTCTCTGTCACAACTACTTAACTCCGCTGTTGTAGCAAGAAATCAGCCATAAACAACACAGAAACAAGCAGACATGGCTGTGCCAATAAAACTTTATTCACAAAACCAGGCTGTGGGCTGAGTTTAGCATGGTGGTCATAAATTTGCAAACCTCTGGTTTAGATTAGATGGTGGTATTAAAAAGCTTTTTGGAACCTCCTTGTGCATAGATAGAGATGGCTGACAATTTAGCATGGTGGGGTAAGAGTCCTGAAGTTTTTCTAAGGGATCCCCAGGTGCCAGTATCTGGAAGTATTTGGCCTGCCTGGGTGAGGAAGCCTGTCTGGGATGGGGTGGGTGTCCTTCCTCGTGGGCCTTTTCCTGCCTCTCTTGCCTTCCGATCATGTGTCTTAGATTCCTAAGCCTCTTCATAGAAAAAAATTGGCTTGCATTACAAAAATAGTTTCTTGGCCCCCAACCCCAGCACTACTGCATTAATGTCCTGAAGGATAGAGTTCAGGCATCTGCTAAAAAGCTCTGTGGGTGGTTCTGATGGACAGACAGAGTTCAGAAGCACAGCTTTCTGAGGGATGGTTATTTTTCAGGGGCTTTTGAATTTACAATTCAGAGAGATTGTCATCTGGTGGCAAAGACATGTTGTTCTAATATCTGAAAGCCATTTAATAAAGAGAGCTATTTAATCTAAATTGGAATATCTTATTAAAAAACAAGAGAAGAATTCACTGCAGGAAACAGAAACCACTTCTGTTCAGAGAGGTAGATGCTTGCAAAATTGTTCAAATGATAAGAAGAGAGCAAGTCAGGGAGTTACTGCTGGAGACCTGGCTTCAGGGTCAGATTTACTGGAGCTGCCATCCCAGGGTCTAGAAAAATAGCACAGAAACAACAATCGGCAAAACGAACTCTGACTGCAAAATAGATAAACTGTCCAAACCCGGGACATGCAAACAAACTCTCTGAGTTCAAATTGTCTCACACCAGCTTCTTCAGACCCATGTTTTCCAAGACAAGATGGCAGGCACACTGATTTTACAGTAACACTGCACGGATTCGTGTGTTGCGAATGCTACTGTCTCTTCCAACAATCCCTCGTCTGTTCAGACCACAGTCACTAACTTCTGCCTACACCACCCTGTATCTGGTCCAGCCCCCCAGACAAGATAAGTCCCCTTCCCTCATTTCCCCCTTTTGAGACACTACTGAGACACATTCAAGTTTGACGAGCCAAGCTTCCTCCAATCAGCACGTCTTCCTGGTGTACTTTGTACAGGGGTGTCCACAGTCAGGCAGCTGCGGCCACCGTAGCACCTGCCACCCAAGAAACTGGTGACCAAAGAGCAAAATGTGGGGTCCAGATGCTGCCCAAACTCAGCACTCAGCCATCACCACCGCAGGAAGGGTGCTCTCTGGTCCTTTCTGTTTTGTAAATCTTGTTTGCTGCATCTCATTGGCCGAAACTAAACTGTATCCAAACTTCAGCTGCAAAGAGTCTGGGAAATGTAGCTTTTGGCCTTCCAGCACCTGTGATCTGAGGGCAGGGAGTGTAGAATGGAGTGGAAATACAAGCCCCTGCCATAGACAATATCCAGCACAGGCCACAGAGACATAATACCTGGAGGTCGTGTCGTAGGCGGAAACAGCAGTGACTTAGAGGCAGAAGACCTGAGTTTGGCACCTTATTAGTTGTAACCAGGAAAAATTCACTTAGCCTTTAGAAACTGGACTTTTCCTCTGTGTGTGAAGTAGATTGTAATGTTTATTTCCCAGGAATTTTAAGAGGACTAAATGACCTCAATTCAAAATGTGTGAGATGTCAACACTTATTGAAATGAATTAGAGGCTTTACAAAATAGAAATAATATGTATCTAACATAGCACAATATGTTCTCTATTTCCGAGCTATGAACAAATCACAGATATTACTGGGATTACACGCACTGTGGAAGAGATTATAAGAAACAACCTCCACGCTACTTGTGCCGCTCTGGTGGACTCCTGCTTTTCTCTTCCTTTCTTGTGAATGCTGGGATAGCATTTTCTTGTCATTAATTACTTTGCATCATATCTCCTAATGTTCTTTTGCAGCTGACAGTCTCAAAACAAGTGGCTGCTTGCTTTTAGAAATTGTCATTCCGCGGGTCAGCTTACATATTTTAACCAATACAATCAAACCACTTTTCTTTTCTTTTTTTTTTTTTTTGTGAGGAAGATCAGCCCTGAGCTAACATCTATTGCCAATCCTCCTCTTTTTTCCTGAGGAAGATTGGCCCTGAGCTAACAGCGATGCCCATCTCCCTCTATTTTATATGTGGGACACCTGCAGCAGCATGGCTTGATAAGCTGTGTGTAGGTCTGTGCCCGGGATCTGAACCTGTGAACCCTGGGCCACCATAGTGGAACGCGCAAACTTAACCACTATGCCATTGTGCCAACCCCTCAAACCACTTTTAAGCAGATGTACATATTTATTTTCTCAAAAGCTCAGGTATGTTATAAGCATATTATTCTTTGGTGATTATTATGATTGAAAGAATGCTATGTCCAAGGAAAAGATTGAAGCATAAGTCAAGATTTCTGTTCTTATGATACTTATGTCACTTCTTTACCATGTGTTATTTGGGAAAAATAATTTTCATCATATGATTGGACCTTGACTATATTTAAAAAATTTAAAATATGGGTAAAATATTTTCCCCAGAGGCTCACTGTAATTTAAACAATTACTTTAACTCCCTGTGTACTGGCCCAGAGAAGCAGATGGTTACCCAGAGAGCATTTTAGACTGGGGAACTTTAACTTGGTTTTATCAGGCCTTCAGTCCAGAATTAACACTTCATTCAACAAGGTTTCTTCTTTATACCTCATGTATTTTGATGTTGGATGACACTTTCATTTATTACTCATGAAATTTTCTTTTTGTTTCCTATGAATAATGAGAATGTACTTGTAAAGGTAATTGTGGTTGAGAATCCCTCCTTCAAATGGAAAGGAAGCAGGGTTCTCGTAAATGTCAGAATTCATAACTGGTTATGGCCCAATTGATCAAGAGAATGACTTAGTTGAATTACTATTTCCTTAAAGTCTAGATGATAAGTGGTTGGAAAACTCACAGTCAAGTCCAAGATTTTGTGTGTGTGCGTGTATGTGTATGTGTGTGTGTGCACCTTCTCTCTATGAGGTAATATCTATGGATTCTGTTAAAATTCCTTCAATCTGCATTTTAAATAGAATTCTTTTCAGTTTAATATTCTCTCATTCTTTCTTTTTTTTAACCACTTTCCCAATATTCTAACATTAGCTCTTCTCCACGAGGAGATAAATTATCTTCAGGTTTATCTATATGTCCCTATCTAGATCTGTACTATCGAATCTCTAATCTCTAGTCACCATCTGTGTGTGTGCATGTGTGTTCACTTTTTCTTCTTTCTAAGGCACACCAATCAAGCCATTCTCTGGTTGCCATTGAGCAAAACTAGAATGACCGGTTCTAGTGTGACGAAGCAGCAAGTAAGATGAGCATTAGGAAATTAACTAATTTTTCCCAGCTGGTGTAAAGGAACTTGGATTAAGCCATGTTGAAGTAAGAGAACCACAACTACGGGTCTAGCCAGAAAGAAAATAGCAAGAGAGAGGCCTGCTGTTGTTCCTCACACTGAGGGCAAGCTGTTGACCAGCTGGCTGGACAAGAGGACCTGTATGTTTTGAAGATTTCTCTAACCTAAAAGATAATATTTTCTCACACAGGGTGTTATGTCGATGGTTTGGGTGGGGACAAGGTAGCTCCTAAGGCAAACCTTTTATGGGCCCACTGTGGTCACTGGAAATTTCTAGAGTCTGGTGAAACCCACACCTGGACCTGGGATCATGGTGAAGATGGACACATGGTGATTTCATAGGTCTGCCTGGGTAGCAATTCGTTTTCTGCCACGTGACTGTCAGAGGTTGGTGGACTGAAGGAACTGGACGTTTTTCAGTCCGCATAAGAGGTCTGTTTGGGTAGAGTGCTGTTTACTGCACATTTTGTATACATGGTAGTTACACACTGACAGCCAGTTAGGCATGTGAAAAGGACTCATTTAGGTCAACAAAGCAACCACTTCCAGTTTAGTCCTTCTGTTCACTGAGTAGTGTCTGGATGGTTTTTGATTCACCTCAGGAAGAGCATAAATCTTGCAGAGGTTACTCTGGCCCCCTGGATATGGAAGTCAGCACTGGGAGTTGCGATCCCTCGTGTGGAAGAGGCAGAAATTTCAGACTGAGACACCCTAAAGTTGGGTTTATAGGTCAGTGTGTCCAGGTTCTCTCTTCACTAGCTGTGAAACCTTGGGCCACTCCATTATCTCATTTCCTCATCTGTGAGGTACGGATACTAACAGGACCACCTCTTCGGGTTGTTAGGTGAATTAATCTATGCCAACTGATTTAAGTCATACCTGGGACGCAGTCAATGTCGTGTAAGTGTTAGCCATTATTATTTGGGTTTTAGCAAGGTTGACTAAACATCCCACTATGAATAAAGAAAACACGAGAGCTGGGAGACTCAGGGAGTCACTCGCATTCACATGAGACCCAGGGGAGCCATGCCATATGGACCCCTAGAAGTTCCTGTGGGAAGTGGACTGCTTCAGAGGGCTTCATGAGGTGTCTGAGTGCTGGAAGCAGGAATGAGCCAACTCTGGTCAAGAAACCAGAGTTCCACAGCCTTCTTTTCAGGAAGATGCTTGATAACAGCGCTTTGTGCTGCTATCAAGGACTACAAATTTTCCAAATCCTTTAAGTCAGGTAGAGGGTATGCATTTTAGGATAGCAACGACCATAATAGTAATAAAAATCTCAATTAGAGGAAGGAAGATGTTGCACAGACAAGATTCTACTAGCTGTTGACCTTAATTATTTGTCAGTTTTTGTCAAGGGCTTAGTGGCTCTTTGGTGGTACTTGAGTTAGAGGGAAGCTCTGTCTATGCTTGAGGGACTTTAATTCTCTTGTTTTCTGAATGAGTGCAAACCGCTTTCTTACTGTCTTCTGTTTTCTCCTTTTAAAATATCTACAGCCTGCACAAACCAGTAGACACGAAGCCTCTAAGTTACAGAGCATTCCACTGTAGTGAACACCCATGAACCCATCACATCATCCAGGGCCAGAACTTGCCTTGTTCTCTGTCCTCTATCACATCTCATTCTCCTACTGGCCCCTGGAGCTACCTTTTCATTGTGTGTTTATCATCCATTTGCTCTTTTTAATAGTTTATCATGTATGTATATGTTGTGAGTTGAACTGTATCCCTCCTAAATTCATATGTGGGAGTCCTAACCCCCAGTATCTAGAATGTGACTTTATTTGGAGATAGAGTCTTTCTAGAGGTGATTAAATTAAAATGAGATCGTTAGGGTGGATCCTAATCCAATTGATTGATGTCCTTATTAAAAGGAGAACTTGGGCGATAGGCGAGCACAGGGAGAATGCCATGTGAAGATGAAGCACACCACAGCCATCTGTGGACCAAGGAGAAAGGCCTGGAATAGATTCTCCTTCAGATTCCTCAGGGGAACCAACTATGGCAACACCTTGATCTCAGACTTCTGGCCTCCAGAACTGTGAGACAATACATTTCTGTTGTTTAAGCTGCCCAATGTGTGGTACTTTGTTATGGCAGCTCGAGGAAATGAATACAAGAACAAATTCACCTTTATTTCAAAAAAAGATACTAATAGGTATGATTTCAACTATTGCTTGTCACCATAATTATAATAAGAAGAGGTAGAAAATATTGTGTTCCTACTATTTATCGGGAACTTCACACACATTACCTTTAATTCTGAAAGCACCTTGCAAAATAATTGTTATGCTCCTAGGGTTCCAGGTAGAGAAACTGAGGTTCAAGAAAGGGAAGTAAGTTGTCCAAGACCACATCAGAAGTAACTGGCTGAGCCAGGTTGCAATCAATCTCAGGTCCCTGTGATTCCCAGGCATGGGCTCTGCTCCTTGGCCATTCAACAGAGATCCAACATGTTAATACTAGTCCCTGATCTCATAAAGTCTAAGAAAATAAAATGAGCATTTGTTGGTTTTTATTAATAAGTACCTTTTAAGGATTTTAAGAAGCTAAAACAAATACTCAGTAAAGAGAGGCCTCAAAGAGCTTTTAGATGCACCTAATATGGAATGGCTCAAATATAAGCTGTGGATTACATTTCCCTTAGTCCAATTAATCCAACAAGTATTTCCTCTTCTTAGAATGCTGACTTTGGTGTTTTCTCAGGATGTGCCACCATGCCTTCAGGTATTCATATGAAGCTGATTCTGAGAGTAAGGACCACATGTGTAATAGTAGCTAATAGCTCACGGCAGTTACCATTCTAAGCATCTTACACGTGTTAACACATTTGACTGCCTCGAAAACTCATGGAGGCGGGCACTGTTTTGTGGGTAGGAAACGAGGTACAGCAGTTGACTTGCCCTGTGCCACACGGTAGTAACTGGGAGAGAGGGGATTTGGGCCCAGGCTGCACTGCCACCCCCCGTGTCTTCATCTGACAGCAGTATGCAGTCTGCCCTGGGCTCTGGCTCCTTTTGGACTTCAATTCTTGAGCAAATCCCACATGCTGGGAACCTCAGGATTTCGTCTGTAACAAGGAGATCCTGTGGCCTGACCCACTGTGTCCACCTCACAGCTGAGCGGGCCCATGAGTTCATGGGCATGAGTGGTTTTTCAATTCAACAAAATTTGGACCTTTTTTTAAAACTGTGAAATGCTGCACCAGCGTAAGGGGCTATTATTAATCAGCCTGACCCTTCGTGCTCTGAGTCTGTCCTGCTGGGGCTTGTCACTTAGGCTGCCCGGACTGTGGGTCTCGCAGCTCCATTGTCCGGGATTCTGAGCTCCGGCTACCTGGGCTTTTCTTGGCAGTTAACCAAGACCAGATCTGTGACCTCTGGGGCACGAAGGACAGCTTCCGATTCAATTAAGCATTCACTTAAAGAAAGAGGGTGAATGCATGGTCCCACTTGGGCTCCACTACAGAGAGCCACATCCCTCATATTTTCAGTTTTAAAGAAGTAAAAAAAAACTCTCACAAACAGAAGCTAATTTTATAACTGTACTATATGTACATATATAAATACATATCTGAATTCATCTTGGTATATATTCTTAAAAATATATATATCTATACATTGTAAAAATATATATCTATATGTAAAAATATATATCTATATATGTTTTTATAAATATATATCTCATTAACACTCAGAATGTCTATTTCATCTGAAAATATGTTTCTAGGTTTAATCTACCTGGGTTGCTTAGGTTTTCTGCTTTTCCTATTTTCTGTATATGGATTTTTTTTTCCTAAATAACCAAGCCAATCAATCTGAAATTATAAAAAATAATTTTAAAAATGTGGGTTCGATTTATGTATTATTCTGGCATCAAACACACATACACACGCACACAACAAATACATACATCATTCCACTCCCACCCCCTAAGTCCCTCCACCCAATATCTCATTAATGCCATGAGTCATACTAAAATAAGTACTTTCCCTTTTCTAAACTTTCTAGTTGCTCGTGATTTGAAATGAGTACTTTGTTCTAGCAGAAGCTACTAGAGATAAGCCTGCTGGTGTTCCTGTTTTCTGTAGTTTTATTTATTTGTTTGGGTTTTCGTTAAATGCTGCTGCTTAAAAAATCTTTGATATGTGATTTGCACTATTTCAGCATATTTTAACCAGCCAGAAGAAAAATAACTCTTGTGTAAGCTTTCTTAGTCCAAAGGAAATGTGGAGTGCACCAGATTTGGGCACTTGAATTGGAAAGTAAACCAAAGCTATTCAGTCTGATCCGTGTGTGGTGGGTGGGGAGAGGGGATTAACGGAATACTCTGATGGATTATAAAAAGCGAGGCCTTAGAGTTGGAAAGCTCCAGCAACTGATGTTCAAACATAAGTGGTGAAGTCGTTTGACTTGAAGCAGACAGGAGACGGGCCAGTGCTTGTGGGAGAGACCACCCAGGAGAGGCAGCTGGCTGTGCTGGGAGCAGCTCATGCACACGAGGGGCCATCTTCATGCCCCCCGTGCCTTAGAGAGTGAGGCTCGGTATTGGAGGTCTGTTTTTTTTTTTTTTTTTTTTTTTTGTGAGGAGATCAGCCCTGAGCTAACATCCGCCAATCCTCCTCTTTTTTTGCTGAGGAAGACGGCCCTGGGCTAACATCTGTGCCTATCTTCCTCCACTTTATATGGGACGCCGCCACAGCATGGTTTACCAAGCAGTGCGTCGGTGCGCACCCGGGATCCGAACCAGCGAACCCCGGGCCGCCGCAGCGGAGCGCGCG
This sequence comes from Diceros bicornis minor, assembly GCF_020826845.1. Lineage (NCBI taxonomy): Eukaryota > Metazoa > Chordata > Mammalia > Perissodactyla > Rhinocerotidae > Diceros > Diceros bicornis. The sequence goes on along the minus strand of NC_080751.1, from coordinate 74,911,682 downwards.
CACTTAACCGCTTGCGCCACCGGGCCGGCCCCTGGAGGTCTGTTTTGTCTACAGATATGCCCTAGTGTCCCTCCTGGAAAACTTTCTGCCTGGATATACGAGAAACCTTTGTCCTTCAGCTCGTCCCTCTGTAATTATTCCCATCCCTGGCCAGTAACTTCACAGAGATTCTGAGAAGACGTGTGAAATAAGATGGGGAAGTTCCATTTGACTTTTCAAAGAAACAGTGCCATACTAATTATTAACCCTATTATTGTTAATCATTTTAATGTTGATTTATAACCACAAATTTATTATTATTATTAATGATTTTTATTATTTAATATAATATTGTTAGTATGTTGATATTACTTGTTCTATATTAATGTTATATAATGCATTAATATTTTATATGTATTATGTAATTAATAATTGTATATTAATATATAATGTGATATGTATTGATATTATATTTACCTTTAATATATAATATAATACAACTTAATATTATCTATGTTAATGTTATATTAACATATATTGTAATTAATTATAGTTAATTGTTACTAATTGTTAATTATTATGATTATCAGTCTTATTATTAATCATATTAATTATGGGTAAGTTGCTATTTAAGAAACGCTGATAACGATTTATGAAAGAGACGAAGTTGCACTTGAGATGACTTTTTAAACTTGGTCTTTTGGCTATTTCCTTTACTTACAGACTCTTAGTGCTTACAGAAATGGCTGGGAAGACAAAAAGGGAAACACAGCTGAAATTATGACTCCCACGCCAATTACAGATCAATCACAGACCAAGATAAATCACCTTTGAAATAAAAAGACATCAATGTGAAAATATAATTCAATTTGGTAAAAAGATTTACAAATATCATTTTTATCGACTGTCTCTATCTTGCACAGCAGGGTGATATGGTGGAAAGGACACAGGAGCGAGAGTTCAGAACCTGGACTCCAGTCCCTCGGCTTTGCAGCATTCCCACTGTGGGGCTTGCACTGCCTTCAAGCCCTGCTCACTTCCCAGGACTGTTTCAAGCACCAAATGACGCTCTGGATGCATACTTATGTTATCTGCTATAGCGTTTTATAGAAACCCGGGAAATGTGTACGTGTCAGTATATCACATCGGTTGTTACTGGATCACTGTTAAGGAAATCCAGGAAGCTCTGGTAAAAAATGCCTCCTTTTTGTTTAACCTTGACAACTGTCTTTCTTCTAACAAAAGTAATGCTTACTATTATCTCTAAATAAAAGGTATTTTTGATAAGAAATTAATTCAGATTTTTAAATTGCCTCATCAAATCTCTATAGATTCCTCAGCACTACCTCGAGGTCATGGTCCTGAGGATCCATATACCTCCGTAAATTCTTCCTGGGACTGGCTGGGGACCTTGGGCTATGATGGCATTAGAAACCTCTCAAGAGGCATCTTTGGCTCTAAATGGAATCTGCTTTCCTTGTTATATGGAATAATGAGTGTTACTCAAAATTTATCTGGAAACAATTACAGGATTAAAAATTTGGGGTGGACCCAACATCTTTGTCTACCTATGGGAAAAGAAATGATTATTTAAGTACTTTTAGGCCAAAAGCCACTTCATGTAGTAATGGCTTTGGCAAAAGTGATTTATCATAGCTTGAATATTCAAGAAAAGGAAATGACCTTCAAACCCCCTTGTCAACTTGTAGGCTAATTAGCTGGAGGCTTTGTAATTTTATGAAAATATGTTTTCCCTTCACATGAAACAGAAAGTGAAATTAGGTATAAAATGGTTAACCTTCATTGAATGCTTCCCAAATTCCAGGCACTGTGCTGACTGCTGACCATCCACCTGTCATTTAGTCAGGGTCAGAAAACCAACAGCCTAGGTGGTGGTGTAAGACTGAGAAGGGAGCCCTGACCTCTGGGCATGGTAGCTTCTGGACCTTAGCCAGGTCACTCCTTACCCCTCAGCTGAGAACGTTAGATTCCATGGTCTAAATCTGAAAGTGCTGCTTCATTCTTCAATTTAAATGAGTCTCATTTTTAATAAAAACAATCATAATTCAATCTTATATGCCAGGCTTTCCACCCACAATGGATAGAATCTAGTGGAACCATTTCTATTCTCACAGAACCATTTATTAACAACTGAATTATGTACCACAGCTCCGAGGGCCTCTTCTTTCTACTGTACAAAGTATTTTAATTATTACTCCATGGTTCCACAGGAAAAGAGAACAGATGAAATGAAGTGCTGATGCTAATTGAATAAAGTATGTGTATTGGAATTTTAACAGGAAAATCTAACAGTCTGACTTCAAGAACGTTAAATGATCTAACATGTCTGTGACAATAACCCCCCACCCCCATAAGATGACTGAAGAGAACACCTTAAGGTAGAAGCGCATTTCTATACAAAGCAAATTGGTAAAAACTATGCAGCAGATTGGCATAGAAAGTATACCCATCTGTTAATAACCTAGTAATCACATAATATGAAAAATGATCTAAAGTTTTATATCATTTTAATAAATTATAAATTGCCCCCCAAATCCATGTGCATAGATGATAATCTTTAAATGTACAACTAAAACCTCTCCTTGGGTTTAACTTCTATTTCCTGTACATAGAGCATTCAATTATTATATTTTGAATAACGTAAACCATTCCCACTGTATAATACTTTGCAAAAAATTCAAATTGCTTAAAATGTTAAAAATATGAACACATTAAATTTAAAAAAAATCTTTCTACAGTGGGTCTGTCTAGTAATGACACAGGGGTACAAAGTTTGAACTAATCAAGCTAGGCTGGGGCCAGATGAAAAGGGATCGAGAGAGGCCCGTAGAGCCTGGATTTGATGTGATAGACAAACAGAGTCATTGAATGTTTTCAGTTGGGATGTGGTAGGAACAGATTTATCCCACGAATTTAACTTCAGTGACCTGGGGACTGTGTGGGCAGCTGAATTAAATGGAGTGAAAACAAGAAGACACGTTAGCAGGTCATTCCTCAGGAGTGAGGCCACTGCCTGAGCACTAGCAGTGGGGCTGGAGAAAGGACCAAGGTCCAGGGTGATTGCACTGCCAGCGCTGACGTAGTTGGTGACCAATGGGATGGGGATTATAAAGAAGTCCAAGGTGAGTTCTGAGGCATCTGACTCAGGCAGCCTGTAGCTGTCAGGGGATCCAGCGAAGCTGTTCTGGAGAGAGCACAGTGCAGGTGCCCCATCTACCTGCTTAGGGCGTCCTCTGCCATGACTGCCAGCAGCCTTGCCTCTGAGCTCTATTTCCTTCTGCCTAAACCTAAAATAATCTCGAATAGAGAAGCACAGACCTGTTATCATGCTTTCAGATCAGTTTTCCATAAGAATAAAAGGCAAACAAATCAATAACTTCTGAACAAGTTGAATATGAAAATATTTGAAATGGTGGTTATTGAAACTCATAATTCAGTCTGCAGTCTGCCATGGTCTTTATTAAAGAAGTTTCTCAATTCCTCAGCTGGTATGTATATAATGTGAGATAGCAGGTAATGATATTCGTTGCAAGCTCTGAGAACATTCCCCTTCATTTGAAGGATATAAACACTGAATATTTATATTTTAAAGAAAAGGATGCGTTATGCTATATTACTTTTCAATAATTTTATATGAATTCAATACGCAGATTATGAATATCATAAATCTCAATTTATTAAAATAGTGATATCTGCTGGGTAAAGAGACAGGTTATTCAATCAAATAAGGAAAATACTAATCCTTGATATATAACATCTTTTTCATTGATCATGGGTTTCCATTTGTATTGGTGTCTTTATTAGTGACCTCGAGTTGATTTTGACACCTAGTGACCCTGTGGATAGCTAAGCTGAACCCTGCCTGGTCTTTTTGTGCCATCCTCTCACCTTCCAGCGCTATGTTGGACAATGCTCCACTGCTTTTCACGGCCGATTTTTTTGAAAGTGGGTGGCTAGGTCCTTCTTCCTAGTTTCTCTGAGTCTGGAAGCTCTTCTGAGAACTGTCCGCCATGGCTGACCCTGTTGGTATCTGAAATCAATCAACAGACAGGTGATATGTTTCCCTGACTGGGAATGGAACCTGGGCCATGGTGGCGAGAGCACAGGATCTTAACCACTAGACCATCAGGGCTGGCTATTGGTATCTATGGACCTAACTTTATGATCTGCCATCTGAAGCACTAAGACACACAGGGAGAGAGCAATCAAGCAGTCATCAGCCAGCCAGCTAATCAGGAGGTAAATTAACAAGCAACTAGGAAACCTTATTCATTGGCTGAATTCTGCCTCTATGGGTCCAGAGGTAAGATTTTTATGCTTCTCAGTCCTTATTTCCCTTCCACACAACACTTTCATTCTTTAAGGAATCTATTTGGTTTTAGGAAAGCCCTGCATTGCTATGTATCTCTGTTTCCTATAGGCCATCTCCACACAGGTACTGAGGGTACTGGGGGTTAAGGCTTCAATATATGAAGTTTTGGAGGAGATGTAATTCGAGCCATAATGATTCTATCAAACATTTCTGACCTCAGAGCTGGTTAAGAATGTTTTTTTAGTCTTTCAAATGTCCTTATATATTTAGCAAAATATATAACCTCCTTTATTTTATTATTTAAAAAATTTTTAATTTATTTTGGTAATAAAACTTAATATGAGATCTACGCTTTGAACAGATTTTTAGGTATATCATACAGTATTGTAAACTATGGGTGCAATGTTGTACAGCAGATCTCTAGAACTTATTCACCTTTCATAACTGAAACTTTATTCCCATTGAACAACAACTCCCAAATGCCTCCTCTCCTCTCCCCAGCCCCCAGCAATCACTATTTTACACTCTGCTTCTATGAGTTTGACAAGTCTAATTACCTCATATGCAGTACTTGTCCTTCTGTGTCTGGCTTATCTGACTTAGTTTAATCAAATGCTAGGTCATCCATGGGTTCATCCACATTGTTGCATATTTCAGGATTTCGTTCTTTTTAAGGCTGAATAATATTCCATTGTACAGTAGTCCTGGCAATTTAGATATGCCGAAGAGAAGCCATAAAGTGCTTCCTTTAAGTGAAAAAGTGAAATTTCCCAACTTAATAGGGAAAGAAAAAATCACATACTGAAGTTGCTAAGATCTACGATAAAAACGAATCTTCTATTTGCGAAGTTGTGAAGAAGGAAAAAGAAATTCATGCTAGTTTTGCTGTCACACCTCAGACTGCCAAAGTTTCGGCCACAGTGTGTGATAATTGCTTAAAGATGGAAAAAAGCATTAAATTTGTACGATAAGATATTTTGAGAGAGAGACCACATTCACATAACTTTTATTACAGTATATGGTTATAATTGTTCTATTTTATTATTAGTTATTGTTGTTAATCTCTTACTGTGCCAAATTTATAAATTAAACTTTAATATAGGTATGTATGTATAGGAAAAAACATATTATATATAGGGATCAGTACTATCCATGGTTCCAGGCATCCACTGCGGGTTTTGGAACATATCCCCTGCAGATAAGGGGAGACTACTGTATGTATATACCACATTTTCTTTATCCAAGCCTCCATTGATGGACACTTAGTTTGTTTCCATAACTTGGCTATTGTGACTAGGGGCTGCAATGAACATGGAAATGCTAATGTTTCTTCGATATCTTGATTTCAATTCTTTTGGATAAATACACAGAAATGGGATTGCTGGATCATATGGTAGTTCTATTTTTAATTTTTTGAGGAACTTCCATACTGTTTTCCATGGTGGCTGCACCATTTTGCATTCCCAGCAACAGTGTACAAGTGTTCCAATTTCTTTACATCCTCACCAACACTTATTGTCTTTTTTTTTGATAACAGCCATTCTAACAGATGTGAAGTGATCTCTCATTGTGGTTTTGGTTTGCATTTCCCTGATGATTAGTGATGTTGAGCATCTTTTCATGTACCTGTTGGCTGTTGGTATGTCTTCTTTGAAATACCTATTCAAGTCTTTAGCCCATTTTTAAATCAGGTTATTAGTTGTTTTTTTGCTATTGAGTTGTAGGAGTTCTTTATATACTTTGGAAATTTACCCATGTCAGATGTATAGTTTGCAAATATTTTCTCTCATTCCAGAGGTTGCTTTTTCCCTCTGCTGATTGTCTCCTTTGCTGTGCAGAAGCTTTTTAATTTGATGGATATGACGCCAAAGCACAGTGGCAAAAGTAAAAATAGACAAGTGGGGCCACATCACACGATAAACTCCTTCATGCTTACAAGAACCTGCAGAGCCCCCAGACGGTCCAGTGTGTTTTGTGGTTCTCACTTTTTGATGATTCTATACTCATACAAAGTGTGGCGCAGGCGGCAGCCTTCCTGCTATGTGGAGTTGATCTGCTCTCCGGCAAAACACTATGCCCAGATGCAATTCCAACAGCTAATAGACATGGGAAAGAATTTTCAACTTTGCTACTCACTAAATAAATGAAAATTACGCCAGTAAGGTTAATTAGCATTTTTCACTTATAATACTCATAAACATCAAGTAGTCATCTCCAATGTTGGGATGTGGACACTCCTTGCAGCCGTGGGAAGGGTATGAGTTGGTGCAGTTTTTCTGGAGGACAGTTTGGCCATCAGAAGTGGTAGTAATGTGCGAAGTCCACGGCTTGGTGTTATTCTAAGAAAGTAATTAAGGCTTAAAGAAAAAAATCTCAATTTTATATTGTTTATAATATTTGAAATTGGGGACTATCTAAATATTCGATGATATGGAATTGATTAAGTAAATATGGTCCACCTAGACACTGAAATATTATCAAGCCATTTAAAATTTTATAGATGAATGTTTATTGATATAGAAAGTTGCTCACACAGTTGTAAGTTAAAAAAAGGTAATGTGGGTTATAAAATATTATGTATGTTACAATCCTATTTTTATAAGAATATGTATGTGTGAACATAAAAACCTGTCTGAAAAGATATATACTGGGGTGCCAACAGAGGTTGGTTCTGGTATTGTATTTTTTAATTTTAATTTTACTTGCTTCCACTTCTTTCTACAGTGAGAATGTATTGTTTTTGTAACAAGAAAAAGAGTTATAAATATATGACCTCCTCCCACCTTGAAACACTTTTCTCTGGGTCTGAAGTCTCAGGTACAATGAGATTGTTGTTAGCCCACTTACAATCTGGCAACCAGAGTTTATGTCCTATTTGTTGTTTCAGGCTGGGAGGTACCTTAAAATGCTGTTTTCTTAACATTTCTTGATTTTGCAAGAATTATTAAGTGTAGCTTATGGCCTGGTAACTGGGTGGCCTGATGCTGTCGATGCTGGAGTGATGACCTCGAGGAGGTCAGCGTAGGGACTCAATTGACCAAATTCATTTTGTATTCCTTTAAAAAAATGCTACTTAGGTTGACAGGCATATTTCCTCAGCAAAGAGAGAATACGAGATAAGAGAGCACTCTGAAGTGGCTGGGGAATAACATAACCGTGTAAATCTGATATAACTGAATAGACTTTGAAAACATTAAACAAACAGAAGACTTTCTACTGGAGCTTTGCCTGGATTAAAGAGTGTAAGAAGTATTGACTTTACAGAACTCAATAGGACTATTATTTGTGATTGAATGCCAGATTAAATGACTGGAGAACAGCCAAATACCAGGTTGTAAATTCATAGAGCTCAGGAGTTACAGAGAACTTACTTCTAATCACACGCTGTTTCGTTCAGTTGCAGCTAAATGTCTGGACTCTCCTTTCCCTTAATTTCTCACCTTAACTGCAACCAGCCACGCTCCTGTATCTGACGCCTTGAGAAGAACTGTATTATACTCAGAACTCTTCAATAAAGGATGAAATAGCTCGTGAATCTGCAGACACATCTTTTGGCTTCCTCTTTCTCTGAGCCCCCAATCTCCTCATGTGGCTCTAGCGGAGGTCTAGCTCAGTTATTCTTCACTCTGAGAAGAGCAGACTGCAAGAACTGGAGGAGAGTCCATTGTCAGCAGAACCCAAGCAGCGGCCCCACGTCAGGGACTTATTTCTTTTTGTAACTTGGTAAAAGCACACACCTAATCTTGTATTCAGAGATTTTTGTAGAGCACAGAGAATGCTATTCTATACACCTTAGCCTTTCTCTGAAAACTCAAATTATTCTTCCACTCCCTTCTGTCCATGAAAAGTGACCATTATGGTTGCATAGATAAGAAGCATTTACGGAATGCTTTATAGTTTGCAAAATATATTTAATGTATGTTCTCTAACTTAATCCTAACAGAAACCCTTGTTTTATCACCTATCACTATTTTCCCACTTCACTCGTGGGAAAAATAGGAGATGTACTATTAGAGACATTATAAAAAATAAAATTTCAGCTTTCCAACTCCTAGAACTTTATAACTCTAGTTTTCAAAAACTGCTGGCTTTCACTTTATGGTCTAGGAAACTGGTAAAATGGTCAAACATCTCAGGGATTAGGCTTGAATTCAAGACTTCACAATCTATTTTCTAAGTGATCTCAACTATAGCAGGAACTCGTCATGGGAGATGCTGAAACCAAACAAGCAAGAATGTCTCAGTATAGACATGCGCACTGTACTTACAAATTGTATCAGAAACGTAGCTTTCAACAGTAGATTTCTTATTGGTTACAATCCCCATGTTATTTGTTTCAGTTTTTGGGAACTTATATCGCTCTTGCTTAAATCTTCCCAATAACTGGATTTGTTTATTCCTTAGGTTGAGATGAGAGAACTCAGCTCAGCCCAAGTGGCAGTCACATTTGAGAGCCTCTGGGGAGGAGAGACAGAATGTGTGGAGTCCCTTGGGAGAGAGGTAGGAGGTTAGACAGGCCCATTATACGTATGTCACTTCCTGGTGTTGGAAAATCTCATCAAGAGGCTCCACGCAAGTGCTGAATGGCCTGGGAGATAACAGAGGCCTCTGGGGTATTCTGCATATTAAACTCCTTGTCAATGACAACAATTTATTGATGTGTGTGAAATGTTTTGGAGATGGAGAGGCCTGTTACGGTAAGTGTCAAATCTTATTATTATAAAATTTCATAAGGATTTTGCCAAAACATGTGCCTGTGATGTTCCTTTTTTTTTCCATGACTAATATATTTTTAATAAAAATTTTTAACCCCCATCAATAAGGAAAATACTGTTCTTACGTAGCAAAATCATTGGGGACAGCTTCTCATGAGCCAACTGTATCAGTTCAGGGACTTAAGAGATTTATGTCCTACACAGAGTGAGGGCTCAGCTAGCCTTGTATTCTTTTGTTCATGGAATAAGGCAAAATCTTTATATGTAAACTAAGGCATAACTTGGAATTGGCTATTATTTTCCCAGGAAAGTCTCCCTTTCTCCAAAATGCAATGATTCAGTCAGTTTATACTCCAAAAATAATTTGCTGTCTGAAAACGAAATGTTCCTATAAGGTGGGTCGCATCCTTATTAACCAATATACCTGTTTTCATGCAACACTTAGCATTTTGTACTTTTCTGTAAAATATTTTGTTGTCTATACTGATTATGATTTACTTCCAAAGAAGTCCACTGTAAAAGCTGTCAAGATATACATAGAGTTCATTATCTTGAGATAAAATAGTGTCAATAAAAGCCCTAAATAGATCTATCTTCTGAATATTTTTAGAGATTTAAGCCAATTTGTACAGAGGAAGGAGTTAGAGAGATACGCGTTTGTGTCCACTGACAAGGGACTCTTCGCAGAGCTATGGAATTTTCCCATTTTCTGAGACTGTCGTGGCTGTGCTGGATTCTGAGTTGACCCAGGGACGTTGCTGAGCTGATGGTTGTGTATATGTGGATGGAAGAACGAGAAAGGGAGTAGATTGGCCAATTTAAATTTTCCTATATCATTCCTAGGAAAAATAAGAGATGTACTATTTGGGACATTATCAAGAATTCATTTTCAGCTCTCCAATTCCTGGAACTTTATAACTCTGGTTCTCAAAAACTGCTGACTCTCATAGGTCTTCAACCCACAGCCCCACGCACTTTCTAACGTTCAAAGTGGCGTCTAGCCATGTTCTAAATGCTTGATGATAAACACACACAACTTGGAAAGGTCCATAAATAAGCAAACTTACTGGATGCTTCTGCTACTTTATACGGTGGCCCAGCTTGGTGTACAAGCTCGGGTCTACAGCCCTAGGGTTGAGCAAAGATAAACGTTTCTTAGCAAATCACAGAAATATTTTATTTCTTTTATTAGTTTTCTATTCCTACCCACAAAGGGCCTAAGGGAACTTAAAAAAATATATATTTAGTTGTGTTATAAAATATGAACACAAGGAGGCCATCAGCACTAAGAAAGAGTACAAATAAGGCAGCCAGAGGGGCAGCATGGAAGTGACTGGGTTTCCAACCCAGGATTGTTAGTTATTCTTGTTTATTTTTAAGTTGGTGTATAGTCACAAAGGAGGAAAACCATGGCCACTTATCTTATTAGTGCCAGGTGGCAGTGTCAGATACATTGCAAAGAGGGACCGAAAGTAGTAAAGTTGTGATTCTATAGTCTTGTCTTTGTTCTCTAAAACCAGGCTCCAGTTTTTGGTCCTGACAAGCATTCTGGATGGCCTAGTCCTCTCTCCTCAGGAGTCAGCTCCAGTGAACTGGTTCTCTTTTCCTACCGTCTTTTTGGTTTGGCTATTAAGCAAGCTGTCTTCCCAGCTGCACCCCATGTCCAGTACAAGGGAATCCATTCTGGACCCATTCAACCCCAAGGTAAGCTTGCTGCTTGCATGGAGCTCCCCTACATGGGCCATGTGGTGCTCCAAATCCCAGGATGGGAGCTGGGCTTCACACTCTGGAAGGATGGACCCTTAAACCCTCAGTGTTTTTCCTCTTCAATGCACTCATCTTTCTGATATTGATAGCTAGGGCTTCATGCTCAAGAGTGAAGACAATGTACAACAATGTGTAGCACATATTGAGCACATTCTGTTTGCCAGAAGTCTTATAAACCTGATCTCATTTAGGCTAGGGTGGGTGAACAGTAGACTTGAAAACGTATAATGGCTCAAACACAATAAAAGTTTATTTCTTGCTCACTTAACTCTCTTGTGTGGTCATTCAGGAACCCAGACAATGGATATACTGCCATCTTCAACATGTGGCTTCCAAGTTTGCTCTTGGGTTATCTTCCTTCTACCTTCCCTGGAGGATGAACGAACATGGTGGAGGAGAGTGTGTGGCTGTTCTTATGGACCAGGTCCAGAAGAGCTACCCATCACTTCCACTCACATTCTATGGCTCAGAGTCAGTCACGTGGCCTACCTAGCATATAGGGAGATGGGGGCAGATTCTGCCTGTGTACCTAGAAAGAGAGGGAGGGTATGGTCTTGGTGAAGGCTAGATGTCTCTACCACACTACTTCCCAGGTTTGCTATGAATAATGTACTACTTAGGAAGCTCTCTCTGGTAAATAGTAAGCACTTTATAAGTGTTAGCTATCACTATTTATTATTATTAGTAGTAAACCCGATGCTTAAGGATGATAATTCTTTTTTAGCAGATGAGGAAACAGAGATTCTGAAGGACTAGAAGCCTAATGTCAGGCAACTGGTAAGAGACGAATTTGGGACTGCACCCAGGTTTGCTAAAGCCCATGATTTTCTTCTCTAAGCATCACTATTTTGGAGTTGATATCTCAATATTATTTGCCGTGAAATCCACTCCTTTGAGAGCCTGGAAGACAATGAAGGAAAAAAAAATAGTTAAACCATTGACTGATGTTGTGGCGACTAAGTCTCCTCAAAATATTTTTATTCACTTTCCTAAACAGAAGGGGAAGATATTCACTTTTGTGAAAACTGAAGCAGGGTTACAAATCTATTACATCTCTTAAAGCTTGAAATCACTTGCCATGTTTTTGATGTGCTTAGCATGTTCCCTAGCACATAGTGAGTACTCAATAACCACTTAGTGTCCTTTCTTGTCATTTTGTCATTTATGTTGTACTGACATAAAGCATATCAACAAAAATACCTGTTGGAAAATTTTGCCCAAAGGCCGTGAAATTTTCACTGATCTTTCTTTCCACAAGCTGTCAGTCATTGCGGTGCACTCAGTCTTCACGTTCTCCCCCTCGCTATGTTACTCATCACCTCTGCGGGAGCTTGCCTCCCAGTTCCAGGTGGAATGCAAATAGTAAATGTGACGGCTAGTGTTGAGTTCCTCCCCATCAGTCTCTTAGACAGACTTCTCGGAATAGTCTAGATTTTGTCTCACCCTTTTACAGGAACAACTGTCTTTACTGCATTTTACATATGTATTATCGTATCAAGTTCTTGGGGTGTGTTTTTGTTGACAAGGAAATATGTATTACGGTGACTAAAGCTGACCACTGTGTGGGAGCATGCATGTCTTTGTCTTTTAGGCATGTGGTGTTTTGAACGCTCTCTGTTTTGTGGGAGTGCTGTCTTCTTGCCATGGCAAACACGGTAAAGGAGGATGTTGATTTCAGGCACACGGGTGTAACCGGAGGTCCTGCCGTGGCCGAGGGTCCTGGCTGCCCCGCATCTTGAGGAGAGCTTACCGGCCACCCATTCCTGGGACCCTGGGGCTCCCCCAGCGCCAGTCAGAAGCTCTGTGTGGAGTCTTGGCAACATTCTACTCTGGAGTTTAAGGAGGAGCTCAGGGCCCTACATGTGACACTTCCGCTGAGATCATTGGGGCAATAGATTGAGAGAGTCCCTCACGTCAGACGAGACCAGAGACTATGCTTGTTTAGGTAGATGAAATTTATACAAAATTATTTGTATTAGGTGGGACCATGAGTTACGGACAGTCCTAGAAAGGATTGTTTTATTTTCTAGAGTTAATTTTAAAGAAAAATGACTAATTGTTGTTGAAGGTGAGAGTCAACTGTATGGCTTTTGGTGTCTGCCAAAGTGAAAAAACAGATGTAGAGGAGATTCCTGGAGAGTCATAAATCCCTATAATTCATTCATTTTGCTAAACCTTCAAGAACATGAAGGATTATTATAGAGAGGAGGCAAACCATATACCACTTAGGATGAAAACAAGTACACGAATGATGTTCATTAAAGAGCATTTCGTGTAGATGACAATCGCACCCCATGTGTTGTTCAATTACATGCACGTTTCTATTCGACACTCACACAAACCTTCTGAGATAGACAAGGCTTGTTTCTATTGCAAAATTTGGGCCAAAAGAGGTTAAGTGGTGAGTGTGGTGCTATTCTCGTATTTAGTTCTCGTATCTCTGCCTTCACATCCAGAATTCTAATCAGTGCCAAACTTGTGTGACCCTAATAGTTACTAAATTACAGGATGTTAGTGCAAAGGAGATTTCAATATTGTCTGTCCCAAAGAACACTGGAAATAACGTAGGTATGTCTGAAAATACTTTTAAAAAGAAAGGAACGACTTTATGGGCTTTTAAGACATTTTTAGTCCCATAACTGATTATTTAAAGATATATTTATCAAGCGTATGTTATGTGTTTCTCTGATTATACCCACAAATATATCGTATATTCATTATTAAGTTGTTCTTTCTCACTTATCATTATCTATCTATCTATCTATCTAATCGTTTATCTATCCATCTGTCTATCATCCTTCTATTTATCTATCATCTCTCTAATGGGGCTAATGCATTATAAGGGCATAAGGGCAGGAATTTCAGGAGAGACGGGATAAGCCTGTTGTCACAGCCAACTGCCCCCTTTGCTTGGGATGTTGCCTCCTGTCTTTTTATAAGCTCTAGCATTGTATGACCTGAATTCACCATTGATTGGACTATAAGTGCTTAAGGACCTGGGCTTCACTCAACGTCAAAATGATTGGGTCTCTTCTCCACATCCACATGGACAACAACTAAGGGAATGGAAAATGTATTCTAAACCAAGTTGTTGGGCTTTAAAATTGCTTACTCAAGGAGCTTCTCCAATAACTCTGGACCTCTGATGATCAGGGAAGAAGGCCCAAATGGATCCCCAGTTCCAGCTGAATCTGACCTAACAAACACATTAAGGCCAGACTCCTCTTATTGGTTTTCAAGGCCTTGAATTTTATGGTCTCAAGCTTCCTGTCCAGCGTGACTTCTCAGCATTCTCTGACAAGTTCATTTATTTAATAGATACTGATTGTGCTTCCATCTAGCCTCAGCAGTGCATATACCTCCCATCCAACGGCCAGTGTAGCTGCTCAGAGCCTCACCTCATTAACAAGGTCATCAACATACACACACTCATTTTGGGCCCAATTTAATGGTGATCAGTGATACTCAAAAGCCTATCCATGGACTCCTAGAGGCCCCTGTACCCCAGATGAGGAAGCCCTGGTGAAGAGGCAGAGAAGAAGACATTACTTCCTCTGTGACAAGTGCCTCACAAGAGGGTGTGCCAAGTCCTCAAAGATCACAGAAAATGGAGCTGCTGTGCTGCCTTGGGGAGTCAGTCTTCTCAAGGAAGATTGCTTCTGAATTGGGTCCTAAAGGGTGGAAAATAGCATGTCAGATAGTGGAAGAGTGAGTTGTAGACAGGAAATTGCAGGGGTCCAGGCACAGACCTATAGGTGTTTTCCTGCTGGGCAAGGCCAACCAATTTTTGAGGCTGGGGTGTAGGTATGAGCGGGGGGAAGTGTGGGGAGGTGAGACCAATGGGGCCCACTGTCTCCTTCAGGGCTAAGGAGTTTGGGTTTGTTCTGTGCACAATGGGGAATCCAGAAGTTTTTAAGAGTGTGGAGGAACAATATGATAAAATGTATTTTGAAAGACATTTCTGGCATTAGTTTCAGGATGAATTAAGAGACTAAACTTTTTAGGCAAATAAAATGGATGGAAAAGAGCTGAGACTATAAGGTAGAGATGGGCATAGAGTGGGGGCAAACCATGAGACATTCCTGAAGAACAGTGACTAAGACTGTTCACGGCAGGGATGTGTGAGGTGACCTAGGAGAGCCTGAGGGTGATGAGATTTCTAGGTTGGGTGACGGTGGAATGGAATGGAATGCCACTTAGAGAGGAAGGGATTAAGAGGAGGTGGTTGAGGGGTATGTGGAGAGGTATCTTTGTTTTGTAGTATTGAGTTTGCGGTAGCTGCAGGGCATTCCCATAAAGATGTCATTAGCAGTTGGATATACAAGATGGGAGCCAGGGGTAGAGTCAATGGGCTAGATTGGAAATCATCAATGTAAGAGAGCAATAGATGGGAAGACAAACTTCTTTTTCCAAATATGCTTTTGCACAAATGGCATAGTTGTCTTGCTCAGACTCCACGCTCACCTTCCCTGCCCCCTGCTGCCTCTCACCTCACCCCATCTTGCTCAGCTGCCCACCCCACCTTGCTCTGCCAGGAATGCCTGTGCTTCTGCCCATCCCAGATCTGTGAGTTTTACTTGGTCTCCACTCACCCAGGAAACCTTCCTGGACTCTAATCCATCCTGATGGCTCCCCAACTTTACTTATTGATAATGCTCATATGTAATGCCATAGTTAGCACTAACAGTTCCTTCGTTCTCATGAAAAGCGAGTGATTTGGAACCCAACTTTAAAGTCAAAGCCTGGGTTTCTTTTCTTTTCTTTGCATCGTGTTTCATGATTTGTTAGTTGGACGACTGTGGGCTGGTTACTCATCCTCTTCCCTTGCAGTTTCCTCACCAGCAAAATGGGAACAATAGTGCTTTCCCAGGGTAGCTGTGTGAACCAAGTGAAGCAGTGTGGCATGACGGAGAGTATAGGTAAGCCCTCAGTAATATTAGCTGTTATTTTTATTTTCCCAATACATAGATATTAGTAGTCTCTAGGGTTAAAAAGGACATAGTCCAGATGACAATTGAAAGTCTCATGGTGACTTTTATATTGTTATGTTTTCTTCATAAAAACAATATTTACTGAGTGCTCTGTGTGCTCGGGTCTTAACTGGGGATCTAAAGCTATGTAGTCACATGGGTGTTTTGCATTCCTCTAAAAGTGTTTACTGTCATTGTCATCGGGGACTTAGGATATGTAGACCTAAACCTGCAACGATATAACAACTAATGGTTAAAATACGCTTATCAGATTGTGGAAAAGTGGCTTGTCATCATGACTGTGTGTCTGAATTGTTTGTTTTCCTGGGGGAGGGAGGGGCAGTGCTCTGCAACGTTGTCGTGGCTTATGATGGGCACAGCACAGACTTGGCCGTGGTGATCTGTGCATTCCCACTCTTATTTCTAGCTTTAGGAGAGTGGGAAGAACATAAGATGATATGGGAAGCTTGAAATACGTGAACTTTGGAACGTATGAACCTTAATGATTTCACTTAGGATGGTTTGAAGCAGTGGGTTGGGGAGAAGTGTTTGCACTCTCCAGTCCTTTCAAGACTTATATTGCACATAAATAAGGCTTCTTGTCGCTAGAGACAACATGTGGTCTCTAGGGATTCTGCTGCTTGCTCAGGGTCGAGGGCCAGTGAGCACCAAGCACGGCCAGGCACTGAAGGGTGGTCTGGCAGAGCAGATGTTGGCAGCGCGAGGAGCTGGGGTACCTGGAGTCCACACGGAGTGTTCGCTGCTGGAGTCATGGGTTATTAAAACTGTAAAATCAGCCAGCAGCCGTACATTTTATTTAAGGGAGTTTGCACTTTTATCCAGTGACATTAATGCAATTATGTCTTCACAAAAGAGATTTCACTTAAGAGGTGTAGCAGCCCATGTGGTGAAGAAGGGACTTATTCTGCCACTTAAGCCCCGTGCTATCTTGAACTGAATGAAAAAACAAAATCAATGCAATTCGTGCGTAGGCTAGCTGATCTCTCCTGTTGTCATGGCTACATTGATTCATCCCGAGAGATTCCGGGCTTGGAGGTGGCCTGGGCAAAGGTAGGAATATTTTGTTCAGCACAAACTAAACAGACCCAAGACCTGACTGACTCTATGAACACAGTAACTTCCCCTGTGCACACATGGTCCCCAGGCTAGTGCTACCGAGCTCTTCTCCAGAGGCTGAGGGGGTGACTTGGAATGTGTGTCAGAACACCATCAAGCCAAGGGGAACCTGAGCTGGGCTCAGTCATGTGAGAGCAGGACGGGGTGAAAGGCTTGGGAATGCTCTGGAAAAGAATCAATGAAAGACAAATACATGAATGTGACCACATTCACTGTGAGCCAGCAAGGTGACGAGACAACCACTGTATCTTACCCTCAAAGGCCTAAAATCATCAGTTCCAAAGCAGATTAACTGACCAAAGAAAGAGTTTTAGAGGCTTTAAAAACAATACACATGTAGGTAAAATAATGTCTTTAGGGATCTGTGAGTACTATTTTGATTTCAATGCATCTGTCCTCAAAAGTGATGCTTCTTGCAGAAATGATTTCCAACTGGCTGAACGAAAGATATAACATCTAAATTACCAAAGGAACAGCTAGTCTGATTGTCTGGAGTTTATGAAGTTACCAACATTGGCTGTTTCTAATATGTTACTTTGAAGTCTGTTTCTGGAACAGATTAGAACTGAGGTCATTTGTGCAAAAACAAGACAAAAGGGAAAATGAACATAACTGCAGGAGAAACTGATCTTGACTGATATAAAATAGAATGATTAGAAAGCTCTTGGAGAAGTTGACAGACAACCCATTTCTAACCTTGGCTCCTCAGCGAGGTCCTGACATGTTACCTTGCAAATCCCTTGACTTCTAGAGCATTCTGTGCCTTTTAGAACTGCAGCTTCTGCTCTGTGTTTTGAATGATGCCACTGATACTTTTAAAAGAAGAAAAACGAGCAGAATTTTAAGGTAACAACAAAAGACAGAAGACAGACTTATTCCCCCATTTCTTTTAAAATAAAGAGTAGTGCTTATTTTGAGTGTAAAAACAACCTTATTAACTTTTCTCAATATAGGTAAATTAATATAAATTTGGATTAATGTTATTGCTGAGTTCAGTTGCATGCAATGAAAAATCTTAGTTTTCAATAAGAAACATTTATGCAAAAGCAGTTTCAAACCCAACTTTGGGCCTAAATAAAAATTGATAATAACGGCGAACACATTTTGGGCTATTCTATGTGCCAGCACTGTGCTTAGTTCTTTACACCTAATTTTTATCACAAAATGAGAAGGGAGATACTATTTTTCTCTCTATTTTACAGATGTGGTGCTATGGACTGAATGTGTCTCCCCAAAATCCATAGGTTGAAACTCTAACAACCAATGAGATGGTAGTAGGTAGTGGGGCCTTTGGGAGGTGAATGAGTTTGGGTGAGGTCACGAGGGTGGAGCCCGAATGATGGGATTAGTGCCCTTAAAAGAAGGGGGGCGGGGGGGAGAGAGAGAGAGAGAGAGAGAGATCTCTTTGCCATGTGAGTACATAGAGAGAAAGTGGCCATCTGCAAGGCAGGAAGAGGGTCCTCACAGGAACTGAATCTGTCAGCACCTTGACCTTGTACTTCCAGACATGTGAGAAATAAAAGTCTGAAAATCTAGGCCCCCTCCTAGGCTTCATGATAGTTTGGAAAAGGATGTCAAGGAGAGCTACTGCTCTTGGGTTATTTTGCCTCCAGTGTGCTAACTTTGTTCCGGTTAAATGCCACTGAATCCATGTTATTTCACCCTTGCCGATATAGGGAATCATCCCAATTATTAATCGTGCAGCAAATACTGTCTATTTCATATCAACCAAGTAAATACACAAGTGGAAGTGAATAGAAGGCCACATTTATTTCTCTGTGGTCCAGGAGAACAGGGAAGAATCATAAATCCAGGTAAATTGCTGTGTGGTTGAATAATCTGAGTTCACTGAGAGGTGTTGGCAATTGGAATCCTACCAGTTGCAGAGAGTCACAGAAAGAGGTATTATTGGTATCACTAAGGCCATATATTTCCATAGAAGAAAATGCAATGCTTTAGTTCAGGGTCTCTTTTAGAGAACTCTAAATGGGTCCTAGAATATTAATGTACTGTTATGCCCAAAGAATTGCTAGTTGATGGGCAAAATCCAGACAGCTACCCTTGTTTTTATTCATGAGTATAAATAAAAATCACTCTTTGAAACCAGGTGGCTACACAGTCTGGTTCCTAAAAGCGGAATGTTTTCTCCAGTGGCTCCAACAGTCTATTTTCTGGGAGTAAATATTTTATATTTGGTTTCAGTTTTCAAAAAAAAGCTGCCCCAACATTTATGGGTAGCTTCTTTAAAACTTAGATAGTAAGCAAACAAATAAGAAGCCGAGATCAGGATGCCTCCCTGTGTCCTGTGCATGGCATGAGCAGGGGCTGATGCAAATTCTGAGCACTGACAGTTACAGAATATGCAAGGGAAGATGCTGCAAATTACGCTGGGAAAACCCAAGGAGAAAGGAATCTCAATATCCATGTGGAATGCATAAAATATATTCTCCTTACCTGAAGAGAGGCCATTTGACTTCGTTTGTTTTCTCCTCTCTGTGCAATTCATTGTTTCTATCTCTCTAGATTCCTGCGGGAAATTATGCTTCTCCTCCTCCCGGTGAAGCTCTGGAAGGCTACTCACGCTCCCTCAGGGAGGGAAATCATCCTATTCTTATCCGGTGATGGCAGTGGCTTTACAGTTTTCGAAGACTTTCCCAGGCATGCTCTCACTTGAATTTCGCTATTTTAAGAGGTGGCAGAATGAGTAGAATGATCATTGTTTTAGTGACTAAGGGGCTGGGGCTCAAAAAGTTTTCATGGACTTGCCCAAGTTAATATGGGTTAATCCATGGCAAGTCTAGAACCAGAACCCAAGAGGCCCGCTTTCCTGACCATTATTTTTACTGGTGTATTATGCTGCTTCTATAAGAATGGGGATATTAATTTTGAGTCTAATTTCTATTGGCGTCAGTCGAGTCTTGCTCATCTTGTAGGCAGCATTTGTATAAAGGAGTCTGTTGTACCGGGTGGGAAGTATGAGATCTGGAGTTGGATAGATCAGGTTGAGATCCTAGTTCTATGTGATTCCTAATTTCTTTGAGCCTCATTTCATAATCTATAAGATGTGAACACTTGTACCTATTTCCTGTAGTTGTAGTGAGTATTAAATGAGAAAAGTCCTCCACAATACTTAGCCCTGTGTTTGGGACGCAGCTAACGCTCAGCGTAGAGTCAAATGCATCTTTGAGCCTGAACCTGGGACCCGAGCTTTCCTGGGTGCATCGGGTGCGTTCTCGGGACGGGCAGCTCCAGGCCTCTGTATGATGATTTGTTCACAGTGGGGGCAATGGTCTTTAGGTACCTGGGGAATGGGGTAAGGAAGGGATGACAGCAGAGGCTGCTGGGGACTTGGCCCCTGGACACATGCAGTGAAATGGTGACGTGATAGCTCCATCAGGGAGTCGGGGACAAGCAGAGCATGAGTCACATAGCCTCAGCAGCTGGCGCAGAGGGCAAAGCAGGGCAGAGTAGAGAGGCACTCCCTTTACTTCCGGGAAGAATCTTCTCCTGTTTTCAGAGCAATTAGGGATAAATGTTTACTACTGACCTTTGGCCCCTCAAGAGCCTATAGCTTTGGAAGCATCCAGAGAGGACCCTCAGCATGGACATCTGAGTTCTCACGGATGTCTCTGGAGCAGTCGTGGGGTGGGGCGTGGGGTCCTTGCAAGTGGGTTTGTTGGGGATGGAGTGGAGAACCTGAGAAGACTGTGATAACTTTGAAACTCCAGCCTCTGAAGGAACCCAAAGTACCTGGTGAGAAGTTTGAGGGTTGGGAGAAAGGGCAAGGAGTATTTAGAGACTTGCATTTTGCAGGTGGGGGCATGAGCCACTGAAGATTGAGTGAGTCATCGCAATGGCACCCTGTTGGTACTCACTCCCCGGTGAGGACTGAGGAAATTTTAGTTACGTGGATGCATATTCCGAGTTTGTATTTGTGAAGCACTCAGTTCGTTTAAGCACTGTAGATAGAAAGATGAAGGGAACTCACCCTCCAGTAGGGGAGATGACTAGGTGAAAATGGCATAAGCCAACGTGGTAGGCGCTGTGGTGGAGAAGTACATGGAGTGCTCCTGGGACACAGAGTGGGGAGGATGACTAGCCGTGGGGAATCCTGCAGAACTGCAGGAGCCGACACTGATCCCCACGGGCAGAGCAGGGGTGGGCACGGCAAGCAAGCGAACGCAGGAGCCAAATCCTGATGGTGTAAGAGCAGTCCACGTATTCTGCCAACATGGCATGGCCAGGAGGGTGAATGAAGACAGCATGGCGGGCACCGACTAGAGCAGAGGTCGGCCAAGTCACAAAAACCCTGGTAGTGTGGAGCATCAAATGTAGGAAGGTCATGACAGAAAGAAGCAAAGATGTCTATTTTTGCACTAAACCCTCTGACATCTGGGCACCTCTGCATGCATCCTGGCCGTCGTACCGGCTCTGCTCCGGGGGCTGTCCTAGCCCGAGTGGTCGCTATCACATCGATTCGGATATCTCTATGCTTTGTGCATTGAGGGCTGATCCCTCTGAAGATTAGATTTTTGACAAGTTAGGTTGTCCAATTCCAGGGCAGAGGTATAGACCTCAATTCCACTAGATTGGGAGTTACAATGTAACAAGTGGAGAGGAAACAATTACCATGTGTTTATTTCCCTCAAGCAGAACTCTCTGGTGTGATCCCTTGTGGCTGACTCTCATTTCTCTATTCTAAATGGTGCCCTAATTAACCCTTTCTCCAGAACTTTTGCACTTTTCAACAAAATTAGAATGAATGAATAGAAATGCAGATTCTAATTAGCACTTCCTGCATATTAAAGAAATTACTCTTCCCCTAACTAAAAGAAATGTTACTGGGAAGAAATAAATGATCTTTGAAATATAATTTTTCTTTTCAGATAGTAGTGATAATTCTTGGCAAGAACACTGCTACAAATAACAGACAAATCCACAGGCTGACATGTTCTGTAACAGTCTGAGTGGTAGAGGGACCTTTCAGAGTAGTAGCTATATTTACTGAAAGGAAAAAAAAAATTCTCGCAATAAACATTTTTTATAGGAAGCTATGCATGGCTGCATTTGTTAAATTGTTTTAAATAACTGCAGCACCTAATAAAAATAGGGTTTGAAGGAAAGCTAAAGTTTCATTTTAGGGTATGGTACCATCTGCATTTGTTGAATGATTTATATCTGTGACATTAACTGAGCATTACTGAAAAAACACTGTTTGACCTCAGGCAAGCTAGTGTGAGACATGAGCTTGTTCCAGGTTGAAATTTCTCTCTTAAATTTTTCATGAAATTCTCCCAGAAGGGTCACTGTGGGGTTCTGAAAAGATTTTCACCCTCAGAATTGCTACAGCTCAGCCATCAGAAAAGCATTTATTTCATTAGGACTCCCTCCCCTTCATTTTAATGCCACATAATAATATAGAATAGGTTTAAGGTCCATCAATTGTAAAATTATCATTTTTCACCAAAGCAACATTATATTAAACATTTAATTATTCATTACTGATGCTTGTCATGGTGAAATATTGGCCTCACTAATTTTGAAAGCACCAGGCCCAGCTTCTCTTCCTTGAAGGTTAATGGCTGAGCCCCGGTTTCATTAGATTTCCTAAATGTAGCACACCTCATATGTCATTGTGCGGCTTTCCCGACCCCCAACCCTTTTAGCAAGTAAAACCTGGGCTGTATGGAATGATCTTTCACGACACTGCTGTCCATGAGGATGAGAACCTCATGTTAATGGTTGTGGGGGGGAAAGCAGAAATAGGGATGGTAAGGTTTTGTGAAATACTATCAAATGAATGATTTCTTAAGGGATCTATTTTTAAAGGTGACATGTCCCTTAATTTAAATAAAGTATGTACTTTCGTATAAACCTGTTTACTAACTTGGATTTATGGCAGTAAAATGTGTCTGCAATAGTTAGAGCAGGGTTTGCCTGCCTGCTTTTGGATATAATATTTGAGATTTCAGCACTGCAGTCTTGGATATTTACAACCCAGGATTCCCATGGCGGAGCACCTGTGCTGTGTAGGTTTATAGATGGTAAAAAAAGAACCCTCATTTGAATCTACACTCTACATCCAATGTTGCCTTCTGAATGCTCCACTTGATTTTAATTCTATTAACAGAGAAAAGTCTTATTCATCTGTCTTCCAGGCATCGGCTGGAAAGCGTTATGAAGACTGGAAACACTGATCTGACCCCACATTGCACACTGGTTCTACTTGTGTCTGTAAAATGGCTTTCCTACGCCAGCAAAGATCATTCTCTCTGATTTGCATGGAGAAAACAGGTGAATTCATGGAGGAAATCTGTGAATCATTGAGGAGAGAAGTTGACACCTGCCATTTAAATGAGCTTAGTAATCAAGAGACGTCACTATCCCAAGAAGACCACATACCTACCATTCAGGATGACACCTGTCCTGGGCATCCCCATTTGCCCAAGCTTGCTTCCTCTAATTTGCTCAAGCAAGTCTGGGTCACATCTTTCCACAAGTCCCCCTTCCCACAGTCCTCACATGCACACCTGCAAAGCTCATTACCAGGATAAGAAAGATCGATATGGTTTTTGGAAAATTCCTTGTGGCTTTCAAAATTATTACAAAACAAAACAAAAAACCCATATAATGGAAAAATATATACATTTGGGTTTATTTTAGGGGAGTATTTTCCTAATTTTTGTTTAATTTATGTTGCTTTCTTTTAAGCCATGAATCATAGTGATTTTAGTGAGTTTAGGTGGATTATCATGAAGTCTTCCTTTTCTGAATTCTTACTGGATTATGGTTTATATACTCTATGTGACAGGTTGAATTTTGTTCCCCCAAAATTCACTTGCTGAAGTCATAACCCCCAACAGCTCAGAATGTGACCGTATTTGGAAATGGGGTCTTTCAAGTGGTAATTAAGGTAAAATGAAGTCATTAGGGTGGATCCCAATCTAGTGTGACTGGTGTCCTTATGAGAGGAGGAGATTTGGACACAGACATGCATGGAGGGAAGACCCTGTGAAGACACAGGGAGAAGACGGCCAGCTACAAGTCAGAAAAGAGGCCTCAGGAGAAACCAACCTGCTGACATGTTGATCTTGGACTTCTGGCCTCCAGAACTGAGAAAATAAATTTCTGTTGTTTAAGCTGCCCAGTTTGTGGTATTTGTTATGGTAGGCCTAGAAGACTAATACACTCTGCCACACATTACTACATAGTATCTTCCTTTCCTTTTATGAAAATCAAATGTTTACTTTGATGAGTTTTGACATATATATATCTACATAATGAGATATAATTATAGACTATCTCCATCATCTCAGAAAGCTCCCTCATGCCCCTTCCAGTTTATTACCACCCCATGGACAACTGTGTCCTGGCTTCAGTGGTCATAGATAAGCTTTGTCAGTTCTTGAACTTCATATAACAGAGAAGTGTGTAAAAATCAACTGTGATGTTGACTTTTCTGTTTTCCGCTTTAGTTCAGGCACACTTTGCTTCAGGTATCTTGAAGCTCTGTTATTAGGAACATTCACATTTGGGAACATTGGTTGTCCTTGAGAATTAACCCTTTATTCATTATGAATTTTCTTTCTTTATCTCTGTCTCTTTGCCTTAAAGTCTACTCTGTCTAATATTAACATATCTCTGTGAGCTTTTTATGGACACAATTTGTATTCTATATCTTTTCCATCCTTTTACTTTCAATTTCTCTGTGTCTTTATATTTAATGTGTATCACTTATAGCTGCATATTATTGGTTCTCACTTTTTTATACCGTGTGACAATTTATGCCTTTTACTGGAATTTAGTATATTTATAGTTTAGCTAATTGTTTATGTAGTTTGTTGTAAGTCTACCATCTTGCTATTTGTTATATATTTTTCCCACCTGTTTTCTGTTTGTGTTTTTCATGGGTTATTTATTTATTTTTAGTATTCTGTGACAGTTCTTTTGTTGCATTTAAGCTATAACTCCTTGTGTTGTATTTTTAGTGCTGCTCTAAGAAATTTAATATTCATCCTTAATTTCCCATGTCTACTTAGCATCTATACTATCCCACACAGTTGGAGGACTGACATTACCCAACTTCAAGATTTAGTATAAAGCTACAATAATCAAGACAGTGTAGTAATGGTGAAAGAATAGACAAATAGATCAATGGAACAGAATAGAGAACCCAGAAATGCACCCATGTAAATATAGGCAACTGATCTTTGACAAAGGATTAAAGGCAATACAATGGAGCAAAAATAGTCTTTTCAACAAATGGTGCTGAAACAACTGGACGTCTACAAGCCAAAAAAAAAAAACAAAAAAACAAAAAACCTGTATTTAGGCACAGACCTTACATCCTTCACAAAAATTAACTCAAAATAGATCGTGGACCTAGTAAAATGCAAAACTATAAAACTTTTAGAAGATAACATAGAGAAACCCTAGAATATCTTGAGTATGGTGGTGACTTCTTAGATATACATAATACCAAGGCATGATCCATGAAAGAAACAATTGATAAGTAGGACTTCATTAAAATTATAAACTTCTGCTCTGGAAAGCAATGTCAAAAGAATAAGCAGACAAGCCACAGACTAGGAGAAAATATTAGCAAAAGACACATCTGATAAGGGACTGTTATCCAAAATATATGAAGAACACGCAAAACTCAATGATAAGAAAACAAGCAACCTGATAAAAATGGGCCGAAGACCTTAACAGACACCTCAACAAAGAAGATATACAGATGGAAAGTAAGCATATGAAAAGATGCTCCACATCATATGTCACCAGGGAAATGCAAATTAAAACAACAATGAGATACCACTACATACCTATTAGAATGGCCAAAATCCAAAACACTGGCAACACCAAATGGTGGCAAGGAAGTGGATCAACAGGAACTCTCATTCATTGCTGGTGGGAATGCAACATTGTACAGCCAATTTGGAAGACAGTCTGGCAATATCTTATAAAACTAGACATACTCTTATCTTATGATCCAGTAATCATGCTTCTTGGTATTTACTAAAAGGAGTTGAAAACTTATGTCCACATAAAAAGCTGCACATAAATGTTTATAGCAACTTTATTCATAATTGCCAAAACTTGGAAGCAGCCAAGATGTCCTTCAGTTGGTGAATGGATAAATAAAATATGATACATCCAGACCATGGAATATTATTCAGCACTAAAAAGAAACAAACTATCAAGCCATGAAAAGACATGAGGGAAACTTAAATGCATATTACTAAGAGAAAGAAATCAATCTGAAAAGCATACAAACTGTAAGATTCCAACTATATGGCATTCTGAAAAAGACAAAACTATGGAGTCTGTAAAAAGATCAGTGATTGCCAGAGATGGGGGTAGGAGAGTGGGGCGAATGCATGCAGTGTAGATTTTTAAGGCAGTGAAACTACTCTGTATGATACTATAATGGTGGATACACACCATTACATATTTGTCCAAACCCATAGAATATACAATACCAAGAGTGAACCCTAAAGTAAACTATGGCCTTTGATTGATAATGATGTGTCAATCTATGTTCATGACGTAACAAATGTACCACTCTGGTGGGGGAAGCTGATAGTGGGGTAGGCTGTGCATATGTTGGGGAAGAGGGTATACGGGAATTCTTTGCACCTTCCTCTTAATTTTGCTGTGAATCTAAAACTGTTGTAAAATATAGAGTCTTTAAAAAAAAAGGTGTGTGGTCTTCTATGAAGTTGAAGCCAATCATTGGAAATTTTAATGCAAAAAAGCTAATCTTTATCTATTATGGTGTTGTCTTACTAGGATTACCTCCAGTTTTATAAATATGCATAAGTAAAAAAATTATAGACATTTCTCAAAATAATCACTTTTTTGATATGGTAAATATAGATTTCATAATGTAAAATGCAATTCTGTTCTTGCATTGCTTTTATAAATGTGTAATACTGGCTTGGCTCTCTTCTTCAGTTTCTTCTGGATCATAGGATGGCCTCATAATGTTATCCTACAACATGATGTAGTGATGACTGTGTGTGGGCAGACAGCACAAACATGTTCCCCACACATATGTTGTCCTCAGTTTGGGATTTCCTGTGGAACTCAGTGAGTCACACCATGGTGGTCTGACTGAGATCTGCCCCGAGGCCAGTGCTGTGGGGACTTTTGCTCCATTTGCTGTAAAGGACTGTTTCAGGTTGTTAATGAAGCTGAATTGCCTTTGTCATTACTTAAGTCACACGAATGGCAATTTCCCCTTTTTCTTAGGATAGGAAAATTAAATGAGAAACATTAACCACACATTAATGAAAGACAAAATGAGAATTCATTCAAGTCAACAACTCCGTAAGTAAATAGAATAATAAATTAACAGAAAGGAGGGCGAGGTTATAACTATCGCTGCTGTGTGGCCGTTAGCCACACTCGGTGATGACACGGTCCTGAGGCCTCTGTGTGTGCGAACTTGTATTCCCTTGTCTCAGTGAAACGGGGGAAGAGAGAGACAAGAGCAGAGAAACTTCTCCACTGAAGCAACAGTTTCTTAGGTTTATTGCATTTCTTGATTAGAAATAAGACGTTGAACAAATATACAGTATTTACAATACACATAAGTTCTAGACATGATAAGGCAGAAAAATAACTAAAACTTCTAGTCCCTGCCTCGGAGATATAGCCAAGCTAGAGAGATGAAGTCTGTACTTTAAAAAAGTTGAAGAACATTACAGTTATAGGAAGGATGCTACTTGTGATCGAGACCAGTGAGAGGCTCAGAAGGTGGGTGCTCTGAGGAAGAAGGGGCCTGAAATTGACAGAGACAGCTTTGTGGATTGAGTGAGAGGAACTTAACTTGGATGTGAGTAGGAAGTATGTAGAGGACTGAAGTGGATGTTCTAAAAGCAGGTATAATAGTTTCCTATGGCTGCTGTAACCAAGTACCACAAATAGGGTGACTTAAAACAACAGAAATGTATTTTCTTACAGTTCTGGAGGCCAGAAGTCTGAAATCAAGGTGTTGGCAGGGCTGAGCTCTCTCCTAGCTTCTGGTGGTTGCAGGCAATTTTTAGCTGGTAGATGCATCACTCTGAGCTCTGAGTTTGTCATCCCATGGTCTTCTCCTTGTGTGTCTGCATCTTCACATGGCTGTCTTCCTTCTTATTACAACATTGTTTATACTGCATCAGGGGCCCACTCTACTCCTGAATGACCTCCTCTTTTTTTTTAAACAACTTTATTGAGATATCTTTGACATATAAAAATTGTATATATGTATATATATACATACATATATCATTTGTATATGTATCAATTGTATATGTCCAATTGATACATTGTATCAATTGTATATATATATATCATATATGTGTACTATCTCACCTTAAATTAACTAATTACATCTGCAACCAATCTATTTCCAAAAAAGGTCACATTCTGAGCTACTGAGGGTTAGGACTTCAATAAATCTCTATGGAGCCACAACTCAATCCATAACCGAGAGAAAAGAATGAGTGCTGAGCACAAGTAGAGTATCTGGAGGAAGAAAAAATGAGGAAGAAGTAGGAAGAAATGGTGAGGACAAGAGCTGATGTCAGACGAGGACGGGCCTCAGGTGCTATGCTGGGAGCATCAGTGCTACCCACTGGTCCTCAAACCTAACGGTGGTAATAATCACACAGAACTCTAAAACACGTAGGTTCCTGGGTCCAATTCACAGAGACCCTAATATAGCAGTTTGGAGTGGAGTCTGTTAGTGTGTATTTCTGAACAGTGTCCAGAGTGAATCTGACCGTTTACAGGTGTGGGACATGGATGTGGACATGAAAACGACAGAGGTAATCCCAGCATGTTTATGGTTTTTCACCTTTCTTCTAATTTTATGAGATCTTTGATCATAAATGAAAACACTTCTTCCCACAGCGGAAGCGAATCCGAGGATTTAGCAATCAGTTTAGAAACAAACCCAGCATAGCAACCTTGCAGTTTCCTGGATGAGTGTCTACATCAGCTGAGTCACCTACAAAAGAAAAATAAAGGAGAGAAGAAACCAAACTACAAGACCAAAGAACCTATCTCTCTGGGCCTGTCCATCATCAAATTCAGCTGGGGAGAAATTCTCCTGATGCAGGGCTCAAACCTCAGGTGGAGGCACATTCATCAGCCCTGCACACAATTGTGTGTCAGACGCTGTGCTCCGTGCGTGTAACAGTGCGTGCAGGGAGAGGGAGACCTACGTCTTCACGGCCTGTGCACCTTAGGGAGAATGTTGGCGATAAACATATTTTATGGACCAGTGGGTATTTTATTTCAGCCCGTATTGCCTTGGTTTGCTAACAAGCAGGGAAAGCCGTCTGCTGTGAAACTGCTGTCCGTCTTAGCGTGGCAGCTAAGTGTGGCAGTCCAGTGTGGACTCACACAAGACCTTTGTCGGGGGTGTTGTTAGTATTTCAGCCAGACTCCCCGTAGGCTTTGTGTAACAGCGTCAATCTCCCTGAGGCAGAGCGGCGTGGGGGGCAGAACATGAGTTGAATTGGGCTCAGCGTCGTGTCACTGCGGTTGGTGCTGGAAATGTCTCCACTATATCTACTCCTCCGCTTGTCCATTGTCTGGCGGACACGAAGTTTGCCCGATTGGCCCCAGCTTCCAGGGCGGTGCCTGTCTTGTCTAAGCCAACCATGGTGACCCCAAACCTTACGGGGGTGATTGATTCAGGAACTGAACGACTGGGCTGATCACAACAAGAAATTCCCCTCGCCACAGAATTCCATCTAGAGATAAGCAGGCATGTTCCAGTCCTGCCCAGTAAGACCCCACGGGGGAAGGCAGTTTGCTGAGGGGTTCTTGGGAAATTCTCCTGGCTATTTTCCAAAGAGAAAGTGGCCTCTTCTTCCACTGCTGTTTATGGAAGCAACATCCAGAACTTCTGTGGCTTAAAGAGGGAGCTGCCATGTAGGAGCACAGAGTTGAGCTATTTGCAGAGAGAAGGAGCTGGAAAGACCCAAAGTCTGGGCTATTGCTGGGCCTCTCTGACCGTATGCTTTGGCCACTTTTCTGACACGCAGCTCAAGTCACCTTAACAGATTCGGAGTCCAGCCATCCTGCCCCTCTGAGTCCCAGTTCCCCGAGTGGTGAACAGCCAGTACAATGCTGGAAAATAAGAGACACTATAATAGGAGGTGTTTCAGGATCTGACTCAATCCCCTAAAACTTAGTTTACATTTATCTTTAAATATTCATAGTTGTATAAAGTGTGCACTTGCTACTGTCTTAGAGTTGGTTTAGGCTACTGTAGCAGAATACCGTAGACTGGGTGGCTTACAAACAACAGACATTTATTTCTCACGGTTCTGGAGGCTGGGAAGTCCAAGATCAAGGCAGATTCAGTGTCTGGTGAGGGCCCTCTTCCTGGATCACAGATGGCCATCTTCTCACTGTGACTTCAAATGGTGGAAGGGGTGAGGGAACTCTCTGGGATCTCTTTTATAAGGGGACAGATCCCATCATGAGGGCTCCACCCTCATGACCTGATCACATACTAAAGCCCCTACCTCCTCATACCATCACCATGGGGAGTATTACAAATGTAGGGGGACATGTTCAGACTACAGAGCTCACCATGTTCATTTTCAAAGAGTACAGGAACAATTGGGAGAATAGTGCTGTCACAGGTAATGGAGCCCACTCCTCAGGGTCTGGAGTCTGACAAGTGGACATCCAGTGCATGAGTGCAATCACGTGCCAGGGTCTCTCCCCATTGTGGGTGTTTGAAGCGTTACAGACCAAGCCTCGAATTTATTCCAGGGAGAGCTTTGGCCCATTCAGTCCCATTCAAAGAGACTCGGTCACAACAGGGAGGGAAACTGCTCTGTCAGTCTCAGATGCTGGCTGAGTCTATGCCGTCCACAACATGACCTGGCATGGTTCCTGGAAGCATTACCAGTTACAGAATTTGGCAATGATAACAAGATGGCCAAGGTTTGGTGAGAGTGTTAAGCCCTGGCTTGGCTGAGCCTGCGTTGCTCTGGTGTGTGTGCATGGGGGAAGTGATCTAGGCCAAGTCTGTCTTCCAAGACTTTCCAAGTACCTCCATCATTGCCAAGTGCCTCCCATCATTGCCTGCCCGGCATAGACCTGCTGGTGCTCTGGTCAGGCCAGTACTTTCTAGGCAAGACCCAAGACCTGATCTTCCTTTTCTTCCTCTTTCTTGACAAAATGTATCTACATATTGCCTCTGTCTGTATTAGGTCCCTTTCTTGGCCAGCTGGACCTCTGGGGAGCAGATCTGAGGGGCTCCTTCTCAGCACAGCATCTCTCACTGACCTTAGTGACTATCTTTCTCCTTATACGAGGCATTTCCTTTTGAACAGGATGCAGTACTTGAACTCCGCTAGGACTCAGTTTTGGATCATGAGATTGCTTATGTCTCTCATGGAGATTGCTCAGTGTGTTGCTTAATTAACGCACACTCTTCCGTGTCTTATTTTGATTTCCCCCAACCCAAGGCAGACTTTGCATCAAGGGTGAGGGCTCAATTGGTTTGATTGGGGAGAGATTCCAGGAAGCAAGATGGGGGCGGGGAAGTAAAGCAGGGGGGAGAGTCAACAAAGGTGGGTCTATGAGCATGTCGTTGCTGTGGGAACCAGGACCTGAACTGCACTGGGTTCCTGAGACAGTGTGGGGGACACACCTCAGAGACCCACACTCTGCCCTTGTTGAGGGGCAAGGGGCTGGGGTGTTGATCAACCAACTCCCACCCCTCCTTGTGGGCTGTTGACTCCTTGCTGCTTCTCGCCTGCCCCCCAGGCTGCAGAGCCTGCTCTAAGCCCCGTAGGAGAAAAGCAAGAGTTCAGGGCACTGTTGGAACAGTGTCCAGGTGACACTCAGGGAATAGGAGCAGAATACCGAGCTAACCTGCTCCCCACTCAGGGTCCTCCAGCTGTGCTCCCTTCTTGTGCCTCCTTTTCCTCTCCTGCCTTTGATGTATCTTCTTCGTGTGATTTGACGTGGATCCCAATTTTCCCTTATCTGTGCGTGTGTATCGGATGCGTATCTGTGTGTGTATGTGTGTGTATCTCTCTGTGTATCTCTGGTGTGTGTATCTCTGTGTGTGTGTATTGTGTGTATGTATCTCGGTGTGCATTGTGTGTGTATCTGTGTGTGTATTATATGTGTGTACGTGTGTGTATGTGCATATCTCGGTGTGTATTGTGTGTGTGTATGCGTGTATCTGTGAGTGTGTATTGTCTGTGTGAATTGTGCACATGTGTGTATCTGTGTGTGTATCTCTATGTGTGTATTGCATGTGCATGTGTATTGTACATCTCTGTACGTGCATTGTGTGTGTATCTCTGTGTATTGCCTGTGTGTGTGTACTAGGTAGTGAATAAAGTGCTATTTGCTGAAGTGAAGTTCAGATCCTGGAGAGAAGAACGCTCCCATTGATCACATTCCGGGCATGGACCAGGCACTCGGTACTTTACAAACCTGCCCCCTGTAATCCTCACAATAACCTTATAAAGCAGACGTACGAGCAAATTGGGACTCAGGAAACTCAAGTTCCTCCCCCAGGGGACTGGGCAGGAAAGTGGCAAAGAGGTCCTTAGAACCCACTTCGTCTCACCAGTGCCGGGCTCTTTCTAGCATCCAAGGTTGCCGCTGTCTGCAGTGCAGGACTGGCTTGGAGAAAAGGAAATAGCTCTTGGCTATTCCCAACAGTATCTAACCAAATCAACTTGATTTAAAACCTGTCCCTGGTCTCCACATTTTGTGGTAAATTGGATATCAAATGTACATATTATTGAATTTCATGTTCTGACTGTTTAATTCTTCTCCAAGTGTCATATAATTAGCCATTTGTTACATAAATTGTTTTCATTAGTGCCTCTAGATGGGTGGGTGGCATTAGTATGTAATAAATGCAAGTCGTGCTGCAGGAGGATGCGTCGGTAAGAACACGGGCAGCCGGCAGTCCCCGAGCTAAGCACGAGGCTCTTGCAGAGCTCCTCTCTGGCTCCACACAGCGAACAGCCTTAGACTATGCTGGGAGGGGACAGGGGTCTCAGTCCTTCCCCTGACGGGCCAAATGAGGCTCTGGCGCAGTGGAGGGAAGAATATTTCCACCTTCAGCAAATCATCACTTCTGCCCCCAGCAAACCTAGGGAGAGTAATAGTACCATTTTGAGCACCTTCCAGAACTGAGGCATTTTATACATCTTGTTTCATTTTCATTTAATCTGTACAATCCAGCTATGAAGTGAACTGACTCATCGAGTTACTAGGCGCCTAAGACCCACGGGTAGTAAGAGACGAGCCTAGACTCAAGCCCCAATCTGTGTGATTCTAAAGCCGACACTCAGCGCAGCATCATTGTTTGGTCCTCTGCAGGAGTAGCCCATCTGTTCCTGAGATTTCCTCCCAAACACTCTGCCCTGAGATTCGGAAGATGATGCACGTAATTGAGCAGCCCCTCCTCTGACACGTGGGTAACCTCGATGATGAATTTCTCCTCTATCTCCCATGATCTAACAGTAAAAGTATGGGAGATGTTTGGAAATATGTCCAATGTATTAAAATATTTATTACTAAAACTCTACTGGGTGCACAGGGACGTCCTTTGAACAGTGGGGACCAGGAAGGAAGAACAGAGCATCACTTCTAGGTCAGGCTTGTGCAATTTCATCTATTTGAAACACAATTTGAAGTCGGAAGGCAGCCCTTGCTTCATGGGGGGCCTCTGGGTTCAGAGTAACAGCCCCTCCCCCCACTTTCAAGGCTCCATCAGCGGGAGTGGAATGCAGTCCCAGACATCTGCTCAGACTTCCTGGCAAGACTTCTCTCTGCCCTCCCTGTCCTACAGACTTGCCTCCACTCTCTGTTTGGGGGCTGTCAGGATCATCTGATCATGACCTTTGCCACTGTTTATAAGCTATCAGGAAAGCTGTAGGCCCCAGGTTATCTCTCATCCCCTTTGGGGACCCTGGACCCAGGGCTGGGTTCCTGGGCATCCTTCACGGGCACGTGACCTGTGCTGTCCTAACTTAGGGCCTGCAAGAGGAACAATGCTCAGAAGTGGCCGTCTTGAGCTTCTTAATGATTTTTAACAAGGGCCTGCGTTTTCATTTTGCGCCATGAAACACATAGCCAGTTCTTTTCTGACCCTCAACTCCAACACTCCCCTAACTTCCCAGATCTCTCCAGTGTGCCCTCTGGAACTCATATTTACTTGCAAAATTTCTTAGACCTTCAACTTTTCTCTGAATGTTTTCTTCACTTTCTTCCTGTACCTGTAGCCTCCTCTTTGAAGGGTCTGCTTCCCCTCCGTTCTTCCCAAGGGTTGGCTGTTTTCTCCCTACGCTCTTCCCTTGCTTACCAGGGAAAATAGCCAACTCTGCCTACTCATGCCTGCAACCAGCAGCTGAATATGTCTCTTGTAGAGCAAACAGCCGTGCTGACTGCTCACACGTTCGAATCATGATCCTGACTTCAAGTGGGTCCTCAGTGACACCTGGTAAAGAATTCTATGTTTTCTTAGTGCATTTACTTTCCTTCTCTCCTAGATGACTTTTATTCGTACCTTTTCTCTCTCAGACTCTAGCTTCCTCACTCTCAACTGATGACCGTCCTTTCTACTGCAATGAGAAGGTCGTAGCACATGGAGGAGAACTTTCAGTCTTCCACCGCTGGAGCTGAATGCCCACCAGCATCAGTGTCCACGTTCCCTGCCCTCCTCAGCGGATGAACTCGGATCCTAACTAGCACCCACTCCTCACTGGGGCACCATGTCCAGCCCGTCCCGTCCCTCCGAGGAATTGCTCCGGCACTTCTTCCTTCCTTTGCGTCATCAAGGTTTCCCTCATTACAGGATCTCTCCCCCGAGCATACGCATGTGGTACTATTTCTCCCATCTTTGAAAATCCCTCTCTGACCGCCCTCTCCTCTCCTGCCATCTGCATTTCCTCCCTTCCTCATACAACAGTACGTACTGACGCAGTTGTCCACGCACGCCACCTCTAAATTCTCTCCTTGAGCTGTTTGGAACTCCGACTCCGTATATCTAGACCTCTGACAGCCTTCACACTGCTTGTTTTCGGGTCAGCCCCCAATCCTAGTCTCAGGTGATTCTTCTTTCTTCCTTGAAACCTTTTCTTCACTTGTGTCCAGGAGGCCACCATTTCCTGGCTCTCCTTCAATGTCACCACCTATTCCTCCTCAAACTTCCTGGCTGGTTCTCATCTCCCCAAACTCTCAAGGTTGGAGTGGCCAGGACTCAACCCTACGTGATCTCTGCCTCTGTGATCTCCTCAGTATCACAGCTTTCCTACCATTTTTGCTGATGACTGCCGCGTTTATTTCTCCAGCCCGGGTATATCCCCTGGAATCCCAAATCACACCTCCAACTGCTTACTGGTGTCTCAATTTGGACACCTAATGGGCATCTTAAATGGATTCACCTGCATCTCAGTTCTTCCAAATGCTCATGACAAAAATCTTGTAGTCTTTTTCCCCCTTTTCTCTCACCCCATATTCAATATGTCAGCAAACCCTACTGGGTCCATCTTCTAAATATCCTCAGAATGGGGCCGGCCAGGTGGTGCAAGTGGTTAAGTGTGTGTGCTCCGCTTTGGAGGCCCGGGTTTTGCAGGTTCAGATCCCAGGCGCACATCGATGCACCACTTGGTAAGCCATGCTGTGGCAGCGTCCCATATAAAGTAGAGGAAGATGGGCACGGATGTTAGCTCAGGCCACTCTTTGTCAAGAAAAAAGGGGAGGATTGGCATCTGATGTTAGCTCAGGGCTAGTCCTCCTCACAAACAAAAAAAAATTAAAAAAAAAAAAATCTCTTCCGAATCTGCCCACTTCTCCCCACCTTTGTTGCTACCACAGAAGTCTCACTAGCACTTGAGGAAATAATTGTATATGAGAATAGAATGGCTGGGCTCCGTAAAAATGACCTGGGTCAGGAGAAAAGGAATACATATACTCCAAATGTTCTCTTTAAGAAGGCAATCACATCTGTAAAATGTTTTAGAAATATTTCTATCCCATGGTTAATTTTTCTTAAAGCTTTGGTTCGTAAAGAGATAAGAACGCATAATTTGGAATTCCTCTGATGAGGAATATACCTAATTCTCCCAAAGCCAGGTAAATTCTTTACTGAATAGTATATGATCCTTTAAAGAGTTTTCCAACGGAGCTTAAGGAATAGATATAAACCACAAAAGATACAATTAAAGAGTAATTAAGCACTAGTTTTGCAGCATCAACCAAGTATAACGGGAGTACAGAAGCAGAGGGATTCATGTGGGCTGGGACAGATGGAAAGGAATCAAAGAAGGCATTGCACAACTGCAAGTTCTTTGCAGGCAGGGGCCTGATCTTGGCCACTGTTGTGTCTCCTCACAGTGGAAAGTGCTTATCCCATAGGAGGTGCTCTGAAAATGATTATTGACTGAAATATGTAGAGTTGAGATGGAGTGGGAGAATGATACAGCTAGTTGCGTGTTGAGGGCAGAGTGTTTATGGTGAGAGAGAGAGCTGATGTGCAGATGAATGAAAATTGTGTTGGAGAATTGTGGGACATCCATATTGACATAGACGTCTCCAGAAGACGGAAAAAGCCGGGCAGATGCATCTGCACTCCTGGGCGTAGGGAGCCTGCTTGAGTTCCTGAGTTGAGGACTGCAAGGCTCCACCACGATGAGAGGCATGTAGGATTTGGAGTTCCAAGGACCCGGTTTCAAATCTTGGCTCTACCTCTAAGCTTGGGTATGTTCTTTACCTTCTCTGTTTCTCAGTGTCATCTCTGGTACAAGGGCTGTTATGTACTTCTCAGAGGTTATGACGATAATGTTATTGCTACTTGTACACACTGAAAAAGTGCATGTGGGTGTGTTTATGCACATAAACACGTATTTGCTTGAGACCATGTGTGATCCTCAACTGTAGATAGAACATGGAAAGAAAGTGGAGTCTTTTGGAAGTCATTTCTAGTTGCAGAGGGTGAGACACACAGGAGGGGATGGGGAAGAAAAAAGAATTAAACCAAAAAAAAAACTACCTTCAATAGCACCTGTTACACCAAGTATTTGGTTATTTTATGGGTCAAATGATGTCCCTAGTTCTACCAACATGAATGTTAGAAACAAAGTTCTATTGAAGTAACTTCCGAATGACTACTGCAGACTTATACTTGTAGAAGACGATAAAACATAAAGTTACTAAGTAAGAATATGGCTTCCATAGCAACGGGGACTTGTGAGGTGCATTTCTAGCCTTCCCTGGGAAACTGGGCAGTTATGGAAACATAAATAACATGCTGGCTTTCACCCACTGATTCCTGCGGTCATTACTGATCCAGAGAAACCCCTCAGTGGGCAGGGCACTTCACGTTCATAATTGCCACCTTCAACTTGGAGCCCTGCTCTGTTTTATTGCAAGAGCTTTTCCTGGTATTATTGGCGAAGGTGGGGGCCCCAACTCAGCAAATTTCTTTCTTTATACACTTTCACTCAACCTGTATGAGAGCACCTGGTGGATCCATCCAGGTAGGAATGCTTTTTCCCTTCAGTTTGCAATTAACAGTGGTTGCCCTATTTCTGTAGTGCAGGAGTACTAATGCATATCCACTTCAGATAGGTAGAAGCAGGCAGCCTACTGCTTATGTTGTTCCCACCAAACATTCAGGTAAAAATTTGGGCAAAATAAAATTTGTTTGTCTTTTAAAAATAGAGCCCCTTAAAATGCAGTTGCTTCATCATCACTTCTCCCTTGCACTTTGTATTCATCTCTATTTGTACCTTTTTTCCCCTTTTATGCACATAATCCCTTATCTTCCTTAGCTATGGGATTAGAGATTGAGTTGGGATAAAAAACATTTATTACTAAGTTCTTAGATTTAGGAAAACGTGGAATTGTCAAGTGATGTTTCTTTTTGTCTTTCTGTTTCATTTCTACGTAATGGAAAACATTCAAATAAGGCCTGCTAAAGGTTGAGTAGAACTTTACAAATAACCAGTGAAGGCTGAGACGGCGGTAAAGTCTCTGTCGTCTTTCCAGATGTAGCCTGTCTGGCTGTCTTTTACTTAATGTGGAAACAGGAGGGAAATTTAAACCCAATTTAAAAGACTGAGTCCATTCCTGG
Source organism: Diceros bicornis minor (assembly GCF_020826845.1). Lineage (NCBI taxonomy): Eukaryota > Metazoa > Chordata > Mammalia > Perissodactyla > Rhinocerotidae > Diceros > Diceros bicornis. Next base: position 74,873,660 of record NC_080751.1, on the reverse strand, counting down.
TTGCACGTTGTGTTCAACATGACCCCCTTGTCGGGCAGATCTTGTCTGAACAGCAGTGCTTAGCAGCCCCCAGACGGTTAGTATGGGATGTGACCTGCTCTGCAAATATGGCCACATCTCTTTGGTTTCATTCATTAATTACATAGACCTGCACATGCCCAGTGATGGAATCACACTTCACTTAGATGGTAAAGTTGGCATGGAGGATAAAGATGCTACTCTGGTTAGAAGTCACAACCAAGACAAAACCAAACCTTGCCGTGTCCTCAGGTTGCTAGGACTGGAGTCCAGAACTGTGTTTGTGTTTTGTTTTCCCTTTCTAGGGCTTGACAGGTTGCCAGGATCAGTTCAGATAGTTCAATAGGGAAGAGCAAAGGGATAAAGAAGGGGATTGTAAATTTTCCCTTTTATCAAATGTGAATTGAATTTGAGTAAGTTAAATAATGGCATAAGATGACCCCACAATATTTCCCTCTTGCAGCCCTCATCAATCTCAAGTTACCCAAGGAACCCCCAGGCTACTCAGTCACATAAATTCACAGGTTCTTTCCTTTCAGGTGTGGTCCTGGAGTCTGATCCCTCCACCATCATTCTCATCTCTCTCTGGCTGATGGTGTAGTCATTTGAAATCGTTCTTTTAGGGTCAGATCTCAACCCCAGTAGGGCTGTGCTCCCAGACACCAAGGTTATGATTATTTCAGTTCACCATCACGTGCTCCAGCTGTTTAATTTCTACATTGCTAAGCCACGTGCCCTGGGGTTGGGCCTCGAAGGCTTCCAGACTCAACGTCAGAGTGAGCAGGAATGAGCCCCACTCTTCTCTTCTTGCTTTGGCACATTTTAGCAGCAAAAACACTAAGAAGCAGGAACGATGCAATGCAAGCATGGAACCTTTTTCATACGGCAAAGTTTTTGCAGAACCAACTTTTTCAGAAATGTTGATCTCTTTATTTAACATCTATTCTTGAGCTTTAAATTGTTAGTCATTCTTTCAGATATATATTATGTCTCTCTTCTTAGTCTGTAAGCTGTCTGTGGGCAGACACTAAGGGAGAAGCTTTACATTAGTGGTCACATTGGAGTTGAGTCTAAATGAACGTGCAGGAATGAGGTAGGGAAAGAATTAAGGCAGTGACAGTTTACATAGAAGCAAGAGGTGTGCCAGGCCTTGATCAGGAAGGGTGACATGTTTAGAAAACAGTAGATTTAGAGAATGACTTGTAGGGTTTGACTCACATCTGTGGAAGCTTTGGCGTTCCTCTTGTTAATAAGCAGGGTCAACTTTTCCTCCTTCTGCATACGGTTGGGTTTATCTCTTGCTTATAAGCCTTACAACGTGCTGGGGATTATTCTGCATAACTTCCAAGGGTGGATCAGAAAAGATGATGCAGTTCCTGCCTTGTTTTCTGGAACACTCACTCGCATTTGGAGCCCTGAGCCACCATGTCAAAAGTTTGGCTACCCCGAATTCGCCATGCTGTGAGGAAGCTCAGGCCACTGCAGGGGCTGCACGTAGGGACTCTGGTCAACAGCCCAGCTTAGGTCCTTGCTGACAGCAAGCATTCCCTGTCCTTGCATTAAATGTGAGTGAAGATGCCTCTAGATGATTCCGGCTCCAAGTTGTGGAGCCCCCAGCCCTGCGTGTTCCCAGCTGAGGCCCCTGGCATCATGGCACAGACAGCAGTCTTTCTCTTGTGTCCTCTAATCCTTGACCCACAGCATGAGTATAATAAAGTAGTTGTTGGAAGCTCCTACATTTTGGGGTAAACTGTTGTGCAGTAATAGCAACTTGAACATGGCTTGGGGGGTTGGGTGGAGGATTAGGCCTAGACAAATACGCTGGGCTCACTTAGGAGGGGTCCTGGATGACAAGACCAGGAATTCAACTTTTATTCTGTAGACCAAAAGTTGGCAAACGTTTTCTATAAAGGGTCATATAGCAAATAGTATAAGCTTTGTGGGCCATATTCAGTCTCTGTTGCATTTTCTTCTTCTTTTTATTTTTTTTACAATCCTATAAAAACGTAAAACCGGTTTTAGCTCAAGGACTATATAAACACAGGCAGCTGGCCAAATTTGACCTTCAGGTCTGCCAACCCTGCTATTGGCAATATGCAGCCAACAGGGTTTTTAAATGAAAGAGTGAACTAATCGGATTTTAACTATAACGTCAACCACTGTGGAAGAACTAATTCCAGATGTTACAAGAGAAATATATTGATATATCATGTGTATTTTTAAATTCAAGAGGTGGATACAAATTGATATTTTCTGTGTTCAGATCTGATGCACTAATGCATACTAAGAAGCATATGAAAGATTTCAGATGGAAACAGCAATTTCTTATGTCAATAAGACCCTGGGCCATTTATTGTGAGACTGAAATCTTATTGTCTGAATAACTGATATGTTTATAATTATTTCTAAAATGTCCTTTATGAAAAGTTTTATTTGAAATTAGGAATGTTAGATGCTGTTATTCTCTTTCTGCCCTAGGACACTCTTAAAATGGAGATGTGTTGTCTCTCTGTTTTCTCAATTGAAATATTTTGAAATAAATAATGATCTTAACAGTTTTATATCGTGCCATCTGTGCAAGACAAAACTTTGTAAGGAACTAGTAGCTACAAAATGCAATAGCTTTTAGAGCCTTTGTCACATACTACAATGGAAATTGAATGCTGCTTCACAGAATTAAAGAATATCACACATTTTAATTTTCTTTAAATAACCAGAGATTAGTTTAAATGATTATCTAACTGCTTGTTGATTGGAGGTGCATTTCAAGGCTTCCAAAAGCATTTACTAGAATAGTCCTTTGTATAATCACTTTTATTCTGGAAAAGTGTTATTGTGTTGTAAACATTTAGTCCATACAGTTTTGCTGCAGGTCATCTGAGAGAGAATACAGACATTTCACTCAAATGTAAGATAGAAATTTCAGGTCAAATGGTACTATAGGGAGATAAAGTGAAAGATGGCTTGAAAAATACATATGAAATTTACTTTATCTAAGCCTTTGTTGCTTTATCTGCAATCTGAGAATGAATGAATGAATGAGTGAATGAATGAGTAAATGAACAGTTAATGGGTACCAGAAATAAATGTCCAGCTTTTCCATAAACATTGCTCTATTTCCTTTACATAATAGTTTTGTGAAACAGAAGACTATTTACATTTTGTTAATGATACAGCTGAATCTCATGTTTCTTGCTTTGTGAAGTGGCAAACTATAAAATTAGGTAAAACAGGTAGGAACATATTGAGAGATACCAAGAAAAATATCCTTCACAACTGTATGAAAAGTATTCTTTTCACAGCTCATGAGAAAGAGTCGTTAATTTCTTATAAAAGTTAAATTTCTTTTGGCCAAGTCGATTAAAATAATACTTTTCTTGGTAGAATCTTCTGGTCATAATTATAAGTTTCTTTAAGCACCTCTTCTGAATTGAGCCAAAGCCAAGCAGATCCAATTCTCATAAGAGGTTTTACTCGTGCGTGTAAAACCACATTGTTTACCGAGTGCTTCGGCTAACGTTGTCGCTCCTTTGTTTACACAGCTCCTTGTGGCTCTCTGTCAGAACTGCAGGCTATTTCTCACTTGTATTTGTTTTGTTTCCTTTCTCCTATGTTGGCTTTTGCAAAGTTTCCACTAAATGGCTATTGCACTAAGCCTCCTACTTTGGGGGCAGGTAGGACCTGTTTTGCTCGTTGGGGTGTAGGCTCATACTGTTGATCTACTCAGAACATGGTGTAGGAACACCATTTTAACGTGGTCTTCGGCTAACAGGTATGTCATTGTGCAAGTCAGTTTCTTAGCCCGTTCTTTGCAGGGTTTGGCAATCGCGTCATCCCATGGCAGATGCCCAGATGAAGCATCCTAAGACTATGGCTTTTGGGTTTAAGTTTAGGCTATATGGAAACTTGATTTATGGTATCTGGGTCATGTTGAGATTCAGAACTACCTACATACAATGAAGGATCCGGGGCACTCATTTTCAGCCATGACTGTAATTGAAGCCACTGTGGCTCTTTTTATAGTTCTCTGTTCCTTTTTAGTCCTTCCCTTTCTGTCCCAACTTCTGTCAAATGATGTAATATCCTACTGCTTCCTGGTAGAACAGTGATTTTATCTTCACGACTAGGCCTCTTTAATGCCTTTGGTCCTTTCACAAGGATGTCCTCATTGGATCCAGCGATTGAGCCAAGAGATGGAATCAGGCCCATCTCTTAAATGATTTCTAATTCCTATTCATTCTCTCTCCCTCTCTCTTGCTCTCTGTCTCTCAGTTTCTCTAGCTCTCTCTCTCTCTCTAAAATGAACAATACAGCTAAAAGTCTTAATCAGATCAAACAGATCAAATAGGTATTATAGTAGGTGGTTAAACACATCAACTTTCAAACTAGTTTGCTTAGATTCAAATCACCAAGTGTTAGCTGTGTGACTTTGGGCAAGGTACTTAGCCCCTCTTTGCTTACATTCTTCACCTATAAAATGAGGATGTTAATAATATCCCTTAATCTTGTAGTGATATTTCCAGGGTTAAGTGAACTAAAACAGCTGAAGCCCTGGAGTAGTACCTAACTAGGGAGATGTTTGCCATGTTTACTACAGTTTTACAAAGGATTCCAGTAAGTGGCATTCACTACTTGATGAGGCTTAATGGATAACATTTCTGACCCAGGAGAGGAGAGACAGCATACAAATGTCCATTATAAATTTTGAAAATTGCAGATAATTCACTTGGCCATTTTTCTTTGCTTCGAATTGGAAATGTATTAACCGGTATTGATTGAAAATCTGGTGAGTATTTGGATTGTAAGTCTAGACAGCCCTGACTACACGTTAGAGAGTTAAAAAGGGCGATCAATGTTAGTCAAGAACACAGTGACTATCAAAACAAATGTACATTCTTGGCAATAACAGGGCCCAGAGACCAACTTTTCAAGACAATGATAGGGCCCTTGACAGCTATTTTGATTTGCATATTTAAAACCATACTCTGTTTTATTTAATAACAATTATGCTTTTCACTTGTAAAACGCATGTCGGGAAAGTTAAGAAGTATCAAGGGTAACAATATATGATTCTTTCCCCCAAATAAAATGATCCTTTTTATTACTCATAGGCTACATCACCCAATTAACTCTTAGGTATGTATTTTTATGTTATTCTCTAACGTAAATGTTATTCTATAAGTAAAATGTCTGGTCTTAACAGCCTGTTTGTGAGGTTATGGTATAATACTAATGCAGCCAACATAATATAGCCCTGGGTTAAGTACCGGTCTTGAGCTGTTGCAGTCCCAGAGAATGGTTAGTGATAGTTCACAGGAAGGTCCACATTGGTCTCCAGATTGTGTGTGTGTGTGTGTGTGTGTGTGTATGTAGGGAGGAGTAAAAAGATGAGGGAGTGCTGGAGAATAGCTGAGACAGAGCAGAGAAAAAAATTCTTTAATTTCAGACCCCAATGTGTCTATTGAGGAGTGAGTAGATAAAAAGTTCCCCCATCCATTAGGCTTTGCTAGAGGGTTCCACGCAGCTCGAAACAGGGGGTGAAGGCTGAGTCCTGGGCATTCACACGAGCGAGGGGACAGCAGCACACGAGCACACTGGGGGGAATCCTCTGAGGGACAGAGGAGCAGTGGCAGGCATTTTGAGAGCATTTCTGGAGAAAAGCAAACCCGCCTTAGGAATTCCACTGGCAAAGATTCAGTCTATAAAAGGAGACTTTTTCCAAGAATATAAATAGGTCCAGACCTATTTATGAAATGGGTTCAAGGAAAGCCTGGGAGGTGGGGCTGGCCATGCAGCATTGGAGTAGCATGGAGAGAAAGGAACTTGGAGAGGACCAGAGCAGACTGTTAATCATAATCACACCTGACGAATTTTTGAAAACAGTTCTTTATTGGGGATGGAATGGAAGTTAATATCGAAACCCTGCTGATACCATTTGTCATTTGTTGCATGCAATTATGTTTAAATTAGTGAGTATATTTCTTATACCAGACTTGTGGGTTTAGTAATTTTTAATCCTTTTACTGTCTTCATGAAATTCCAATTTACATAACATCTGAATTAGGTAGGCTATTTGTATTAGTTATCTGTTGCTGTGTAACAAATTACCCCCAAACTCAGCAGCCTAAAACAACACACGTTTATTGTCTCACAGTTTCTGTGGCTCAGAAGTCTGCACATGGCTTAGCTGGCTCTCTACTTTACACTCTTCCACAGGCTGCAATTAACGTGTTGGCTAGGGCTGTGGTTTCATCTGAATGCTCTATCAGGGAAAGATCTGCGTATAAGCTCAGTTCCAAGGCTTTACTTTACTCAAGGATGTTGGACTGAGGACCTCAGTTCCTTGCTGGCTGTTGACCAGAGGCTACTCTCAGCTCCTTGTCACATGGGCTTCTCCAACACTGCAGGTGCCTCATGAAAGCCCAAACAGAAAGAGCATCTGCTGGCAAGATAGAAGTCACAATCTTTTGTAAGCTAATCACAGACCCAACACCCCCTCAACATTGCCATGTTCTGTTGGTTAGAAGCAGTTACTCAAGGGGAGGGGTTTACACAAAGCTGTGAGTCCCAGGAGGTGGGCATCACTGGGCCATCTTAGTGCTGCCTGCAGCACCAGTCTTTACTTTTGCAGTTAAGGAATTACGTGACAGAGTGGATAAAACTAGGTAAGCTGAGTCTCTCCTAGAATGTTACTCTAAATGCATACGTAGTAGCAGCATCAACAGTAGCAGTAGTAATAGGAGGAGAAGGAGGAGGACGTGTGCAGGTGTGCAGACATCCTTGTATGTGTTCTTGAGCTAACGTGTTCCATGGAGGCAGAGAAACATTGTAGAAACAGTGTGATAGTGGGGAGGACTAAATATAATAGCGCAAAGTGCTAAGCACAGCCTGGTGACCAATAAGGGCTCCATAAATCATAAGACCCTTCCTTCTTGACTTCAGGGATTCTCATGACGACAGTAGGTACCATTGAAAAAGGCCCAGCTCCTACACGGCCGTAGAGCCCTCTGAGGCCCGACCTCTGCTCTCTTGCTACCCTCACCTCTGACTGTGACACCCTCTCACCTGTGAGCAGCCCCTCTGGACACTTGTCAGTGTCTAGTGTGTGTCATGCACTTTCTCTCCCTTCCACCAACACCGTTAGTTGCCTGGAAAATTCTACTCACCTTCCAGCCATCAACTTAAATTTTACTTCATCTGGGAAGTCTTCCCTAACCTTCCAAAATCTGGGTTCTGTGCATCTGCTCTATGGGTTTCCATTGCATTTTGTGCTTACCTTTAGGCTGCAGCTTCTACTACTTACTACTACTACTACTATGACTATTACTACTACTACTACTATGACTATGACTATGACTACTACTACTACTTTGACTACTACTACTACTACTACTATATTTCTGAACTGAATTATCCCTGCCCAGGAGAAAGCAGTCCTAAGGCCCCAGGGAAATTTGGGGAGAAGAAGAAGGAAGTGGGATGGAGAAAGAGATGAAAGGGACTCTGCAGGCTCCCAATTGACCACTCACTCTAGGTCTGGTGCCCAGCAACCCTAACTGTAGCCACTAGAGGGCAGTGCCAGCCCACAGACTGCTCCTGCTATCACTATTAGGACAACTACCACCACCACTATTACTACTGTTACCACTACTATTACTACTGCTGCTGCTATTGTTACTACTACTATCATTACTGCTACTACTACTACCATAATCACCACCACTGCTACTAATACTAACACTATTACTACAGCTGCTGCTGCTACTACTACGGCTGCTGCTGCTACTGCTACTATCACTACTGCTACTACTAGTAGTAAAATTACTACTTATGTTGCTATAGCTACTACTACTGTCATTACTGCTACTACTACTATTACTACCACCATCACTAGTGCTGTGGCTACTACTACTACGACTATTACTACCACTTCTGCTATTGCTACTACTACTATTATTATTGCTGCTACTACTACTGCTACTGCTGTTGCTGCTGCTGCTGCTATCGCTACTACTACTATTATTATTGCTACGAGTACTACTGTTACTACTGCTGCTGCCACTACTGTTACTACTGCTACCTCTACTACTCTACCACTACTGTAACCTTTGCTGTTGCAACTACCACTGCTACTGCTTTGGCCACAACTACTGCTTACTACTACCACTATTCTTACTACTACCATCTCATATTCATTTAGCACTAAATAACAAGTGCTATTTTAGTACTTTATGCATCAGTTTTTTAAATCTGAAAATTTAAGAGGTAGTTATTAACATTGGTATTATTATTTTTTCTTTTTAGAGATGAAGAAAGGAGACAGAGAGGTTAAAAAGTTGTCGTAGGTCCTATAGCTGGTGTTTTTTAGGCTTTTCTATTCTTTTCTAGATTGTAAGTTTCAGGAGTTCAGGTACCTTCTTTAAGTTGTTTGTTTTGGTAGATCAGGAATTGAACACAGTGCTCAATATAGACCACATGTGCTGATTATTGTTGAATAAATTGGAGTAAAAAATTAGAACACCTTGTGCAAAAGTTTTAATTACTTGGTGGCTCAGTTTTCTGATTTTATAAAAGTCATAACGCCATCTCCAGAGGATTGCTTAGTGTATTAAATGGGTAGCTGTGTGAAGTCTTGGTACATAGTAATTGATCAGTTAATGCTGCAATCCTTACTATACAAAGTGGAGAATTGAACTAGGGCAAGAAATTCTACAACTCAGAGAGGAGCGAGCTCCAGACGCTCCCAAGAGTGGTGACATAGGACTAAAGGGAAATAGAAGTGGGGACTGTAGCTCACGGAGTTAGCAATCTTAGCACCTAATAAGATGTTATTTGCTCCTTAGATATAATTAGAAATTAGACCGACGTGAAAGAGTTCACAAATGATACCTAACCTAGTCGACTATAAAATTGAGGCTTGTTGTGCTGGTGGGAGGGAGAGAAGGAGATTTTAGACATGTGGGGGTGGTGGAAACTGGAGAGTTCTTGTGTGGACAATGAAATGGTGTGCATGGGTGTGGGGTGGGGTGGGAGTGGACTCTTCTAGGCTCTTTGCCTACTAGCCTAGGAGTCTCTCTGTAGCCTTCCCTGGGTTAACAGCCTCTGAAGAACGAGGTTTTTTACTTTGAACACACAAGCACTTGATAGTGCTAGTTGCGTTTTCTCTTCATTAAGTGATGCTTACCTTGAACAATTAATATTAGGTCACCAGGAAATGTTTCTGGCGCTCAGCTGTGTTGATGGCTTCAGAATAAGCCTTAAAATTACCTAAGTTCCCCCAAATTCAAGTTATGGGGAGTTGAAGCACGTTTCTCTGTAGTTATACTTTAGACTCAAACTCAGTCATCTGATCTTGTACTGCTCACCTTGGAATCAGTGAAGTAGCACATGGTCAAACGCTACTTGGAAGAAGCAGTGTTTTTATTCTTCACTGCAATAATGCCTTCAAAAGGCTCCTCCAGTCATCTCAGTGTGACCGCTCCTGCCCAGTCGCCTTAACCCACCTTGCTTTGCCAAGGGTTCTGCCACCGCCTCCCGGCTCAGACTTCCCAGGTTGTTCTGGCATCTATTGTTACACTTGCTGGCTGGAGGTCAGTGGTTGGTGGCTTTGCCCTTTTTCAAATAATGAGGCTGCATTTTTGTCTCTTCAATCCGTCATGAATCTACTGAACTTTTCAAAGTGTCAGAGAGAGGCACTGGTTAACTTTTCTACTTCTCTAACATTTTGATGCGTGCTATCAGGATCTAAAAGTTTGTCTTCTCCACATTTCTTATTTTAAAAATTCTCCTATATACGTGTTGTTTAATGCTGCTTCCACCCTTTTCTGGGTCCCCTTTCCTTTTCTGAAGATGGGTACAGCCTTTGATGCAACGGGGGGTGAGTGACTCCGGGAGGGAGAGGTGGGGCTGGGCCCTCTAGTTACTGTGGTTCCACAGGCTCAGTGCTGTCCGGAGGCTGTCTCTCTGCTCTCGCTCCCCCTTACATCTTGGATTTAACATTGTGAATAGCAGTGGGAGAACTTAAACTCCTCTGATGCTGTATTCTCTATTAAATAATGGACTGAACCCACTAGGAAGACTCAAAAATTCCAAATGTTTGTCTGAGATTTGCACGTTACTATGCTATTTATTTAGCATATTATTTAATGAAACTCTATTCACCATGTTGATGCTGTGTAAAATAATGTCAACACATACAATTCTGTATTGACTCCATTTTTACAAAGCAGGTTAATTTTGGGCCCTGAATTAATTGTAAATTTAGCTCTGTCGACTTCTATCTTCCTTTGACTCCATTTGAAGTGTTGTTCACTTATATCTAAGGTGATCATCGATACGGGTGCATTTAGGTCTATCATATGGCTACTTGGTTTTTTCGGGGGAGGAGGTCTGGTCTGATTTTTGCTACCCTGACAGTTTTTTTCCTACCATCTTTTGAGTTAATCGAATATGTTTGCCTTCCATTTTAAATTTATTTAAATTTATTTTATCTATTTTTTTGCATTATTTATTGTTTGCTTTATGGACTACAAAATATATCTTTATCACTGATTAGATTTAATATTAAATTACTTTAAATATAAAAGCTTGCTCATTTTTGTTAAATTTATATGTATTTTATTATTTTAAGTCTACTGTAAATTAATTTTTTAAATTTGATTTCCCTTTTTCTGTTGTTAGAATGAGAAATACCACTTTTTTTGTGTGTAGTGACCTCATATCTGTGATCTTATTCCTTCTTGTGTTGTTCTGAAGATTCTTTTTCTACATCGACAATCACAGCAGTTGTGAATAAAGACTGTTTGACTTCTCTCTTTCAATATGTCACTTATTTTTCTTGCCTTATGTCACTGGCCAGGGTTCTCCAATACAACTTTCATGTTAGTGTGATAATATATAGTATGTGTGCAAACACTGTTAACCCCAATACACTGTTTTAATTTGTGGTTTAAACAGTAGTATGTCTTCTAAGTAAATTGTGAGAAAAAGAAACCTATTTACCATGTTTTATATTTACAGAAATATATGTCATATCTGGTGTTCTTTATTCCTTCATGTGCCATCTACCTGGTGTTATTTACTTCAGGCCTGAACAACTTCCCTTCAGCAGTTTTTATACTTCAGATCTATTGGTGAAAAATCTCAGTTTTCTTTTTTATCTGATATATCTTTTTTTATTCTCATTTTTCAAGGATATTTTCCCCTGGGTATTGATTTCTGGGTTGACCTTTTTCTTTTAGCCCTTAAAAAATATAGTTTTATTGTCTTCTGGCTTCTATCATTTCTGATGAGAAGTCAGCATCATTCCTGCCTTTTCTCCCTCTGTGTGTGATGTGTTATTTCTCTCTGGGTGCATAGAAGATTTTCACTTTAATTTGGATTTTAGAAAATGTATGGTTCAGTAAGATTTATGGTAGGCCTAATTGTAGTTTTCTTCTTATTTATTTTGCTCGAGTTTTATTGAGTTTCTTGGATCTACTAGGTCATATTTATCACTATCAAAATTTTCAGCCATTATTGTTTTAAATATTCTACTTTCTGCCCCATTCTCTCTCTTCTCATTCTTGGACTGAATTTACCCATATGTTAGGCTGTTTGGCATTCTCCCACAGTTTACTAAGGCTATGCTTATCTTTTTAGCCTGATTTCTCTTTCTTCTTCAGATTGTATTATTCCTATTGATCTTTTTTCTGTTGCCTCCATTGTGCTGTCAAGCCTGTCCATTAACATTTAATCTCAGATATTGTGTTTTTCACCTTTAGAGTTTTTGTTTGGTTTCCCAAATCATTAATTCCCTAAAGTGTATTTTCTTGTAGGTCCTTAAACATGTTTGTAATAGCTGCCCTAAAGTTCATGTCAGCTCATCTCAACATCTGGAACATTTTGGGTTTAGTTTCTATTGACATTTTTTTGGCTTGATTTGGGTCACATTTTTCTGTTTCTTTACATGCCTATTGATTTTTAAAATTGTAATCTGAATATTAAGAATGACATATTGTAGAGACTCCGTATTTTTTTTCATTGAAGATGCTGAATTTGTTCCAGGAGGCAGTGAACTTGGCTGAACTCAAACTCCAACCTCCTTCTCCTCTGCAGTTGGCAGCTGCTGAAATTCACACTCGGTTCTCTCTATTTTTAGCTGCTGTGTTTTTTGTGGGGTCTCCTGGGATGTTGCCCTGAACATATGTATTTAGCAGTGATTCAGGCAGAATTTATTTGCAGATTTTGGTGTTCACTTCTCAGTGGCTCCCTCTCTCCCAAGATTTCACCTTAACTTTCCAGATGCTCTGTCTTGGGCCACACATGGATTGGAGAATGCCCATCAGAAAAAAGCTGCAAATCCATAAATCTCACCACTGCTTTCCTGTGTTTCAAATGTAGAGTCTCCTCCATTACTGCTTGCGTCTGAAATATTTTGTCTAGGTTTTATAATTGTTTTCTAGGGAATAGTCCAACCAACCTACTCTCCACTGCTGCTGGAAGCTGGACCCTTCTTCTGAGATTGTTTGAAGATTAGGTTTTTCATATCACATTATTTGTATTACAGTATTCTAAAGGTACAATTATCATCATAATCAACATCATCATCATCACTTATTGTTTAATTAAACTAAAGGAAGGACTGTGTGATGTTTCTATATTTAATATATAAATGAGCTGTTGCAATAATAGTATCACTTACTTGACCTACTGTGATCAGCTGACTAAGGCTCTCCAAAGATGTCCATGTCCAAATCCCCAGAACCTGTGAATACGGCGCTTTACATGGTAAAAGGGACTTTCCAGCTGTGATTACATTAAGGATCTTGAGATGGAGAGATAATGTTGGACTATTCAGGTGGTCCCAATGTAGTCACAAGGATCCTTATAAGAGGAAGCCAGGAGGGTCAGAGTAGGGAGAAGCTATGTCTTCCTGGTGTGGCATGTGACAAAGAAGCAGAGGGAAACAGAGTCAGAAGCAGAAGATGCTCTTTCTGGCTTTGAAGGTGGAGGACAGGACCATGAGCCAAGGAATGCAGGCAGCCTCTAGAAGCTGGAAAAGGTGAGGAAACAGGCTTCCTCCTGGAGCCTCCGGAAGGGATGCAGCCTTGCCGACACCTTGATTTTAGCCCAGTGAGACCCATTTAGGACTTGTGACCTCCAAAACTGTAAGATAATAAATTTGCATTGTTGCATCTTAAGCCACTAAGTTTGTGGTAATTTATTATGGCAGCCGTTGTCATTATTATTACTAGCAAACTAATGTACTCACCAAAATGATTTTATCAGTCGTGTTTCATAACCTTCGTTTTATAAAAAAGAAGCCACATAGACCTACCCATTAACATATATGCCTAAAACAGCTCATTAAAGATGTACTTTATTGTTACTATTTTCTGTATATTTATATCAATTTCCTACCAAAAATTACCCCATTGTGAATTTAGACTTAACAGTTCAAGAGTAATAAAAGATAAGAACACTATTTTGAGAAGTTATACTGATGGCAAAGAAAGTTTCTTTAGACGCTGTGTTGAACCACCCTCCACGTACCTACCTGCTCTATAGTTGTGGGTAGTGTATTTCTAGTTTCCTCATAAGGGGTTTATGATTCAATCTTATTTGTAACACAAGTGGAAGCTTCTAAACCACTTAAGATGTCTATCTTAGACTGTTTCTCCTGAGTTTCCCTCATCTTATGAACTATTTGTAATAAAGTCGGCATTAGAATTTTTTTTAGTGCCTAATTGGCAGAAAGAGCTGTCTGCCCTCCACAGTTTCATGTGTCTAGGTGATATGGGGTGACTACTTCTGGCCAGTGGAATGTGAGAGGAAGTGATATGTCAGCTCCAGGCCAAGAAGGAGTGTCTGTGTGTTTTCCGCATTTGTGATGACCTTGGAGACCACAGGCTCAGAGGCGGTGCTAACGACATAGTGGCCTGGATCCTGGATTCACTCCTTGGAGCAGAGCCCACCAGGAACGTCTACACTGGACTTCCTACAGCGCTGTGTTATGCCATTGACACTTTGGGACTGTTAGAGCAGCTGGTGGCTCCTATTCATTAATACATTTACCTATGGAATCACATGATCATCAGATTAGGTCAGAAAGGCTAGTTTTTGAGAATCACAGTTTATCTTAGCTATAGATTGTGGAGGGCCTCCCGTGGCTGGGCACTTAACACACATCTTTCATATTCCTATATCATCCCTGCAAGTTAAGTGTTTTGACAGGAGCCCAAGGCTCAAAGAGGGTAATGAATTTACCCGAAGCTGACAGCCAGAAGTTGATGGAACTGGTCTCTAAAGACCGACCACACTTCAAAGTCCATAGTCTTTTCACGGCAACACGCTACCTTTAAAGTTTCAGAACTAGGGACTGCTGATAATTCAGTTCAACCTCCTCTTTTTATGGAGGGACAAAGAAAGTAAGTAGCAGCAGAGTTGGTTTCTTGGCTTTAGTCTTGTGTGCTGGCGCAGTTCTTAAAGGGGTGGCTATTTGGCAATGTCTGGAGACATTTTTGGTGGTCACAATTGAAGAGGTGCTACTGGCATCTAGTGACTAGAGGACAGGGATGCTGCTAAGCATCCTACAGTGCACAGGACAGCCTCTATAACAAAGAATGATCCAGCCCAAAGTGTCACTAGCGCTGAGGTTGAGAAACCCCGTTAAGCGGCCAACAACCACTAAGTGGCAGAGACAGGATTCGAAACCACAGGGTCACTGCGGCATGATGTGTCTCTCCGAAAAGGTTAATTACTGCTGACCAAGAAACTTGGGTTCACTGTTAACTGACCAGTTGGGAAGCCCAGGAGACACATAAAAGAATCACTTTAACACTTTGATCTTTACTAGGCCACGGGCCCTTGGAGTGCAGGGACAAAAGCCATGTCTTCCTGGTTTCCCACTGCCCAGCCTCTAGTACATTACACAGAAGGTTCTCACTCAGTGTTTATTAAGTTAATACATGAATCGTTAAGTGATTTTTCTATCCCTTTAACATTGATGCTAATGATACCCACTTGTAAAATAACTTGAGAAAAATATGTTATCTAGCATGCGTCTTTCCCCTGATTGACAGAATGTGCAGTTCTCCTCAGTCCTCCAATGGAACTCTGGCCTTAAAATTAATTTTACTCTTGATTTCTTTGAGTAGAGCAGGCCCTATTCCTGAAACGTTGAGGTGCATTTCCTCTCGTACTGCACATTTATAGCTGTCTCCTCATTTCTTCTGCATCTTGAAATTCTCGACAGCTGCTTTCAAAGGACATTCATCACTCTAGTGGCCGTTTTTCTGTGCTCTGGGCCTTTTTGATTACCTTCCCTGCCGCTCCACAGCAGGGTCTGTGTTGTTATTATGTCTTATTTCCATTTGGTAAAGAGTCTCTTGTGCAGAGGTGTTTCCTTAATTGGCATTTTTGTGTTGGGGGTGTGGGAGGCTGGTTCCCCCCACTCTGCCCCTCATTCACTATTGTTCCCACCTGACCCATGGCAGCTCCTTTCGACTCAAGAAAAATTCACTTCTCTGTAGTTGGGTTTTATCCTTAGTCAGAGCCCTTGGAGTTCAGAGCCCTCTGAAAAACAATTTTCAGAGCCCAGGTGCCCACATATTATCTGAGCCATACCCAAGGTATTTCAGCCCATTAGAAAAATAAATGACTTTTTGGAAAAGAAGGAGAAAGAGACTATATACAAGAATTCCCTGTGCTCCAAAAGATGCTTTCTGATTAGAAAAAAAACTGCTCAAGATTGCCAAGCTGCACACTGATCTGACACAGCCAGCCTTGAAGTCAGACAACCGTGAAGACGAGGTCCTTGCTGGGCTTTGAGCTTGTTCTCCCATCCATGTCCATTTCTGTGTTGATGCTAATGAGAACAGTGAAGTCGATCTCCTGGTTAAATGATGGAATTTGTAAAATCCTGTGGTTCCCTGTGGGACAAACCTCTTTAGGTAAACCATAGAAATTTCCCCTCATATCCCACACCGTCCCACGTTACAGATGAGTGCTGTTAATAAAATGCCACATTCCCAGAGGTGCAACGGGAAGCTTTCTTTCACTGTACCTTGCTTATTGGAGTTCTGACTCTCTCAGATGTGTTTGAAATCCCTATGGAGGTAGAAGTGGAGTTGACGTGCTCCTTTAGGGTGAAGAGAGAAGAATGGGACGTCTTGCTTGGGCCCAAATGTAGCAAGAAAGTTTCCAGTAGCTACAAGCTTTTTCTGGTATAGGACACTCACAGCACAGCCACTTCCTCCCCACCCCACGCCTCCACCTACTCACATCCACACCTGCAGACTGGTGTTTTAAGGCCTTCCTCTGAGGACCACTGAAGCGCGGGTAGCTTGGTTACCTACATTCCTATCTGCAGGGCCAGTCTGAGCCCTTCTTGTTCTGGGTTCTGCTTTGCCAGAGCATGGGATGTGTGCTGGTGCAGTCCCTGCTTCAGTATGACAGAGGAGCAACATTAAGGTCAACCCGTTTCAGGGCAATGATTTAAGAGTTAATAGAAAAACTATAGATGTAAATACAGCTATCCATTCTGACTGCAGAATTATGTTCGTTTCTTGAAAACCTGAAAGAAGAATGTGAGGAGAATACGCTGTGAAGGGATTTGAATAGAAAGACAGGGACTGTTTACCCCCTCAGCAAAGACACAGGTGGTTACTGAATACTAGGCTGAATTATTTGGACATTATTCACTGGGGAATGATCCATTACTTAATGTTTTCAAGTGGGAGTTTCCGTGCATGATCCTAGCAAGTTATAGGTGAGTAGGATTTATAGCAGCCTACACAATGGTGCTTACTGGAAGCGAAGAGTATGAACTAGGAGGATGAGACTGGAGAGGAAGATGCTGATGAAAAAGAGACTTCAGAGGTAGAACAGGTGGAGTTTGGGGGAGGATGATGAACCAGAGGGACAAGTCAAAGATGTGTCTTGGGTTTTATGCCTTGATGACCAAGATGACTTCAAATGCTTGGCAGATCTCATTGCACAGAGTAGGCACTCAATAATATTTGGTCAGTCAAGAACGGGAAATGTGTAGTTTGTGCACTACTGCTTTTGTTTCTCAATACTTTTAAAGGATGTGTTTATGTGTTTCTTATTTTTAAACAATTTAACGCATTTTCGATATTCTTTTTGATGTCTGTCCATCTCCTAAATCATTTGTCAAAGAACATAGGAGTTATCATATTCCCTGGGGACTCTTTCAAGCTGTTCTCCACCAGACTGGCCACGCGATGGATTATGAAAGTGAACGTGATAGGAAGGATGCAGGCTGTGCCTCTCACTTTGATGACATTTACCCGGGAGTATTACTGACACCAGGATCAGCCTCTTTGAGGTCAGCCATCTAAGTAGCAGAGTCTGAAGTTGGATATGATTACTGATTTAGTAATTTTTATTGAAATCTAAGACATTTCAGGTATTCTAGATGGAACAGCAAGCTTCTTTTGGATAAGTAGAGCTTTGAAGAGACTGCACGAGAAGAGAATATATTTGGTGAAATGTTGTACATATGAAAGAGGAAGTCAGTGTAAGTACGGACATTTTTTAAAATTAAGGCAAAATGAGATAAAGAGCAAAATAGAAAATATGAAAGAAATTACTGAAGTAACGTGAGGAAAAAGTCTCAAGCTTTGTTTTCGTAGGAAGAGTGGAAACATTGTATATAACCTAACTTGCGTGCATCTATAATACATCTACAGAAATATGAGAGGGGCATTCCTATTTGGAAAACATATTCTCCAGGAATTAAAAATCATTCATTCATTCCACTCTCCTCTTGTCCTGCTCTAAGTTTTGCCCACAGCACTTTTCATCTTCTAACATGCAGTATGACTTCTTTACTGTGGCTCTTGTCAGTCTTTCCCCAAGTAGCGACACGAGGACAGTTTTTTCCCCTCCTGTTCTATTAACGAGTACATCTTCCTCTCTTAGGACACTATCTGGCACAGAGGAGGAACTCAAATACTTATGGAATGAATAAGCACCTCTTATGTGCCTGCATGGAGCAAAGAACTAGAAACATAGGGATAGATATCTGACCTTGGGGTTCTCTACATTAGGGCTATCAAATAAACATGTAAATCTAAACAATAACGAAGTATCCTCCAAAGGTCACTGACAAAGGCATTGGGGTCAGGCTGAAGCAGTTTCACATGTAAATCTCAGCTCTGTCCTTTCCTTGCTGTGTAAATTTCAAATGCCTAAGCTGCCTAAAGCTCGGGCACCAGGTCTGCAAAGTGGGGTAACAATCTCTACTTTGTGGGAGAAATGAGGATAAAGCAATATAAGATAAAAGCTATAGTTAGGACTAGGAGAGTTCAAACCACCAAGGTGAGCACTGCTACCAGCTGAGTGATGAAGGGCCGCAGCGATCAAGGCGCACGCACACTGACCTGCCCCCTCTGTTGGCAGTGCCTGCTCCCTCACTCCACAGGTGGAGGTTCTCTAAATGCTTCACTTTAGAGGGAGCAAAAGTTTATAGACTGAGTATAAAATGGGAGTGGAAATAGTCTCTATTCGTTCATATTTTGATCCCTTTTGTCTGGTGTATATTGCTAAACCCCTATACGCAGTTCCCATGTCGTCATTATTTTCAGCAAACTTCTACAGGATACTAGAACAATGCCGCGTGCCCAACTGACAGAATTATGCATGGATATTAGAATTAATATAATAGAATTAGAGTTATGATGAGATCAGAATTATGATTAATCGGTTAAATCTCTCAGTCTCTCACTTTTGTTTTGTTTTCTTTAAATGATGTATTGCATTTTCAGGTCTTGGCCATCTGCTAACACTGGTTTGAATTATCCGAGAAGGAAAGTTTGCAATTACACTCGCCGTCAGTACAGCGAGTGCATTGCCGGAGCACTCTGTAAATGCTGACTCCACGTGCACCACGCAGCCTGATGGGTGGCGCTGTGTCTATAGAGCGAGCCAGGGTGCAGGGCTGTTCCATCCTGAACCGGAAGTTGATATTTCAACAAATTAAATGACAGGAATGGGGGATCTGAGGTGTGGGGATAGCGGAGTTCTGGTGCCGATTTGGTCGCTAGTCGTATTTACTTTTTTGTGTCTCTACCCACAGGCTACTGTGATAGACACACTTTTTTTGAAACTCAAAATAAAATGTGTTATGCCCAAGGCATCTTTTGTTGCGATTTTTAAAATGCACATGCAGTTTAGGAGAAATTTTATCCATATGTTTTAGATTCACTTACACTGAAATCATTACAGTTTTTTGTGAGCGCTTTTTGATAGCCTTAAAACCTGTATTGAGCTTATTTATAAAAAGCCCCTTTATTCTTTCTGTAAATACAGTGTCACCGTTTTCCAAAGGCAAATGAACTCCATCCCGAGAGTTGGGGTTTTCCCAGGGCATTTACAGAGCCCTGCGTTCTGACTGGAAATATTTAGTCCTACCTGGAGAGGCGCACCAGCGGCGCACAAGGCTGCCTGCCCGCGGTGCAGGCAGGATGCGCACCCAGCTGCAGGGACGCTGCCCGGGGGTGAGCTGCTTCAGCTGCCCCGGAATTCCCAGACCGCAGATCCCAGAGTGAGACCTGGGGTATAACCTCTACTTCGCATGTCCTGCCTTCAGCTTGACTTGTTTCCTCCTGTTAAAGGGAACCTCCTGTGCTCTCTCCCGCCTCTTTCTTCCTTGCCTTTCACTGCTTCCGCTTTATTCTCCTCCCCTGCAGAAAGCGGCTCAGGCACCAGTGCCTCCAGGTCTGAGGGTGGCGTCTGTTACAGCCGCTGGGAGCCACAGGAGGGTGGAGGGCGCTCCCGGTGACAGTGATGGTGCCCCGATGGGATTGGTACTAAGTGTGCAGTTTTTAAATTAAAGCCTATCAGGGAAGGGGTCTATGCTGCAGAGGCACATTTTGCTCAACCTTTAAGAATCTGCCTCCTTCATGTCTGCAAGTTTACAGCAAACGAAAAGCGCTTTGTATAAACGAGCCGTTTCGCACTTTCCTACTTGGAGTGTAACGCGTACGCATTGTAAAGGGGTTTAGTGGATGTTGCATGAGCAGTAACTCGACTTCTGGGAACGTTTCCCGAGGGAATAATCTAAATTCCTCCAGGTTACTAGCTGTCCACACCGGAGGCTGGTGGAACGGGTTCAGATTGCAGCTCCAGCCCGGGCGAGGTGTGCACCCCTGGGGAGGCTCTTTCCTGGACTACCGCCTCAGTCTGCTCACCTGTAAAACGGCAGCCACAGTCAGAAGGACTGCCGCGCGGAGCGGACGAGAGGCAACTATCATTGCTCCCTATATCTCAGATGTTCCTCTTGCCCATCTCTCTGCGCTGCGGTTTCCTTATTCGGAGACTATGAATAACAATAGTTTTTACCTGATAAGATTATTGTGGAGATTAAGATTATGCATGGAAAGCATGGTGTGTGGCCTGTAGTAAACACAGAATAAATGTTATTAGCTATTACATTTGGGCAAAAGCTTTATAAGCAAAGTACTTATTGCTGTATTATTTCTGAGGACAAAATTTTTTTTTAAAAATCTAGAGAAATTTGACCATTTCATTTTGTTGATATTTAAAAGGTAAATGATGTTTACAATGAGTTTTTAATAACACTGGGAAAAGCTATTGTAAAAATATTAAATTTAAAAAGAAATCTTAAGATATCATTTGAAAAAAACTTAAAGGGGACAAAAATTTAGAAAACTACGCCAGTATATTTATTAGAGCTTGCCTTTGTGCGATGGGATTGAGAGTGTTTTTCTATTCATTATATTTTTTGTATTTTTTATAGTGAGAAAAGACTACCTTTAGAAACTAGGGATGAGATAATTCCTTTACAAAAGATCTTTAAATATTTTTTAGGCCTGAGTTTTATAAAATATTTTCTTTTTCTATAGATCATTCAATGGCATTGCGATAATTGGATGAACTGGGCCATAATAGGTAATTTTGCGGTGACTGTCTGACATCAATTCAAGTGGTAAATGAAAGTCTAAATGAGAGTGCTATCCCCCCACCCATGGTGCTTGTCCACGCACAGCATGATTAAAATTTAATAATTTATTAAGCACAGAGACTGGCACATACACACTCAATAAATATTTATTAAATAAGTGAATAATTATGTTAAAAATGAATTTTGTCATTGAAATCAGGTTTAATCCCATAACGTTATCTGAGACTGTAAGAGAAAAGACGCCTACAAGTTGGCTGTAGTGGCGCGAAGAGCCTCGGATCAGAGCCCAGACATCCTGGATTCTGTGACCTGTTGCGATAACGTGCTTCGCTGCCTCACTTCCTCGTCTATGCGGTGAGTTGTTTGCGCCGAATGTTTTACGATGTCTTCTCTATGTCTGTGATTCTAAGCAATATGAATAAATGATGATTTGCATTAGTTGAACGTGAGTATACAGGTAGTGAGCACGACTGACAAGGAGCGTCCTTGTTTCCCACTGTGGCCAGAATGAAGATCAAAACACTTTGTGAGACTGGAATGGCTGCAGAGGCCGGCGCCTCCTTCTCCAGCTTCTGCTCCTTCTCTTCACCCGCTCTCAGCGCTGAGCCGTACGTGCCAGCCTAACACCACCTCCCAGTCCACTCTCTGCCGATCAAATGTTGGCACACTGTTCTTCTGCGTGACCGCCCTCGCTCCCACCACAGCCCTGCTTAGTTCACTGACCCCACTCGCGAGGCAGAACTCGGCTCCTCACTTCTCAGTCTCAGCCTGCCGTCCCTCTTAGGGGCTCTTGGAGAACTTGATTGCCTTTCCTTCGGAAGGGTTTGTCTTGCCTTGTGACTTTGGTTACCGCCTGTTTCTCCCACTGAGGCCTGATCCTCCATGGGAACAAATGTAACTGTATATTCTCAGTGGTTGGAAAATTGCAGATAATCACTATACATTTCTTGAATAAGTGAATAGTTGCTCAATAAATTAATTCAAGAATGAACATATATTTATTCATCTACAGAAGAAAGAAAGTATGATGTTTGTATGGTCCTTAAATCTATCCTTACGCTGAGTTCCTGCTGCATGGGATAAATAAGTAATATGGGTGTAATTGTCCACCTTTTAAAGTTGGATGAAAAGCCAGGATAAAGTACAGGGAAGAAGGTGAGTAACTTCTTCGAGGTGCGCTTTACGACAGAGCTCCTCCTAGAACCTGGAGCTGGACTGCACATTCTCTCCCTCTGGGTGGAGGAAACACTCTCCCTCACCCTGCGCTCTCCTCAGAGAAGGAAACGCCTGTCTGAAATGGTGGGGTAGGGCATCTGGGCTGGCCTTGTGTGGACCTTGTGCATCAGATATCATGCAGTTGAGGGCAGCCCTGCTTTATTTCCTTTCTCCACATGTGGCTTAAGCAGTAAAATCTCTGACACTCTCTTACTTCTGGTTCTTGCCTACAGGAAACCAGCCAAAAGTTAGAGTAAAATGAAGGCTTGGACCTAGAGACAGGAGATACCTCCAGGTTCCCATCACTCCACGGGCTCTAGCCCAGCCAACCAGGACTCTACGTTGGGTTTTCAGTCAAAAATCCCATCCAGTAGTAAAGTAGAAGTTTGCTTTCCATTGCCACTGTTTTTTACTGGTAGTTCTTTCCCTTGGGACCTTAGCTATAGACAGTTGTCCTCATGAGGCGAGATTTGAATGTTCCCGTGTCTGAAGGTGAATATCATTTCCAGGCTATTATAATGGTGCTCCATTGTATGGTTATTTCTGACACTCACTCTTTTCACAGTAATAATCACTTCTACTTTTATAGAACTTTACAGTTTCCTCAGGACTTTCCCATGTCTCATTTGCTCCTCAAAGGTCTAGAAGGGTAGTATCATGTCCTAGGTTTTCCAGGTTGTACCTTGCAGAGTGGCTGACACATGGTGGGTATCTGCTGAGTGGATGAATATCTAACTCAGTGAACAGACAAACCATCCTTTGCAATAGGCACTTAAGGGGTTGTTATGTCTGATTTACAGCTGGGGAAACCAAAGATTTAAAACATCAAATGACTTGCTCAAAGATACATTCTAGGTAATGGAAAGACTTCTGCTTCCTAGTTCAGGGTTTTTTTACACAAGTATATTATTATGAGATTCATACATGCATCGTTTGATGATTTATACTCATTTTTAAAATAGCTTTATTGAGGTATAGTTTACATACTGCAATTTTACCCATTCTAAGTACAATTCAGTGATTTTTACTGAATTTGTAGAGTTGCGCAACCATCACCACTATCCAGTTTGGGAACATTTCCTTTACACAACAAAGCTGCAGTCCTTGATTTTCTTTCTGTCTCTATAGAATTGCACTTTTTGTAAAGTTTCACATAGACGGAATTGTGCAATATGTAGTACTTTGTGTCTGGTTTCTTTTGAGGCTCATCCATATTGTTGTTGTTTGTTACTTTTAATTGTTGAATAGTTTTCATCGGTGTGCTACATTTTGTTCATCATTCACAAGTTGGTGGGGATTTGGTTTGATTCCAGTTTTGGCTATATAGACATGCTACCATGAATGTTTGCATACATGTCTTTTTGTTGATGTGTGTTTTCATTTCTCTTGGGTAAGTACCTAGGAGTGAATTGTCATCTTATGATAAATTTACGTTTATTTTGTTAAGAAACTGGTGAAATGTTTTCCAAAGTTGCTGTGCCATTTTGTGCTCCCAGTCTTTTTGATTACAGTCATTCGAGTGGGTGTGTAATGGTACGCTCATTGTGGTTTTGTTTCCCTAATGACTAATAATGCTGATCCTCTTTTTATGCGCTTAGTCACCATTCTTTTACCTTCTTTGCAGAAATGTTTATCCAAATAGTTTGCCCATTTTTAAAATTGGTTTTTCATCTTATTATTGACTCAAAGCATTCTTTATATATTCTGGATACAAATCTTTTATCAGATATATGATTTGCAGATATTTTCTCCTAGTGTGTCGTTTTTTAATTTTTAAAATGTGTTGTTTAGAAGTGGTTGATCTAGGTAAAGATTTATCAATTTTTTTTTAACTTTCCTAAGAACAAACTTTTTTTCCAATTGATTTTATTTATTATTTTTCTCTTTTCTGTTGCTTAAGTTTTCACTTTGATATTTTTTATTTAACTTTTCTTGATTTGGGTTTAATTTTCTCTTATTTTGCTAGTTTCTCAAAGTTGAAGCTTAGATTATTGATTTGAGACCTTATTTTCCAAATAGGTATTTAATGGTATGAATCTTCATTTAAGTACTGCTTTAAAATTATCTCATAGATTTTGATATGTTGCATTTTTGTTTTCATCATTTCAAAATATTTTTTAATTTCCTTTTTAATTTCTTTTTTAATGCACATTGTTTAATTTGCAAGCATTTGGAATGCCCATATTTTTCTTTTGCAGATTTCTAATTTTACTTTGCTGTTTTCTGGGAACTCAAAGTGAATGATTTTAATCTCTTTAAATTTATTGAAACTTTTTATTGGAGTAGCATATGGTTTGTTCTGGAGAGTATTCCATATGCTCTTGCAAAGTACGTGTATTTTGCTGTTCTTGTGTAGAGTGTTCTACAAATTTCCATTTGATCAAGTTGGTCAATAATGTAAGTCATCTTCTATATTCTTGTTGATTTTCTGCATAGTTGTCCTATCGATTATTTAGAATGAAATATGAACTCCAACTACAATTGTTGAATTGTTGAATTCTCTCTTCAATTCTGTCAATTTTGGTTTAATGTATTTTGGTGTTCTGTTGTTAGGTGCATATACATTTATAATTTTTATATGTTTTAATGCACTGACCCTTTTTATTATCGAGAAATTTCCTTCTTCCTAGTGATATTTCTTGTCTTAAATTCTATTTTTGTCTGATATAGATATGTCTCTTATGGTTAAGGTTTACATGACGTATATTTTGCCATCTTTTTCCTTTCAACCTATGTGTGTCTTTGAATCTAAAATTTGCCTCTTGTAGCGAGCATATAGTTGCATCTTGCTTTTTATACCAATCTGTGAATCTCTGCCTTTTGATTGGAGTGTTTTAGTCCATTCACATCTTATGTAACTATTGGTATAGTTA
Source organism: Diceros bicornis minor (assembly GCF_020826845.1). NCBI lineage: Eukaryota > Metazoa > Chordata > Mammalia > Perissodactyla > Rhinocerotidae > Diceros > Diceros bicornis. The sequence continues at coordinate 74,848,625 of NC_080751.1, read as the reverse complement.
TAGTGAAATCTGCCATTTGCTATTTGTTTTCTACATATCTCATATCTTTTCTTTTTCTTTTTTGTCTCTGATCCTCGTTTACTGCTACCTAATTTTGTGTCAAGCATGTATTTTTTAGTACACCATTTTAATTCCTTTTTTTGCTATATATTTTTTTCAATTATTTTATTGAGGTCATAATGGTTTATGATTGTGTAATTTCAGGTGTACATTATTATCAGTTTCTGTATAGACTGCATCATACTCACTACCAATAGTCTAATTTTTATCTATCACCATACATATGTGCCCTTTTACCCCTTTCACTCACCACCTAACCCCCTTCCCCTCTGGTAACCACTAATCTGTTCTCTTTGTAAATGTATTGATCTTCCACACGTGAGTGAAATCATGCAACGTTTGTCTTTCTCTGTCTGGCTTATTTCGCTTAACATCATACCTTCAGTTCCATCCATGTTGTTGCAAATGGGATTTTGTCCTTTTTTATGGCTGAGTACTGTTCCATTGTATATATATACCACATCTTCTTTATCTATTCATCAGTTGAAGGGCACTTGGTTGCTTCCACATCTTGGCTATTGTGAATAATGCTGCAGTGAACATAGGGGTGCATAAATCTCTTTGAATTGTTTATTTATGGTTCTTTGGATAAATATCCAGTAGTAGGATAGCTGGATCATATGGTTTTTCTATTTTTAATTTTTTGAGAAATTTCCGTACTGTTTTCCATAGTGGCTGCCCCAGTTTGCATTCCTAGCATCAGTGTATGAGAGTTCCTTTTCCTCCACATCCTCTCCAACATTTATTTTTTGTCTTGTTTTAATTATAGCTATTCTGACAAGTATAAGGTGATATCTCATTATAGTTTTGATTTGCATTTCCCTAATAATTGGTGACGTTGAGCATCTTTTCATGTGCCTGTTGGCCATCCATATGTTTTCTTTAGAAAAATGTCTGTTCATATCCTCTGCCCATTTTTTGATTGGGTTGTTTTTTTGTTGTTGTTGAGTTGTATGAGTTATTTATGTATTTTGGAAATTAACCCCTTGTCATGTATAGGATTTGCAAATATTTCTCCCAGTTGGTGGGTTGTCTTTTTGTTTTGTTCATGGTTTCCTTTGCCTTGCAGAAGCTTTTTAGTCTGATATAGTCCCATTTTTTTTTTCTTCTGTTTCCCTTGCCTGAGAAGACATGGTATTCAAAAAGATGCTGCTAAGACCAATGTCAAAGAGTGTACTGCCTATATTTTCTTCTAGGAGTTTTATGGTTTGAGGTCTTACATTCAAGTCTTTAATGCATTTTGAGTTAATTTTTGTGTATGATATAAGATAATGGTCTACTTTCATTCTTTTGCATGTGGCTGTCCAGTTTTCCCAACACCATTTATTGAAGAGACTTTCCTTTCTCCATTATATGTTCTTGGCTCCTTTGTTGAAGATTAGCTGTCCAAAGATGTTTTTATTTCTGGGCTTTCAATTCTGTTCCATTGATCTGTGTGCCTGTTTTTGTGCCAGTACCGTGCTGTTTTGATTACCTTTGCTTTGTAGTATATTTTGAAGTCAGGGATTGTGATGTCTCCAGTTTAGTTCTTTTTTCTCAAGGTTGCTTTGGCTATTTGGGGGCTTTTGTTGTTCCATATAAATGTTAGGATTCTTTGTTCTATTTCCATGAAGAATGTCATTGGTATTGCATTGAATCTGTAGATTTCTTTCAGTAATATTGAAATTTTAACTATGTTTATTATTCTAATCCATGAGCATGGAATATCTTTCCATTTCTTGATGTCTTCTTCAATTTATTTCAATAATGTCTTATAGTTTTAAGGGTATAGGTCTTTCACCTCCTTGGTTAAATTTATTCCTAGATATTTTATCCTTTTTGTTGTGATTGTAAATGGGATTGTTTTCTTAAGTTCTCTTTCTGCTGCTTCATTGTTAGTGTACAGAAATGCAACTGATTTTTGTAAGTTGATTTTGTACCCTGCAACTTTGCAGTAGTTGTTGATTATTTCTAATAGCTTTCTGGTGGATTCTTTAGAGTTTTCTATATATAGAATCATGTCGTCTGTAAACAGCAGGAGTTTGTCTTCTTCCTTTCCAGTTTGGATACCTTTTATTTCTTTTTCTTGCCTAATTGCTCTGGTTAAAACCTCCAGTACTATGTTGAATAAGAGTGGTGAGAGTGGGCACCCTTGTCTTGTTCCTGTTCTCAGAGGGATGGATTTCAGTTTTTCCCTGTTGAGTATGATGTTGCCTATGGGTTTGTCATATATGGCTTTTATCAGGTTGAGATACTTTCCTTCTATACCCATTTTGTTGAAAGTTTTTGTCATAAATGGGTGTTGAATGTTTTCAAATGCTTTCTCTGCATCTATTGAGATGATCATGTTGTTTTTATTCCTCGTTTTGTTAATGTGATGTATCACATTGATTGATTGCAGATGTTGAACCATCCTTGCATCCCTGGTATAAATCCCACTTCATCATAGTGTGTGATCCTTTTAATGTATTACTGTATTCAGTTTGCCAATATTTTGTTGAGGATTTTTGCATCTATGTTCATCAGTGATACTGGCCTGTAATTTTCCTTCTTTGTATTGTCCTTGTCTGGTTTTGGTATCAGGGTAATGTTGGCCTCATAGAATGGGTTAGGAACTGTTCCATCTTCTTCAATTTTTTGGAATAGTTTGAGAAGGATAGGTATTAAATCATCTTGGAATGTTTGGTAGAATTCTCCAGAGAAGCCATCTGGTCCTGGACTTTTGTTTTTTGGGAGGTTTTTGATTCCTGTTTCAATCTCTTTACTTGTGATTGGCCTATTAAGATTCTCTATTTCTTCTTGATGCAGTTTTGGGAGGTTGTATGAGTCTAAAAATTTATCCATTTCTTCTAGGTTATCCAATTTGTGGGCATATAGTTTTTCATGGTATTTTCTTATAATCTTTTGTATTTCTGTGCTATCTGTTGTAATTTCTTCTCTTTCATTTTTAATTTTATTTATTTCAGCCTTCTCTCATTTTTTATTAGTGAGTCTGGCTAAGGGTTTGTCAGTTTTGTTTATCTTCTCAAAGAACCAGCTCTTAGTTTAGCTGATCCTTTCTACTGTTTTTTTAGTTTCTATTTCATTTATTTCTGCTCTAATTTTTATTATTTCCCTCTTTCTACTGACTTTGGGCTTTGTTTGTTCTTCTATTTTTAATTCTGTTAGGTGTAGTTTAAGACTACTTATTTGAGATTTTTCTTGTTTGTTGAGATGGGCCTGTATTGCTATGAATTTCTCTCTTAGAACCGCTTTTGCTGCCTCCCTTATGATTTGGTATGTTGTATTTTCATTTTCATTTGTCTCCAGGTATTTTTTTATTTCTCCTTTGATTTCTTCACTAATTGGTTGTTCATTAGCATGTCATTTAGTCTCCACATATTTGTGACTTTCCCAGTTTTTTTCTTTTAGTTGATTTTTAAAGTGTCATGGTTGGAAAAGTTACTTGATATGACTTCAATCTTATTAAATTTATTGAGGCTTACCTTGTTTCCCAGCATGTGGTCTACCTTTGAGAATGTTTCATGTGCACTTGAGAAGAATGTGTATGGATGGAATGTTCTATATATATATATATCTATTATGTCCATCTGATCTAGTATTTGATTTAAACCCACTATTTCCTTATTGACTTTCTGTTTGGATGATTTATCTATTGATGTAAGTAGGGTATTGAGGTACCCTACTATTATTGTGTTGCTGTTAATTTCTCTCTTTAGGTCTGTCAATAGTTGTTTTATATACTTTGGTGCTCCTGTGTTAGGTGCATATGTATTCATAAGTGTTATGTCCTCTTGAGGGAAAGTCCCTTTTATTATTATATACTGCCACTCTTTGTCTCTCATTGTCTTTTTTATCTTGAAGTCTTCTTTGTCTGATATAATTATGGCAACACCTGCTTCCTTTTGTTTGCCATTTGCATGGAGTATTGTCTTCCATCCCTTCACTCTGAGCCTATGTTTGTCTTTAGAGCTGAGCTGTGTTTCCTGGAGGCTGCATATTGTTGGTCTTATTTTTTAATCCATCCAGCTACTCTGTGTCTTTTGATTAGAGAATTCAATCCATTTACATTTAGAGTAATTATTGATATATGAGGGCTTAATACTGCCATTTTATCTTTTGTTTTCTGGTTGTTCTATATTTCCATTGTTTCTTTTCCCTTGTATTTCTGGCTGCCGTTTCAGTTTGATGGTTTTCTCTTTATTTATGAATTGTGGCTCTGCTCTGATTTTTTGTTTAGTGGTTACAATGAGGTTTGTATAAAAGATCTTGTAGATGAAGTAGTCCATTATCTGATAGCCTCTTATCTCCATTAGCCTAAGCAGGTTCCATCCCTTTTCTCTTCCCTTTCTGAGTTATTGTTGTCATGAATTATTCTGTTGTGTGTTGTGAGTTTGTGACTAAATCGAAGTGTTTATAGTTATTTTTGATGCTTTCCTTCTCTTTATCTTTTATTTTATTATTAATTGTTTGCTAACCTGTTCTGCAGGTTAGCTGCAGTTTTCTGATTTTGTCTGACTATTTATCTTCTTGCTCAAAGCTTTGTAAACCTTTGCCTATTTTTTTTCAGATATGAAGGCTTCCTTCAACATTTCTTGTAAGGGAAGTCCAGTGGCCATGAACTCCCCCAGCTTTTGTTTATTTGGGCAAACTTTTATTTCTCCATCATAGCTGAAGGATAGTTTCATTGCATAGAGTATTCTTGGCTGAAAGTTTTTGTCTGTCAGTATTTTGAATATATCATTCCATTCTCTCCTAGCGTGTAGGAGAAATCTGCTGAAAGCCTGATAGGAGTTCCTGATAGGAGGTTATTTTCTTCTGCCTTTCTACCCTTAGTATTTTTTCTTTGTCATTGACTTTTGCCAGTTTTACTATTATATGCCTTGGAGAAGGTCTTTTTGCATTGATGTAAATAGGAGTTCTACTGGCTTCATGTACTTGTAAGTCCAGTTCCTTTCCCAGGTTTGGGATGTTCTCAGCTGTTATTTCTTTGAACAAGTTCTCGGCTCCTTTCTCTCTCACTTCTCCCACTGGAATACCTATAATGCTTATGTTGCACTTCCTAATTGAGTCAGATATTTCTTGAAGAATTTCTTCATTTTTTAAAATCTTAGTTCTCTCACCTCCTCCACCTGAAGCATTTCTATATTTCTATCTGCTAAATCACTAATTCTGTCCTCCATAATGTCAGTCTGTTATTTAAGGATTCTAGATTGTTTTTTATTTCATTAATTGTGTTCTTCATCTCCAGAGTTTCTGTTTGGTTTGTTTTAGAGTTTCAATTTCTTTGGTGAAGTATTCCTTCTGCTCATTAATTTTATTCCTAAGCTCATTGAACTGTCTTTCTGAGTTTTCTTGTAACTCATTGAGTTTCTTTATGACAGCTATTTTGAATTCTGTCATTTAGATTATAAATTTCTGTGACTTCAGGATTGGTTTCTGGAGACTAGTCATTTTCCTTCTACTCTGAAGTGTTACTGTAGTTTTTCATGGTGTTTGATGAACTGATCCTTTACTGGGGCATTTGTAGTAGCATCAGGTCACAGCTTCCACCTGCCACCTCTGGGGGGGCAGCAGTTGTGTTTTTTGAACCTGTCACATCTGCTGGAAGTTGTTCCAGTAGGGCTCGTCTGTGTTTGCCCACTGGCTGCAGCCACTTGGCAGATCACACACACACACAGGTGCTCTGTTGTGGAACCACTGCCTTGACAGGGGGCTGGCTGAGTTGGTGTGCTAGGTGGGAGGGGAAGAGCATTCATCTGAGCTGCTGCACTTGGTAGGGGCTCGTTTGTGGTGGCTGAGCTGTGCCACTCATGGAGAGTGTTCCCACGGGCGGGGATGCTGCGGTGCAGTGGGTGCCTCTGAGGCCAGGCAGCAACTCAGAAAGTGAAAGCGTTCACATGCCAGGCCTTGCTGCCCCCGCCTCCTCTTACAGTTGTGCGCTGGTTGCTATATGAGGACCTGTGACCTTGATTGCTGCTGCCAGGGAGGGGGAGGAATCTTCTCACCTCTTTCCGTTGTTTACCAGGCATCCAGTCCCCCCATCTTCAGGTGTATGGTTGCGTGGACCTCTCAGATGTCCTACTGTACTTTGTAGGGAATCCTCTGCTAGTTATTGATTGTCCATTTAGTTGTAACTTAGTGCAGAGAGAATAAGGGAACAACTCACTCCACCATGATGCTGATGTCATCTCCTGCCACTGTATTTTAAAGGTATTTTTATAGTGACTGCTCTAGGGATTATAATATACATCATATATTAGAACAGTTTACTTCAGGTTAATGCTACATTAAATATAGAACTTTTGCTCCATTCCCTTCCCCCTTTGTACTGTTATTGTCATATATATTACATCTGTATATGTTATATACCTAACACTACACCGTTATAATTATTTAGCTAATCTCATGTCTTTTAAAGAAGCTAAGAGAAGATATATATTTATAGAGTCTTTTATATGAAACATCCTATTTATCATTTCCAATTCTCTTCATTTTTTCCAACGGATTCAAGTTACCTTCTTATGTCATTTCTTTTAAGCCTGGAGGACTGCCTTTAGTATTTCTTATAAGGCATGTCTGCTCTCCACATATTCTCAGTCTTTGTTTCGGAATGTCTTTATTTCACTTTCATTTTTTGAAGGATAGTTTCACTGACCATAGAATTCTTGGTTAATGTTTTTCTTTAAGCACTTTGAAAATGTCACTCCATTGCATTCTGGCCTCTATTGCTTCAGTTGAACAATGTTATTAATTGTATCATTAATGTATGTGAAGAGCTATTTTTCTCTTTATGTTTTCAAGATTTTCCCTTTGTTATGGCTCTCCATGGTTTGACTGGGATATCTCTAGATGTGGATCTCTTTGTGTTTTTTTACACGGGATTCAGTGAACCACTTGGATATTTTAGTGTTTTTCAGCAAATTGAGGAAGATTTTAGCCATTATTTCATTATTTTCCTTCCCTTTTCTCACTATTTATTCCTTCTGGAACTCCTGTTGCATGTGCTGGTTTGCTTGATGTCCCACAGGTATCTCTCTCCAATTAATTTTTCTTCAATCTTTTACTCTGTTGTTGGATTATTGGATTATTTCCATTGATCCTTTTTCATTTTCACTGATTATTTCTTGCACCATCTCACATCTACTTGTTAAGCCTATTCAGTAAAATTTTCATTTCACTTATTGTACTTTATGACTTCAGAATTTCCACTGGTTATTTTTATAGTTCCTATATCTTTATTGAGATCCCCTATTTGTGGAGTAATTTTCATCATATTTTTATTTAGTTCTTTAGACATAGTTTCCACAATTCTTTGAATATTTTTAGTTGCATTGAAGTTTTTGTCCACTAAGTGCAATATCTGGACCCACTCACAGTCAGTTTCTACTGACTATTTTCTTCTCTCCCCCTGAATATGGGTTGTGCTTCCCTGTTTTTGCAAGCCTCATAATGTTTTATTGAAAACTGGACATTTTAGATAATAAATTGTTGCAACTATGATTTTTTTCCCTGAGGGTTATCGTTGTTGCTATTTTTTGTTTTGTTTTGTTTATAGTAACTTACCTGGGCTCAATCTCCTGTATCTATCTCTGCTATGATGTGGAGCTGGTGAGGTCTTTGCTCATTTTGATTTTAATTCTTTTTTTTAAGCAAGTGGTATAGGGAGCATTCTTTTTTTTTTTTTTTGAGGAAGATTGGCCCTCAGCTAACATCTGTTGCCAATCTTCCTCTTTTTTCCTCCCCAAAACCCCAGCACATAGTTGTATATCCTAGTTATAGGTCCTTCTAGTTCTTCTATGTGGGATTCTGCCTCAGCATGGCTTGATGAGTGGTGAGTAGGTCCATGCCCAGGATCTGAGCTGGTGAAACCCAGGTTGCTGAAGCAGAATGCATGAAATTAACCATGATGCTACTGGGCTGGCCCCTTTAATTCTTATTTTTATTTTTTCTTCTGGCTTTCTAGCAGTCACTCCTGAGTCTGCATAGTTTATTTTTCTGCTAGTGATTGTTTAAATTAGTTTATGCTCCAACTCTTCCTGCCAATAAGGTTTCTTGCCTCTGCTGATGGATCTGTATGTAGGCTGAGGAGCACATTCAATGTTCAGACAATTTTAAAGAATAGGTTGGCTTTGTCTTTCTTCCATGTCCTCCCTTCACCGTCCTGGAAGCACTGCTGCAGTCTCTGAGCTGGCAGGAGGGGTGAAAGCAGCCTCAGGAAGGAATACCGCAGGCTCCCATTGCCATTATCTAAAGTTTAATAGTTTTTCATGAGTAAACACTTCTGCATTTGTTCTTTGCTTTTGGTCAGTTTTCAGAGCCCTTAACATGCTTGTTTTGATATTTTTGTCTAGTTTAATATTTGTTTTTTTTTGGAAGAGGATTTTCTGACTTCTTCACTTGACAAAACTTCAAGTCCATCCCCAATTTTTATAAAACATATTAGCATGGGTATTATAGTTAGGAAAAAATCAAAATGAAAAGTTACTACAGAGATAAATAAAGAATGATATAAGAATACTACAGAACATTTTATCTGATATCCTCTAATTCTTTCTTTAACTTCACTCTATGTAATTTTTCTTTTTAAAGAGGGGACACTCCTCCATAGATGCTTCTTTCCTTATGAGTACCATGAGTCCTAGAACACATATGAATGACGGAAGAGCTGAACTAACGTGCTAATGGGCCATAGGAGTTCCTTGCATTCCATCAGCATAAACCAATCCAAACTTCCCTCAGCTGTGAATAAGAAATCACCAGGAATTTGTGACAAAAGAAACCTTGTTATACTCTGCTCCAATCTCATTTGAACTCTGATCACAAAGCTGAAGCTGCAAGTGTCTTTTCCTTTATTTTTAATCCTAATTTATGTGGCTATATTGAGAGGTTTATGAGGAAAGCATCTTGAAGTGCTTAGAAAATGTGTAAGGCTGAGCACTCTAAGATATATTTTTTTATCCACTCTCTCTCTCCCCCTTTTCCCTCTCAGCCAATGATAGGTGTTCATATTGATGAGCCATAGGGAGAAGAGTGTTGGCGTGGGACCCCAGACACACACACACAAAATGAATGACATTTCACAAATGAGGTGACCTCATTAAATAGTCATCTCAGCAACATTCATTTTCTATGGTAATCTAATTTTCTGAAGAAAGAGGGATCATTTAAATTGGCCTGATCCATCTTTCAACTCCTTGTCGGAATCCAGCCTGGGGACCCAATTTCCTGGTTCAGCAGGGAGCGTTTGTGCATGGCCAGCGCCACAGTGGCCCTGGACAAAGGACAGCAATAACGGACTCGCAGGTGGTTATAATAGCTTCAATTATAGCAAACAGAGGCAGCTGGGCAGTTCTCAAGCACACGCCAGCTCAGCCAAGTTCTGGCCAGTGGATCGCAGTTTCTTTTAATTGACGGTGACAATGTTAAGATCTCATGTACGTGCCCTATAGGCAAAGGGAAGATTGTGCCAACTGCTGAGGATTTTAACATCTGAATTGTGCTGGCATTTGCTCCTGGGAGAAAGTGTAGGTCTGAACGCATGTTCTAACCAGATAAATATTGGTTGGTTCCTTGTTTCTTTTTCTTTCTTTCCTTCTTTCCTTCCTCCCTTCCTCCCTTCCTTCCCTCCCTCCCTCCCATCCTCCCTCTTTCTTCCTTCCTTCCTTCCTTCCTTCTTTCCTTCCTTCCTTCCTTCCTTCTTTCCTTCCTCCCTCCCTCCCTCTCTCTCTTTCTTTCTTTCCTTCCTTCCTTCTTTCCTTCTTTCTCTTTCTCTCTCTCTTTCTCTCTCTCTCTCTTTCTCTCTTCTTTTCTTTCTTTCTCACTTCCTTTCTTTCTGTCTGTTGGAACTTGCTTTTCATTATGAACAATTTAGCTTTTGAGGATCTTAATTGCAGACTGTCTTTTGCAAGTTACTAATTCTTGCCATTGGGTGACATTTTTATTCCCTTGTTGAGAAAAATTGAAGAAAAAGCAGCTCCTCTCTGCTATACAAATCTTCGTCTGTAGCATAGTGTATTAAAAATAAAAAGAGAAGAAAAAGAAAAGAACTGTGGCGAGCAGGAGGCTGGGGATTCTGTCTAATCCGCAAGAATTGGAGCAAGTATTTGCCAATTACTTAAGTCAAATGTAAGTTTCAGATATATAAACTGTTGAGCAATGGAAAAAAAGAGCATTTATTTCAAACAGCTTCTATCCCATTCTTAATGTTTTTTCCACATTGAAACAGTCTTTGTTTTTTAACTTGTAGGGAAACCATTTATTTTAGCATGTTTAATAAAGAAGAAAAGAGCCTGAGAATGAGGCATTCACGAAGGTTTAGCTAATTAAGCAAAGCAGAGAAATCACAATGGTGGGGAAAGAAAGGACTCAATGGATAAACTACTCAGGCATGTGCATAAGCATTTTATATAAAGTCAGAGATATAGGTATTGTTATATAAACTGCACGATAGGAAATGCATTTTCAGTGTGCATAGACTTAAGCAGGTAAATTTCGATTTTTATAGCACGTTTCAGTGGTAGGGCTCAAGGTGCTTTATAAATTGTATCTTGTTAATCTTTGCAATACTCCAGGGAGGCAGGTAGTGGGTAGATACTGTTAGTCCTCCTTTTGACAGTGGGAGGACCACAAGCAGGGAGAGATTAAGAGATTTGCCCAAGGTCACGCAGCGAGTTAATTAGAGAGCTTGAAATAAAATGTGTGTCCCAGTCCAGCTTTGTTTCCATTAGACCTTCTTGTTCACTCTCCTCTCCTGGGTGTCTCAGCTCCTAACCAAATTCCCCGCACTTGCTACTAATGAGTAACTTTGGGAGACTTTTCTTTACAGGAGGCTTAGAGATTGAGTAGGCATGGGGAGCAGTAAGGGTTTTTATTACCTCTGAAGCCACCTAGCCTCTGAACAGGTATACAGAAAGTTATCTGCAAGACTGATGAAAATATATTGCTTTACAGTGCTTTTCAGAGATGACTTGGAAGCAAATGCTTCCTTCCAAGCAAGGGGGAGTTGTTGATAAGGTCAGGTGCTGAAGGATCAACAGTCACTGTGCTTTAAAGAGAGGGCTCTAGACCCATTGATTATTTCTGGGTGTCCTGGGGGCTGAGAAGACTTATTCATTACTATGCATTTGGCATATTTCTAGGTGGGTGTCAGAGCCCTTTTGGGTGAAGGTAAGATGCAAGCAAAGGCAATGATGCAGGCACAAAACCTAACTCTTATTTCTTTGCAAACCATCTCCTCGTTTTTCTTTTTTCTTTTGAGGAAGATCAGCCCTGAGCTAACATCCCTGCCAATCCTCCTCTTTTTGTTGCGGAAGACTGGCCCTGAGCTAACATCTATTGCCAATCCTCCTCCTTTTTTTCCCCCTTTTTTCTCCCCAAAGCCCCAGTAGATAGTTGTATGTCATAGTTGCACATCCTTCTAGTTGCTGTACGTGGGACATGGCCTCAGCACGGCCGGACAAGCGGTGTGTCGGTGCACGCCCGGGATCCGAACCTGGGCCGCCAGTAGCCGAGAGCTCATAAATAACCGCTAAGCCATGGGGCCGGCCCCGCCTCGTTTTAATTTCTGTGAATGGCACCTCGTTTCTCTCAATTGCCCAGGCTTGAAACCACAGAGGCATCCTGAGCTCATTCTCTTGTTTCCTTTCCACGTGCAAGGAAGAAGGCATAAAAATCCTGCATCTACAATATTTACGTCGTCTTCCCTCATCTCTATTGTCACACCACCACAGACCAGGCTGCTGCTGGCTCTTGCCTGGCCTGCTTCTGGCTCCGCTCCACTCACTCCAGGTCATCCTGCTGAGCCCTGACCAACTTTTTGGAAGCAGAGCCTCAGTTATGCCACAACCCACCTCAGAAACAGTGCATGCCTTCCCTGATGTGATGACTAACTCTAAAACAATGTATTCAAACTGCCAGTCAAGACCTTTAACTTGCCCCACCTGTTTTTCTGTTTCTATGCTCCAATTACAGAACATTTGGTCCCCAACATCGTTGTCATCACTGGCATCCTCGTAATAGATAGAATTAGAAGATAACACTGGTGTAGCTGTGACTGTGGAAGTTGGTACAAAAAATTGTACCTTGACCACGTTTTCAGTGTTTTGATTTTTCTTCTATATACAGCTCAGCCAAAAGCTTTGCTAAAGTCAGAGGTTATATTTATTGATTTGTATGTGTTAATCTAACCATTTATACAGAAAGATATTAAATTAGTATGAAAAGTCTTGTTATACAATTTGATTTTGTTGAATTGGAAGAGAGTTTCTGATATGTTTTCAGAAGCAGAATTTAAGTTCATAATTATATATTCTTAATATCCATCGTTTTTCTTATTAACGCAGATAAACTCCATATTATATGGCATTTTTTTTTTTTTTTTTTGCAATAGTGATTGATGTCCGTTGTCATGATGTGGAAGTTTTGCAAGATTTTAAAATAAATCTACAAACACTTAAGTTATATGTAGTAGAGTTGAAGACAAATCTTGTATTTGTTTTCCTTGGTAAACATCTAAAATTACTACTACATGCCTGGTTCCCAATAGACTCTAGGAATACAGCACGGAACCCCTCAGATGTGGGACCTGTCCTCATGGAGCTGAGAATCTAATGGGGTATTCTATTTATTTACATTTACCACTACCTCAGTAGGAGTGAGTAGAGAATGTTGAGACCAGAGGTCAACTTTTCTCCTCAAAGAAACTATGAAGACTCAAGCAACCATGCCTTGTATCCATGATTTAACTAGTCAAAGCCAACATGTGAGCCCCAGTGTAACCAGCCCTTTCATGTAATGCTCTCTACTTCATGCCCCTGACCCAGCTCTCGGCGGTTCCCCTACTCCTGGCCCATAACTCTGCCATCTGGAAATGCTTCTCAATCAGCAAACTCCTTGTTATCGTCAACCTCTTTTCCAAAGGGTCCTCCACCTTCTTGCTCTACATGTAACCCAGTTTACCCCTTAGGATTTCCAGTGGGGCTCCCAGGTATTAACTGTTTATTCTCTCATATCTCCACACCTCAGGATCGGGAGGCAGGGTAAATGGTCTTTGCTCCCCATTGTAGTATTTCTTGTTGAACCTGCTTCCCACTCTATTTAACAACTGTGTTGAAAGTTCTCTAATCCTTTCAAAGCCCCGTCCTCCTGTCTTCTCTTACTTTCAGCATATAACTTTGCTTTCAGCTTCTCAGGGAAAATTCAAACCATTGATTTCCAGCTACTACCACTTACTACCATGTGCAACCATTTTTTTTTTCCATTTTTCATGTTGTTGTATTAAAGGAAGTAATTCTACTCCTATTCAGAGGTATTACCTCCACCTATACATTGGATCATGTCCCTTTTTGCTTCTGAAGAGCGTTACACTATTATCTCCTCTCCCTTGTGTATAATCAGCCTTCCCTGTCAAGGGTGTCCTTGCATTAGTATTTGAGTATGCTCATGTAGCCTTCATCTCACCATTAGTCGAACTCCCTCTCTTCCTCTTACTGTCCTCTCTCTCCAACCCACCTGTTCCGAATGTCTGAATTTCATCACCTCCCAATTATTCCAACCTAATTTCTAGCTCATTACTCTACCATATGAACAAAACACGCCAAGTTGCTAGACTTAGCAGATATTTTTTCAGTCCCCACGTTATTTGATATTCTAGCAGCATTTGACTTGCTTAACCACTCCCTCATTCTTGAAACTCTCTCTTTGCATGGTTTTCACAGGGTTTCCTCCATGATTGTCCTCCTACCTCTGTGACCATTCCATCTCAGTCTGCTTTTCAGGATCATCCTACTCTACAAAGCCATTACATGTGAAAATTCTCAAGTCTTTACTGAAGCCCTTTCATCTTCTGATTATGTAGTTTCTTTTTTGGCAAATTCATGTTTGTCCCAAGCTTCATTTAGATTCTATATGTTAGTGACTCCCAATTTATGTCCTTCTGGATTTCTTTGAGCTGCGGAGATGTAGCTGTCCATTTGACCTCTTTGTCTGGATCTATCACAGGCATCTCAAACTGAACATGTGCAAGCCCACACTCATGGTTTACCACCCCGAGAGCAGAATACTACCTTCTGTCCATTCTTTGAAATGTTTACCCAGAGACCTATAGTGAGGGAATACCTTTGTATCCCCACTATTCCAGTAGTCACTAGGAGTCTGTATCCTATAGCTTCCATTTTCTCCTCTAGATTCACTCTCCACCCGCCTTTACTCTTCTCTGTGCCCAGAGAGTGTGACCCATATATCCTGCATCATCCTACTCTCTCTATCTGCCTTCCAGTTAGGTTCAGGTAATAGGAACTCCTGATGGGAGATCAAGAGCAGGAGGTGAGTGAAGTAGGATAATTCATTCACCTGGTTCCATTTATGCTGGCTCGTTGCTTCTCCTGTCAGGCTGCACTCTCATACAGCTACCTTCCCGGGGATCCTTCAGGCCTAGAGATAATCATCACTTCTTGCAATTGCTTTCCCTGGGGCACTGAATTACTTCTTATTAATTTTACTAACCTTTGCATTTACCTGTGAAATAGTCTCTTTATTAAACTTTCCTCAAATTACTCTGTCTGAATGTGTCATATATTTCCCAGTGGAAACGTAATAGTTGTAGAATTCTAAATATTTGTTGAACTAAGTTAATAGTTCTCCTTTATTGTACAGTTGTCACATTAATTCTAGGAAACATATGGCCAATTCTCAATGTCACTTGAAAACCTGTGACCCTTTATAAGAGAGAGTAACCAGTATGTAGAAAAGTCAGAAAATTAAGTCATGTGGAGAATGTTTATGAAAACTGGAAATATTATTCTGTAACAGAGAAGAATAAGGGCGGGCATGCTGTCTTCGTATATTTGAAAAGATGTCATGTTGGAGTGGGATTCAGATGTAGGGATGGAGCATAGAAGTAAGATGAATGAGTGAAAGTTACAGGGAGTAAAAATTGGCTCAGTATTAGGAATATTTTCAATCATTTAGAGTTGTCTAAAAATGGACTTCTAGTCCAGTCCATCAGTGAACTCCTTGTTTATGAAGATAGTCAAGCAGATGTTGGAAAAATTCATGTTGAGATGTTATGGGTGCAGGAGATGGGATTGACCTTTGGTTAAGGTGATGAGTTAAAGGAAAGTAATGGTTCCTATTTAAAAAAAAAGGTTTTGAGGTCATACCATGAGGAATTTAGGTATTCAAATACAGAGACAAGGGACAAGTTATATCTCTATCATCTCTCTCTCTCTCTTTCTCTTTCTCATCTATCATCTATCCGCCTCTATCTACCTATCTAGCTAGCTAGCTATCATCTATCCATCTATCTAGTCACCTGAGTATGAGACTTCAGGGAATGGTGGGCCTTATGGTAAACTGAAGTGCATTTACTGCCTCAAGGCATTCAAATATAAACATTTAGAAGCACTGTTTTAGCTAAATCAACTGTATTTCAGGAACAAAGTCATACTGTTCTCCTCAGGCCATCAATTTGTAACCCTAGTTCTGGTTCTAGACCCATCCATTAATCTCATCCAGCACCTGCCCTTATCTGTAAATCAGGGCACAAGGTGGAGCTGGGGTTGAGACTTAGACTTCTAATGATCCCTTCTATCTCTAAATATGTTTTGCTTTTGAATATGTGTGTGTGTATGTGTGCAGGGGAATTCATTTTAATGTTTGAAATTTTACATAGGTTAATTCAACTTTGTGTGGATTATAACAATTTTCTCAAAATGGAGCTCTCTCCTACCATTTTATGATTTATTAACTACACAGGAAACAGAATGATCCTTTAAAATATCAGATCACGTCACATCTCTGCTTGGGACACTACAATGGCTTCACATCTCATTTTGAATTAAACCCAAAGTCCTTCTCACTACCTGTGAGGCCCTACATGATCATGCATGGAGTCCCACCTTGACCTCATTGCCTACTACACTCCTCATCCATCAACTCCAGCCTCACTGGTCTCCTCGTTCCTCAAACATGTGAAGCGCAGATGAACCCAGACCCTTCCCTCTGCCTGTAACCCTCTTTCCTAAGAACTCTTTAGGCTCACACTAGTGTCATTATATCTGAGGCGGCTTTCCCAGACAAGAAGGGAAGGAAGTAAAAGGTAGATGCAAGAGTTAGCTTCTTCATGAAACTTTCCGAAGTCCCACTCAATGGCTTCCAGTTATATTTCATGTCCTGCTTTAGTCATAAGAGCGACGTGGAAATGTCACTTTTTAGCTGGGAACATTACACTCCAAGTACAATCAGGGCTCTTTGGAATGGCAAAGAGAAGAGAGGATGTGGACAGGCAGGTAGCATTGTTCAGCATGGGTGTGCTTTAGGGGGTCATGAATCCCCATACGTTTCTTGTAAAATACTTTCAATATGTGCACAAATCGTCTTTTTTTTCTGATTAGCATCCATATCTTCCATGAGATTCTCAAGGTGGTCCATGACCTCAAACATGTCACTAAACAGTGCTCTAGAGTTATTTGTGCTGGATCTGATTTGCTATAAAGGTTATTTTGGCAGAAGGAGGAAATGTGGTCATGTGGCTGTTTCAGTCTGTTAACTTTTTTTTTTTTAATTTTTTGTTTATTGCAGTAACATTGGTTGATAACATTGTAAAAATTTCGGGTGTACATCATTATACTTCTATTTCTGCATAAATTACATCATGTTCACCGCCAAAATACTAATTACAACCCATCACCACACACATGTACCGAATTATCCCTTTCACCCTCATCCCTCCCCCCTTCCCCTCTGGTAACCACCAATCCAATCTCTGTCCCTATGTGTTTGTTTATTGTTGTTATTATCTACTACTTAGTGAAGGAAATCATATGGTATTTGACCTTCTCCCTCTGACTTATTTCACTTTGCATTATACCCTCAGTGTCCATCATATTGTCACAAATGGCTGGACTTCATCATTTCTTATGGCTGAGTAGTAGTCACTTTAGTTTGACCTCTGTCTGAAAGCTGTACTCTTTAACTCCCCTGCTCCCTCCTTTTATGTTTTTGATATCATATCTAACCTCTTTTTTGTGCATTTGTATGCATTACGTTCTTATCATGGAAATAGATAATTTTTCCTACTTGTGGTCTTCCTTTTTCCCCTTAAAACATTCCCTTTAACATTTCTTGTAGCACTGGTTTCTTGGTGACAAACTCCTTTAATTTTTGCTTGTCTGGGAAATTTTTGATCTCTCCTTCCATTTTGAATGATAACCTTGCTGGGTAGAGTATTCTTGGCTGTAAGTTTTTTCCTTTTAGCACTTTAAATATATCGTGCCATTCTCTTCTAGCCTGTAAAGTTTCTGCTGAGAAGTCAGCTGATAGCCTTATGGGGTTTCCTTTGTATGTAACTTGACATTCTCTTGTGGCTTTTAGGATTCTCTCTTTATCTTTAATTCTGGACATTTTGATTATGATGTGTCTTGGTGTGGGCCTCTTTGGCTTTATCTTGTTTGGGGCTCTCTGTGCTTCCTGTACGTCGATATCTGTTTCCTTCCTTAGGTTAGGGAAGTTTTCATCTATTATTTCTTGAAATAGATTCTCTGTCCCCTTGTCTCGCTCTACTTCTTCCCGGACACCTATAACACGGATGTTAGTGCGCTTGATGTTCTCCCAGAGGTCCCTTAGACTGTCCTCACTCTTTTTAATTCTTTTCTCTTTTACCTGTTCACCTTGGGTAATTTCTTCTAGTCTTTCGTCCGGCTCACAGATCCTTTCTTCTGTATCCTCTACTCTGCTTTTGAGTCCCTCTAATGAATTTTTCATTTCCAGTATTGTATTCTTCATTTCTGATTGGTTCTTTTTTATATCTTCCATTCTTTGTTGACATTCTCACTGAGTTCATCTATTCTTCTCCCCAGATCAGTGAGCATCCTTAACACTCTTTGTTTGAACTCTCTGTCGGGTAGGTTGCTCATTTCTGTTTCACTTAGTTCCTTTTCTAGGGTTTTGTCCTGTACCCTTACTTGGAATGTATTCTTTTGCCTCCTCATTTTGCCTCTTTCCCTGTGCTTGTGTCTACATACCAGGTAGGTCAGCTACGTCTCCTGCTCTTGGATAGGTGACCTTATGTAAGTGATGCCTTAGGAGGCTTCCAGTGTGCTTCCCTCAGTTCTCAATGTTCCAGGGGTGACCCCTATGTGGGCTACGTGTGTCCTTCTGTTGTGGCCTGTTTGCTCTCCCTGTAGGCACCCAGGGAGGCCGAGTTATGCTCCTGGCCAGCTGTTGTAATGCTCAGCTGCTTGTAGTTGTTGTGGGCCCTTCAGTCTCTTTATCAGGTGTGGGGAGCCCCAGCACAGTTGGCTGCAAGTTCTAATACCACATTTGTGTTGCAGTATTTCTTTTAAGTGAGTAGGCCCCCAGCATGGCAGGTTGTTAGGCTCAGGGCCTTACAATTGCTGTAAGCCTCTAGCCTATTAGGTCTCTTGTCAGCTCTCTGAGGATTGCAGCTGGGTGGGGCTGGCCTCAGGCACAGGAGCACCCAATTGTTTCAGGCTTTGGAAGGTGGGGAAAACCCCCCTATGTGGGTCTTTGAGAAGCACAAGTCTTCTGCAGCTGACAAGCCCTGTCGCCCACAGGTCCACACACACAGTCAACACAGTCCTGCCCCGTGTGCGTGCCCCGACCTCCCCAAGAGGACCCAGTCTCTCCACGGGGGAGCCCCACACACTACACCACTGCCCCACACTCTCCATCCGCTCCTTGTGCACACCCTGCCCCGCTAAAGTCGGCTCAGTTGCCAGGCTGCAGAGAATCCAGTCACCAATCTATGCAGGTCCACAAGTTGCCTGAGGGCAACTTGTTGTTGGGTGGGGCCAGTCTCTAGGGTGGGCTGCCTGCCCTGGCTGAGCTGGATTAAATCGGTGCCCTAGAGGGTGGGGCAGACCCTGGGCTAGCAGGCCCCAGGGAGAACTCCAATGGCGTCTGTGTCAGCACGCCCACACCAGGCCACAACAATGGCCGCTGCCAATGTCCCAGTCCCTAGAGAGATCTCACCCCTCACCGAGATGCACTCAGGGCCTATTAGGTGAGTCTCTTTTCACCACAGCACTGTGCACCTTTCTTTCTGGTGATTTTAGGATGCTTTCTGAAATGGGTGAGTTTGCGCATGGGCCCT
This sequence comes from Diceros bicornis minor, assembly GCF_020826845.1. Taxonomy (NCBI): domain Eukaryota; kingdom Metazoa; phylum Chordata; class Mammalia; order Perissodactyla; family Rhinocerotidae; genus Diceros; species Diceros bicornis. Next base: position 74,829,472 of record NC_080751.1, on the reverse strand, counting down.
TTAAGAGCTGGTTTTAGTTTCTTTGTGAACCGGGTTTTCTGGGGGTACTCCCCCGTGTTTTAGTAGCAGGCAAAGTCAGATATTTTGCTGCTGGTCTCGATTGTGCTGGGTCCACAAAATGCCCACAGCGGGTCGCTCCCCGGCTTAGGGCCCCGCTCCTCCAGGGAGGCTGCGTACCTATGAGCTGCTCCCGGAGGCCGTGAAGCTGGTGGCTTGTGAAGGCGGCATTTTTCCTCTCCAGAAGGGAGTCTCTGCCTCTTCTACCTCAGTTAGGATTGCCTGTTGTTGCAGGAGTTCCTCTTATCCAGGTTTCAGTTTTGTCTCAGGGGTAATTTTTCCACAAGTAGTTGTAAATTGGCTGTGTCCACAGGAGGTGGTGAGTTCCGAGTCTGCCTACGCCGCCATCTTGACTTTCTCCTCCTCAGTCTGTTAACTCCTGATATCCAGAGGACTGCACTGATGTCCATGGAGTGGCTAGAGCACTCTTCAGGGACTTGAATACACACAGAGCTGTGCACAAAGTGCTGTAGAGAGAGAGGTAAGATGGATGCTCTCATGGGTGGGTTTGTGATCTCCCACATAGTTTTTCCTTTTATTGGCCATGCTGCTCTCAGAGGGTTGGCTTTTGTAGTAAAGATAGCTTTCGGTTTATGGGATTTCATTGCCAGCTATCATACAGGCTCTTGGCATCAAGCAGAATAGCACTGAGAGGTCACTAATGGACATGAGGTCTTAAAATCTTTGAAAAGGTCATGAGAAAGGGGGAAACTTGTAGCATTTTACAGTTGGTGGGCAATTAGATGTTAAGTGCTCAGGACAGTACTGCCTATTAGAACTCAATGAATGTCAATTTCTTTCCTGATTTTCTTTTTGCATATTTCTGCCTTTCTGACACCTTGCCTGTTTTTCTCTGAATTCTGCATTTTTTTCGTCAGGAACTCAATTCTTTCATCTTTCATCAGTAGATTTTGAGGTGTACACGGATATAAAATGTTTCAACCAGTTCCGTATATTACAGAAAAAAAATCAGTACGTTTATGAGCTTCATTTAAAAATATGAATGCTACAGGGTCACTTTTCTTATTAATAATTGTTTTCCTTCTCTAATTTTTAGAATGCTGCTAGTTTGCAAAGATGAATAGTGGGAAGAAGCTGAAATAGTGCTAATAATATAGTCGCCCATTGGATGACAACAATGATAATTTTAGTTATTAATAATGTTCTTGTAGGGTGTTTTGTGCCTGTAAAATGTTGTCCTTTTTCTCAATCATTTTTCATATATTCCTGAGAGATAGAAATGGTTGATTTTAAAATTCCTTCCACTGATGAGAAATCAAAGAATCAGAGTGTTTGTGGAATGGTCCCAGGTCACTGGCTAATTTGTCACAGAGTATTAGAGAAGCACACTTTATTGCCACCAAATATTTTTCCCTTATGAAAAAAGAAAAGGCAGCATGCTAAGCATGGAACTTGATATGTAAGATGTGCTCAGTAATTAAAATTTTCCCCCTCAGTGGATAGTAGTTTTTATTCCTGACTGTCACGGATTTGGTCTTTATTTTTGGTAATTCTTTATATTCAATCTGAAAACAAAAATCACAATCTTTGCTAATAATATGGTGTTCTCAACCCTGGCTGAATGTTAGAAACACTTGAGGAGTGTAAAAAAACCATCTGGTCTGCCAAGGGATCTGGGCATTGGGAAGTCTTAAATACTTCGTGGGTAATTCTCATTAGCAGCTAGAGATGAGAATCACTGACTCAAAAGAACAACTGAATCTCAATGTTTAAGGCAGTTTCTCCCACTCAGATATCCTCTCATTCAGAAAGTCTGTTTAAGCCGTCTGCAGTTCTAGGACGGCGTGTGGGGGTGTGTGTGTGTCTGTGTGTGCATGCATGTGTGTGTGTGTGCATGTGTGTATGTGCATGCACACATGTTACCCAAGTAAAGAAAGTTTTTCCAAGTGGAAGGCTGTGCTGCACACAGTCTTGGTTAAGAACCTGGTCTTTATTTGACATTTTGAATTTGCTTCTCCAGCTACTGTGGATAAAATGCTCTGATTTCCCAGTCAGTTCCTTCACATGGTGGATAATAATATTTATTTCTCAAGATTGATCTGAGGATTAAAAGACATTTGTTATGGGTTGAATTGTGTCCCCCATAAAAGGTTGAAGTCCTAACCCCAGCACCTCAAAGTGTGACTTATTTGGAGACAGAGTCTTTAAAGAGGTAATTAAGTTAAAATGAGGGTCATTAGCGTGAGACCTAAATCCAGTGACTAGTGTCCTTATAAAAAGGGAAATTTGGACACAGAGACAGGCGTGCGCAGAGGGAAGATGATGTGAAGACACAAGGAGAAGACGGCTGTCTACAAGCCACGCAGAGAGCCCTAGAACAGATCCTTCCCTCACAGCCTCAGAAAGAACCAACCCTGTGACATCTTGATCTTGAACTCCCAGCCTCCAGAACTGTGAGAAAATAAATTCTGTTGTTTAAGCTACTCAGTCTGTAGTGCTTTGTTATGACAGCCTTAGCAAGCTAATTCAACATTATATACAGCACGCTTAACACTGTGCCCAGCACGCACTCTAAGCTCCCCCCCAAAAAAAGCGTCACAAAGAAAATAAAAAACAGAAAATATTACCAATGCTATTAAAAATAAATAATAGATTGAGAAAGTCATAAATCATGATTTTCCATGGGAATTCATAAAAAAGATGCACAATTAATTTGTTGAACATTTTACTCTATTATAAATCGTATAAATTATATCATTAGCCAGTCCCTGATGTAGAACCAAAGGCGATTTTTTTGAGTATGGATCTGATAATTGACCATTTTGGCTTCTTTCCCCCCTTTAATATGCTCGTATATATTGTCTGTAAAATGCAATGACTTTCCTTTAAAGTGGAATGAGAAATCACAGAGTTTTAAGAAGAAATCTGTTTTTCTTTTGGATGTCCCAATTTGCAGTGACTCATTTTTTCACTTGCTTTTTCAAAATGAGCCTTTACAAAACATTTGTTTATTTTTCGCATTAATAACTTTTTGTGATTCTAGTTCTTTGGTTTGCATACTCCTTTTATCAATTATATAATTAGAATAAGAAATACAACAGACACAGACAGATTGAGAACATAAACAACTGACTTTGGACTGAAGATGGTGGTGGGAATCCATGAAGGCGTCAGGGGGGCGAGAGAGCAGCCAGGAATATGGACCTTCGTCAGTGCTTGGGGAATGAATGAAAAGCGTAGGTGAATCCAGTTGATAGGTTAGGAGAAAGGTGAATGAGAGAGCATCTACTTGTTATTACCAGGTTATCAGTGTAAACCAGTTTATTTAAGGTGTTTAACTTGTATTTGTAGTTGTGTTGGTTTATCCATTGCAATTTTTCTGGCATAAACTATGCTTCCTACGTGGATATTTTATCTGTTGGGTTTTAAAAATTACTTTCCTTATGAATGTGAATGAGTTTTTAAGAAATGCATCATGTACATAAATCTTCATTGTATTTGACATCAGTTCATCCCAGAGTCTTATTGTTAGTTTACTTGTCTTTTTGTGCCGAAACAACTTTTTTTTGCATTAACTTCTTTTAGCATTTTCAGTAGATTTGAAACTGAGAAATGTGTCTTTTCTAGAATTTGTTGGGTGTATAATATAAGCTATGCTTTCAGTTGTCCTCATCCTAGTTCTGGACAATTTAGTCAACACATACATTAATTATTTATGTGTGCAGACACGTATGCATATATACATGTGTGTACACACATTAGAATTGGAAATACTATTGCAAAGATGTCTGACACATAGTAGACATTAAAAAGTAATTTTCTTTGTTGTTGAATGTAGTGTCACACGGGTTGAAGCAAGAAAGTTATAGCTATCTTAGTTACAATTCATTTTCAACATTTAAAAATATTCCATTTTTCATGCTTCTCTATATACTTTAGAACTGTTATCATTAATTCCCTATAAAACAGCAGATACATGGAGCAAAAATTTTGGTGGGAACCTCATTAATAATATATTATGTATATCATTTAATTTGGAAAAATGCATATCATTTTACATAAACCATCCTATTGAGAAACATGTTGTAGTTCTCAATATTCATATCTTATTTTGAATCTACTAATTAAATTATGTAGTTTTGTAGGAGCTCACACACTTTTCATTAAGGTTATTTCTATGTATGCATGTGTATATACATATATATGTATACATATATATATAAATATACATACATACGGGCATATCTGTGTATACATATATATGTTTATTCCTTTACAAGTATATATTGTCTATATAATTTTATTCTAATACACATATATATGTGTACATATATATATCTTTATACAAATGTACTCCATATACATACATGTGTGTACATATATGTATATATTAATAAATAGCAGAAATGGTGGTAATTGTAGTAATAATTTCCATTGGGTTACAGCTGAAGCAAAGAAAAAGTGTATTTGCCTTTAACTGACCATTTTACCAAACTCTATGCTTGTCTAGTTTTTAAATACTTTTTGTTTCTTAGAGGTAGACCTTATAACTTTAAAATTACTGCATATTTTTTCTTGCATTCTAATATTTATTTCCCCTATTTCTTATCACATCAGGAAGAAGATCCACAAGAAGACTGAGAGGTGTGATGCTATGGAAAGAGTGTTTACTATGGAGAATGTAACGAATCATATGCCAACACAGTTTGAACACATCTTTGATTTAAACTTAGATTTGGACTTATATTAAGATTGCAGGAAGAAACAGCAATAATTTAATATTCATGTAAATTCTTACCTTAGGAATCATACCAAAGTGCTCTACTTGTTATTATTACTTTACCCATTTGAGTTTTATCCCATTTTAATTTAGCTTAATATTAACATTTTATAGTATTATGTCCTACTTTTTAAATGGCCTAGTCTAGACACTAATATAATTCTACATAATTAGTATTCTCTGTTAAGCAAACTGATCTATAAATTTGATATATGACTATATTTTTAAAACAATTTTTCTATTAATTTATATTTAGTTCCATTTGAAATGCTCAATATCTTTTCCCACATTATTTGAAAAATGCCTTTTATAATCCTAAAGTTTATCCTTAGATAATTGATATTTTTTCTTATAAGTTTACTTTGCAATTAAGTTAATCTGTAGTGGCACTCGAGTTCAAAATCTAATTATAGAATTAAACATCTATATTACTAAGTGATTTGTAATGGCATAGCAAGTGCATCATTTGAATGTAGTTGACTCTACATTAGGAGTCAAAGTTTGGTGCAATGACAGTACGGGAGAGATATTTTTGATTTATACTCTCTTAATTTTGACTGGATTTCTAACCGGTAAAAGAGCTATTGCAGAAATTTCTTAACTTAGTTTTCCACCATAATCTTATAAATTCTAAGAATACTAGAAATTATTCTCCTACTCAAACAGTATGGTGATATTTGCTATAAAGCAGATAGAAATAAGTCACCTGTATTTTAGGGCTAGCATCTTCATAGCATTAGAATAAGTTTTATCCCCAAAGGATGTACTATATATGCATATATACTCACAAAACACACACACACACACACACACACACATGCACACACACAAATACTTTCCTTTCAAGCTAAATGTTACCCCAGAGTCAATATCTATAGGATTGTTGAATTTTTAATGAAATCTGGGTTTATCCGTGTGGGGCTTAAGTTGGGTGGAGTGCACAAAAGGAGAGAGTGACATGATATAAAAAGCTGTGGTGGCCAAGAAATGTTCACAAGTAAAAAGTCCCAGAGTTAGTAGAAAGTACCTGAAAAGAATCTAAAGGAAGAGATAAGCCGTTGCCTGGGCACAGAAGTGGGGGGACCTAGGGCTGGGAGAGTAGAAGGTTTTGTCCATACTCTTTTAATTTGATGTTTATAGACAAAAACTGTATTCCATGAACCTCTTTCTATAGCAATAATTCATCTATAACAACATTAGGTGGTATATGTTTTTTTCAATTCATCATTTACTATTGGATCTTAGAAAATTCATCATTTTTTTTTAGCTTTAAGGGATATTAGAGATGGCCCCCAAATGCCATCAAAATTAGTCTTTTGTGATCTGATGAAGAATTTTCCCTTTACATCTTTCAGGAAATGAATTAAACCCATTTACATTTATTGATATATTCACTACATTTGTTTTAATTCTGTTATGTGGTTTTATGTTGAATATGTTGAGAATGTACTAAATATATTTTTATTCATATAATTGGCCACTATATGTCTCTCTAGTGGCTTTTTTTCTATCCATTTTCTCTCTCTCTTTTTTACCATTGAGAAGTGCTTGCATGTTTTTTAAATGGTCATCTTTTAGTGCGTAATACTTTTATATAACATTCTAGGTCCCTCTTATTTGTTTATCTTCTATTTGTTTCCTACTGTGAACAATAATAAAATTATTTATTAATCTCTTCTCTCTCTCCCCTTTTTTCTACCATCTAACATCCTCTAACATCTCCTCTCTCTTCCCTAACATCTAACTTAACATCTGTCTCCTGTCACCCAGTTAATTTCTGTAACACTCCCCGTGAGCTAAGTTAATTTTTGTATATTCTCACTCTTTCAGTTTTTGGTAGTTTCACTGTGTCTATCTTGTCAGAGAATAAAACCCTTGAATGCTGTACCATGTGATATATGATCATCATTTAATCTTTGTACAACAAGTAATTGCAAACTCACCACTCACTACCAGTCCTATGCTGTTATACATCTTCTCCTTTTGTGGCTAAAGCTCGTTCTCTAGTAGATTACATAAGAGAAGCTCATGGCGATATTATTTTCTGAGTTTCTGCATGTTTATGATAGCTTGTCTATCTCCTTTATATGTAAAGTCCATCTGACTGGGTATAAACTCTTTGGCTCATTTTTTCTTTCCTTGGGTTTATTAACTTCTCACTCTATTGTCTTCTGTCATTAAGTGTTTCTGTCAAAAAGTCTAGTTATGATTTTATTTTTCCTCCTGTAAATGACTTGGCCCTTTGCTTTGATGCCCTGGGGATTTCTTTTTCATTAAAGTACAGTAGTTTTACTGGAATATTTCTCAGTGTTATCCCTTATGGTTTGATTTTCCCAGGTACATGGAGGTGTCCTCTTAATATGTAATTTGTCTTTTTTTTAAAAAAAAAACTTTAGAAACACGTTATTGTATTTCTTCTGTTCCATTGCTTTGATTTTCTTCTTCACTAACTCGTATTACAAGCATGTTGTATCTTCTTTGCTTCTCTTCTATAGCTATCACTTTCTGTCAACTTTTAAAAAAAAATTTTTTAACTTTAGAACATAATTTTTTCCTATGTTCTAAATTTCAATGCATATCAATTGTGTTTATTTAATCTCACGTTACTTCTATTTTAGCCTTTACTTCTGAAAAAAAAAATCTCTTTATTTTTAATTCTTTCCTTAGTAGTTCTGTTGGAGCCACTCAAGTAAGTAGAACAAGTTAAACAATGATCTTTATGTTGCACATAGGCATTAAGTTTTGTGGGGCCGGCCCCGTGGCTTAGCGGTTAAGTGCGTGCGCTCCGCTACTGGCGGCCCGGGTTCGGATCCCGGGCGCGCTCCGACGCACCGCTTCTCCGGCCATGCTGAGGCCGTGTCCCATACACAGCAACTAGAAGAATGTGCAACTCTGACATACAACTATCTACTGGGGCTTTGGGGAAAAAAAAAGGAGGAGGATTGGCAATAGATGTTAGCTCAGAACCGGTCTTCCTCAGCAAAAGGAGGAGGATTAGTATGGATGTTAGCTCAGGGCTGATCTTCCTCACACACACACACACACACACACAAAACAACAAGACATTAAGTTTTGTTTTTATATCTTTAAGCTAAATCAGGGTACAGAGGCTTGAACCGGTCTCTGACGCATTTCCAGTCTCTGAGAAAGCAGAAACATCAGTCACAAGGGAGGACAAATGGAAGATTATTGGGAACTGAGACCAGAACTTGAGGCCTACCTGGAGGCCAGATATCTGAAGAAACCACATTCTAAAAATAGTTACATGCATGCCTGTGTGTCCTCCACCCTATATAACTGAACGCTTGTCTTTGTTCTGGGAATACGGGCTTTGAGGACTTTAGTTTGCCATCTTTCATCTTTGCTGGCAAAAATGAATAAACCTTTTCTATTCCACTGACTTGCCTCTGGACTTATTGGCTGGTCTCATGGCAAGCAGAATGAGCCCGTTGCTCCGTAACAGTTCTATCTTTCTTCTCAAGTCTTCTGTTTCTCCAATCATCTCATTTTTGTTTGTTTCTAAATCTTAGTTATGTTATTTTTATAGCTTCTATTTTAAAAAATTTCTTTTAGTTCATTTAGAAACATTAGGTTAATATTTTCATCTGTTTTATGGGCATGGCTTCAGAATTTGTTATCATTGTAGGGATTTTTTTACTACTTCTTTTTCTGTATTTTCATATAATTAAGTTGTTGGAAGTGAGTTTTCCTGTACTCTTAGAAGGAGAAGTGGGTCAAAGACACGTGGTCTACCTTCACAGTGCTGGAGCTCACTCTTCTTTTGTTTTCATGAAGTGATGACAGAGATATGGTGACCACTTGAGTTGCTTCCACCTTTTGGCTATTGGGAATAGCGCTGCTCTGAACATGAACATGCTGCTCTGAATAACGCTGCTATGAACATGGTGTAAAATATCTCTTCGAAATCTTGTTTTCAATTCTTTTGGGTATATGCCCAGAAATGGAAGGGCTGCATCATATGGTTCAGTTGAATGCGTAAGCAAAATGTGGTATATACATACAAAGGAATATTATTCAGCCTTAAAAAGGAAGGAAATTCTGATACATGCTACAACATGGATGGACCCTGAGGGCATTAGGCTAATTGAAATAAGCCAATCACAAAAGGACAAATACTGTGTGATTCCATTCTTATGAGGTATTTAAAGTAGTCCAATTCATAGAGATGGGAAGTAGAATGGTGTGTGCCAGGGGCTGGGAGGAGAGAGGAATGGGGAGTTGTTATTTAGTGGATACAGAGTTTTAGTTTTGCATGATGAAAAATTTTCTGTGGATGGATGGTGGTGATGGTTATGGTTATGCACAGCAATGTGAGTGTACTTAATGCCATTGAACTGCATTCTTAAAAATGGTGAAAATGGTAACTTTTATGTATATTTTACCAAGCCTTAAAAAAATAAATTAGAAAAATATGGTGGCATGCATTCTGAGATCTGCCTCCTCTCATTTCAACCCCCTTTTGTCTCTACTTTCTCCTTTCTTTGTCTTTGTCCTGCTCAGTTTGGATTCTCCTCTCAGTAGTGTCTTTAAGAACAGGGTTTTGTGCCGTGAATTGGAGTCTGCAGAGCCCTCTCTGGGACCCTCAGCTGTCCTTGGTCTGGACTGCGGATGTGACCGTGGGTGCAGATGTGACCGTGGGTGCAGATGCCGGGCCAGCTGGCGTGCGTCTCTGCCGTCCTCTGCTTCTGGTGGCAGCTTCTGACCACAGAGGTAAGGTAGTCTTGGTAATTTGCCCCATCTGCCGCTCCTTAGACTTTCACAGGGATGCCTTGTCATCTAATTGCAGCGTAAATGCTGTCTGGGGGTTTTGGGTTTTATTATCCTAGTACTTGTCTGCTTTTATGCGGTGATTTGGGGAAATTCAGAACTATGCCACCACCACCATCTTCCTAGAATCCCTAATTAAGCTTTTGATTCTTTTCTTTTATTTCTCATCTTCTTTTTTTGTTGCTTTCCCTTTCTTCCACCCTATTTTTCTTCTCAAAAAAAGAAAAACAAATACAACACTTACAAATTAGAGAAACAAATCCTAACATAATGAATTGATAAAATGAATTTTTTTCAAAGCTCTCCTTATAGAATCTCTTAGACTTGTCCAATCTCTAACATTTTCTACATTCTAGAATGAAAACGTTTGATATTTAAGACAATGATGTTCAATTGTCAATTATAAATGAATTTTTTAAATTAAATTTGGTCAAGAAAACTGATCAATGCACATCTTTCCTTCATTAGCACAGGTTAAAACAATATTTTAAGATGCATCTTTATTTAATTAGAAAGAATTCCTCAATGTTCTAATTGAGATTTTACTGTATATTTATTTGATGATAGGAGGCAACTATTCTGTATATTTAATGTGTAGTTAAATTTAAACTCTATTTTTCTATCATTTATAATTTCTCCTCCTTCATTGGACTCGTCTCAGTTTTTTTTTTTTTTTGATAAGGAAGATTAGCCCTGAGCTAACATCTGTGCCCGTCTTCCTCCACTTTATATGGGATGCCGCCACAGCATGTCTTGCCAAGCGTGCGTGGGAGTGTGTCTGGGATCCGAACCCAGGGCCACAGAAGCAGAGCACACGCACTCAACCACTACGCCACAGGCGGCCCCTCAGTTCCTGTTCTTGTTTAAACCTTCCCACCCACCTCCCACCCCACCCACATGTTGCCTGGTACGATAACTTGCCCACATAGGTGCTCTATACATTTTAGTAGAAGTAGAAATCACGTACTATTTTCCAGTGCTCTTTCTAATAAATGGATGAGGACACTGGCCTGATAAAATGTCAGTTCTCTTAAAGAAGAAATTCTAATGATGAAAACCATGTTTAACAATTACGGAAGGTTTTTGTCTTTTTATTGTTTCTAGCTGGTTCAACTTTATTCACTGTGAAATTATAATGTAAATTAAAATGTCTGTTCCTCTTTGTTTTAGCTGAGTTAATGCTATTCAAAATTGTCTTGCACATATTCAGAAATAATAGCACTTTTGCACATCATTTATGGAAGCATTTAATGCAAACTAATCTAGCTATTATCATCAGTAGCTGTAGGCTACTGACTTCTGTGGATCTTTTTAAAAAGGACCGGCAAATCCCTCTTATTAATGTGGAAGGACTTATAGTAAAGTGACAGACATTAAGATTCATAGGATTCCTGCCCCTTTTTCACTGAACCTGCTCAGCATCCCATCCATAAATTAAATTATTTAGACACATGTTAAAGAATAGGCTTCAGGAACAAAAGGGACGACAAAATGATGGCATTAGCCTAATTGCTCCATAGCCCAGAGACAGCTCAAAATTGCTCTGAATGTGGCAGGAATATTGAGAAGGACCTTTGAGAAGAAGACTCTCTAGCTTTTGATTTTCTCCACTCTGAAACTCTCTCTTTCTCCCTCCCTTCCTCTCTCCCTCCTTCTGTCCCTCTCACACACACATGTGCAACTCCCCCTTCCCACTGTGTTTCAAAACACTCTAAACAATAGTTTTGAATGTCTTTGGTTCTACAAACAGCTGAATTTTGATGGAAAATAATGGAGAGGAAAAGAAAAGAGAATATACATAGCGTGAAAGTTGACTAGACAGATCTTACGAAAGCAAATATTGCCTGTTTCTTTTTGACACATTTAAGTTGTCTTTAGCTTCACAGCAAAATGTCACAATCAAGATCTATAGTTTTTCTACCAACGAATCAACATTGAATTATCTTGTTTATGGTCTTTGGAGTGAGGTTGCCTTAGGAAGCCTGCTGTATTTTATTTCTGTTTTTTCCTTTTCCTTTTTTGGCACCCGGATGTATATCCTAAACGCAGGAATAATTCTGGGTGGTGATTGATAAAGACATTGTATTAATATCTTTGTTTTTAGATCTGTAATGAATATCATGGTGATGATTATTTGGAGTTGCCTCTCATCTATAAATGCAGTTCAGGAAACCTATGGAAAATAGTTTTTTTTGGTCATATATCAATACACAAATGAATGTTTTAAAAGTGTGTTTCCAGGAGTAGACTTTTTATTTCACCAGGAAGTGCCTGCTACTGTCACCAATCATTTCCTCGATCTTATGTGGTAATTAGGAAATGAGACCCCAGTGCCCCTAAGTCCACACTCATACCCATTCCTACAAATGATAGAGCTTCAGGAGAGGGGAAAAAATATCCTATGGGTGACCTCTGTTATCCATATATGGAAGAAGCTAGTGCCTATGTTATTGAAGGAGTCTAGTCAAAATCATGTCTCCTGTAAGCCTTCCAAAGTGGCCAGACTTCCCAATACTAATAATTCCTTTTGGTTCAGGTATAATAATAATAATAATAATAATAATAATAATAATAATAATTCCTTTTGGTTCAAATCCCTTTGGAGTGAAGGAAATCCTGCTAATATAGATTTATCTGTAGTTTGTTTCCCCAATACAGGAGACATTTAGCTCTGTGCATGCAGGGGAGAGGCTGCTAACAAAATGCCCAAGAACTTGAGGAAGGTCACTCAACTTCTCTCAGGTTCCTCATTCTCTGATTTCCTTCCTGCGATGTGGCTTCCCCCATGGACTTGGGGGTCCTTCTGGGTCGGCTGAAGCTGACGAGCTCCTGTGAGAGTCCAAGGGATCTGTCTGTGCAACAGACATCGTCTACGGGAGAACGAAGTCTTGTTCTGTCTTCTACTTTCTGTCAATCTATTTGGGTGGTGTTGTAATTAACAAGTACAAAACCATGCAAGATTATTACTGATTCTTAATAGCTCTTTATCATCTCTTTTTTTAGCTATAGGTCCTAATAAAGCAGGAATTATGTAGAGCTTGTGACAATTTTTGATGCTTCAAAGGTGCCCTCATGCTTGAGAAAGTTTGGAAATTTGGGTCCAGAATATGAAGCATTGAGAGCTTGCAGGGAGCCTGTTATGTGTTCCAGGATCACCATCGGGTTTGGACTGGCTGTTGTTGGTGGACTGCTGGAAGGGAGGAGGAGGAGAAGGGTCATCCAGGGTGTCTGAAGATAGCCAGCAGCATGTGCCCAGGTGGGATTTGTTTTGTCTGGTTAGCAAAAGAGCTAACCAGAGGGAGTGATTTCTAACCAAGTGCTCTTGCTGATGAGCTTAGATTTTGTTGTCGCTCTAAGTGAGTTAATGATCCAGGGCACTTGGAGGTGTGTATAACCCCTCTTTTCTTGCTTTAAAGAAATGAAAAATGTCCTCTTAACTCCAGCTGAAGTTAGTGAATATTTTTTTGTGTGTGTGTGAGGAAGATCGGCCCTGAGCTAACATCTGCCAATCCTCCTCTTTTTTTGCTGAGGAAGACTGGCCCTGGGCTAACATCCATGCCCATCCTCCTCCACTTTATATGGGACGCCGCCACAGCATGGCTTGCCAAGCGGTGCGTCGGTGCGCACCGGGAATCCAAACTGGAGAACCCTGGGCCGCTGCAGTGGAGTGCGCGCACTTAACAGCTTGCGCCACCAGGCCGGCCCCTGAAGTTAGTGAATATTAATATATCACAATACCTTTTTTAAAGATAGTTTAATGTTTATACATAACAATTGCCCATACTATTTTCTGCGTGGGAGTGAATGCCTTGATTTGTGCACACCTGAACTTACAATGCCCTAATTAAATATGGGCTATACAAATCCATACTGGATACCTCAGCTGTTTTTCATAAATTAACTCTATTCAAATAATAACAAAACTTCCTCTCTTTTTAATAGAAAAAATATGTATACTTTCAGGGAGCTCGAGAAAGTGCCTCCAGCTTGAATATGTTTTGTATTTCCTAATGTGCAGTGGAATCCACAGAAGGATATTGACTCAGATGCCTCACGGCCTTTCAATTAAATTACTCTGAGCACTTCTATTTTTAATCAGTAGAGTCTACAGAACACAACCATATTAATTTAGAAATAGGAGCACTATCCTTTTTTTGTTTGTTTATGTTCCATTAAACAACATTGTACTATTTTTTTTGGCTCACTTGGTAGGTCATCTTGATATTTTTCATATTTTCTTTTTTAAAGCGATAGACAGGTATTTCTGTGATGAGGTGATCACAGTACCTCCACCTCTGGCTAGTTGCCTGGCTGTCTATGAACCTGTTAAACATGGAGGAAACACAGGGCAGGGATTAAAAACCTGCCAGCACTATTCCACATCCAGCTTCTGTGTTCACCCCACATATTAATTCATTCATTTGATTCAATGAGTATTTATTGATACTAAGAGACTGATGCTTTGGTATATGTACTTTGATGAAATTAGAAAGAAAAGACTCAAGGGAAACCTGAATTCCAGTCTGCTGCACTCTTCTGCTCTGTTGGTATGACCTCAGAGAACTTGACCAGTGTATGATGTCATTTTTGAGCTCTGGAGGCCCATAGACCCTGCTGTGAATTCCTGATTTGTTGCTAAGTAACCATGTGGTTCTGGAGGCAACATACATATGTAACTTCTCTGGGTTCAACTTTTGGGTCTATAAAATGTGCACTCTGATAGCACCTATTTCACTGGGTTGTTGTGAGAATTAAATGGGTTAATTCATGCAAAGTACTTTTATTTATTTACTCAACAAATGTTCATTGCGTACCTATTGTATGCCTTATGCAGTTCTAGGCACTTGAAATACATCAGGGAAGCAAAGACATACCCCCCTCCCTTCCGAAATTTGTATTTTCTCTGGAGAAAGGGGATGATGGGAAGGAAAAGAAAATAAATAATATATATCACAAATAAGTAAATTCTCTGAGAAGTCATGAGCAAAAGAGGAATAAAGGGAAGTGAAACAGGGTATACGGTTTGGGAATATTTGGGGGAAGCCAAAAATGATTTTAAATGGGGTGTCTGTTAGAATCACCAAGAAGCTGATGTTTGAGCACAGACTGGAGGAAGGTGAGAGTGTTGGCCTCATGGAGAGCCGGGAACATCAGTGTTCAAAAGGGTGTTAAGGTGGGAGCAGCAGAAAGGCCTGGAGGGGGAGAGAAGCCAGTAAAGGGATCCCAGAGTAATGGATGTGGGACCTTTGCCAGGATTGCAGCTTTAGTGGCCGCACTGGGTGCCACTGCAGGGTATTGAGCCCGGGCGTAAAGTAACACAGCTCAGGTTTGAAAGGCTGGCTCTGGTGGCTGTTTTGAGAATAGACATTCCAGAGGTAAGGGCAGAAATGGGGGCTGCCAGAGTAATTCAGGTGAGAGATGGTGGGTATGAGCAGGAAGTTGGAGAGAAGTGGCTGCATTCTGGAAGGAGTTTTGGGCTGAGCCAATAAGAGTTCATGACAGAATGGGTGAAGGAAGGGTGTTTTAGGAAAAGAGGAAGTAAAGATGACTGTGACTAATTTGGCACAAGCCCGTGGAATTCAGAGTCACCCACGAGTGAGGTGAGGAAGGCTGTGGACAGAGCAGGCTTGGGGATGGAGATTCAGAGATCAGTTTTGGCAATATGCAGCCAGAATTAATACAGAAACTGACATTTAGCTAGAATTCAAAAAATAGTCATAAAATCAATAATTTGTCACTATTATTTAACATGAATGGTGTGGAGGCTGCTTATGCTCAGCAGTGAGGACAAGGGCCAGTTGGGAAGGTGACAATGTCTATCTTTGGAAACAAACAAAACCACTTGGGCTCCCTGACTGTCAGAATGTCACTGCTCGCAGATCTATCTGCCTCCCTGGCTTTCTCAAGCTTGTCTAGCTGATGCTAGACCCAAGCAAAAAGAGGCAGTGCTTTCTTTTTCTTGTGAAACACTTGCCCCCTGATAAGACACTGGAGCAGAGAACTCAGCTCTGCCCTGCCTGGAGTTCTGACCTACAGAAGCTGTGAGAGAATAACTGTTGTTTCAAGGCACCACATTTGTGCTAATTTATTATGCAGCAAAGAACACAACACAATAGCCAACATCACTTGGGCCTTTCCACCCTCCTCTTTTTGCTTCTACTTCCCCATTCCTGTTCAGGGCGCCTGAGCTGGATCAACTACCCCTCCATCTTCCTCTTCTTGCTTCTATTTCCTCATTCCTGTTCAAGGTGACTGAGCTGGGTCAACAACCTCTCCACCTCTGTGTCTCCCTTTCGCTGTTAGTCATAGAACACTAAGTTCCCTTTGAAATATTTCTTGGTTTTATCCCCTCTTCTCCGTTCTTCTAGCTACTAGCCTAGCCCTTATTCTTCTCAACCCACATTTATGTTACTTAGAGAGCTTTCAAGCTAATTTTTTCATTTCATTTCTCCTAGATCTGCAAGACAAGTCTTTCCAAAGCTGACTTAAATAGGAAATTCTCTTTTAAAGTATAATAGCTTGTTTTGTCTTTCATCATACCATTAGCTAAGTAGTATTTGAGAGTCTACCAAGTACTACTTATTATGCGAGAATCATGTGCAGAAGACAGGCCCTGGATGGTATCAGTCTAGAGGGTAAAAACAATCTGGAAATAAATGACTGTGCTACACACTAGGAAAGAGTCTTATCAGAAATATAAGCAACATCATTGGTGCAAAATATAGGTCGTGTATTTCAGGGTGTCAGGGCAAGCGTTACTGAGTGTCATTTGTCTTGTGGTGTCTCCTGACACTCATATCCTGGACGATTCTTGTTTTGTTTTCTTCCAGGTGCTTTCTCTCCTTATCCGATCCCTCCCATCCCTTCAGCTTCCTGCTTCCCTTGAGCACTTCTCCAGTGTGGTTTTGTAATATATCCCTTAGTCAGTTATGGTTTTATCATTGAAAAAAGAAAACTTAAAAAAACGCTTTTTCTTCTTAACATCATGAGCACCTCAAGAAGAAAGATTTCTACACCTTTGCGTCTTTCACTTGTCCACAGTGCTTCACATAGGGCAGGCTCTCGGGAAATGCTGGTGGACTTGACTGAATTCTCTTTAACGCAGTAAAAAATATTTTATAAAATGATGTGAGGGTCAAAGATAATTTTATTTGAATAAATTAATTATTTCAAATGAAGTAAAAATAGCTTTTACATTTTTGAGGAAATCTCAGTTATTAACAGCTCTTCTGAGTCTTTTGAAGGGAAGGTGCAAATATATGCATGTACCCTGCTTTATTGATTTCTCAGGGAAATAGCTGTGTTTTTCCCCTTAAATTTCACATAAATCAACAACATAGTGTTATGTGTATTTTTATTCTGCTAGGAACATCTGAAATGTGCATGGGTTTCCTAGGACAAATATTTCTGGTTTCACATAGCCAAATACTGCTTTAAATATTTCTTTGCTTGTTTTTTAGCAGCACTCTTATGGGAAGAATTAGAAATTAGAATTGTGCAGGACTTAAGGGTGCCCCAGTAGAGGGCATTAGTTTTACCAAGAGGTTGGAAAATTGTACCTATAAAGAAAACGTACAGAAGTTTACATTTTTCTAGGAATTTTGGAATAATTGGACATTACAGATTTGTTTACATGTTCATTATTTTTTTTAAAAGCTCTAAGCAAGCTCTTAATAGAAAGAATCTTTCTAACAGATAATGTGTATTCATTTTTTTAAAAAAGCCTGTACAAAACTTTTTAATTAATGGTGACAATTTAGATTCACCCCATCTATGTCATAAATAATATAAGGATTCCCACTATCACTGCTTCTATTAAAGTTTAAAGTAAAGAAAAAAGAAGTATAAAAATTGGGATATGGAGAGACTAAAATGTCTTTATATGCAGGTTATAAGGTTGCTATGGACAAATCCAAAATAATCCACTAGCCTGCAATAATAAGTGAATCTGGCACATTTGCTGAGACCAGATCAACACACAAAAATCAATAGTCCTTTTATACACTAGTTGTAACCATTATAACAAAGATCCCATTCACAATTTCAACAATATTTATAAGGTTCTATGAATAAATTTACCAAATATGTGTAAAATTTATATAGATAAAATTATAAAACATTACTAAATATTTGAATAAATGGAGATTCATCCCACTTTCATAGCTAAAAAATATTTCACCTTAAATAATTATATTATTTAATTAATACATAATTTGGGAATAAATATTCCCAAATTAGTCTTCCAATTATATTAAATTACAATTAAAATCTAAAACAAATTTTTCATAGACCTGCATTAACTGATCCTAAAATTCATATGGAAGAACAGAAGGCCAGGGATAGCTAGAAAATTTTGAAAAATTACACGGTTGGGAGATTTGCCCTTTCAGGTATCATGGTATATTATAAATCCACAGTAATTAAAGAAGTGTTGTATTATTACAGAAATGAACACATAGAGCAATGAACAGAATAAAGAGTTCAGAATCAGACTGTATTAGATTCCTAGGACTGTCATAACAAAGTATCATAAACAGTATGGCTTAAAACAACAAAAATGCATTCTCTCACAGTTCTGGGATCTAGAAGTGCAAAATCTAGATGTCTTCGGGGCCATGTTCCCTCTGAAGGCTCTAGGGAAGAACATTCCTTACCTCTCCTGGCTTGTGGCGGAGAGCCAGCAATCCTTGGCTTGTAGATGCATCACTCTAACCTCTGCCCTCTGTGACCCTCTTTTCTTCTGTGACTCTGTGTCTAAATTTCCCTCTTCTTATAAGGACACCAGTCATTGGATTAGGGTCCACCTAATCTGTTATGACCTCATCTTAATGTGATTACATCTGCAAAGATCCTGTTTCCAAATAAGGTCACATTCATAGCTTCTGGGGATTAGGACTTGAACATATCATTTTGGGGACACAATTCAGCCCACAACACAGACCAATGCATATATGGGGTATTGATATGACAAAAGGAGCGTTACACAACCATGGAGAAAGGCTGCCATTTCAATAGAATAAAGGATGCTGGAAAAATTGGTTGTTTATATGTGTCAAGAAAATGAGGATGCATTACCTAAAAATTACTGTCCATGTAAATGTAAAGTGGAATGAGTCAGTGTATATGCAGTCATTTATTAGCTGCATGGCTTTGAGGAAATTACACAAGTTCTCTGAACCTCAGGTTTCTTACCCCTCAACTGAGAGGAATGGTACCAGCTCCACTGTTTTATTGGGAGGACTATATTAGACAGCAAAAGAGAAGCACCTTACTCAGCGCCTGCACAAAGGCCTTCAGCCCGTTAATTTTCCATTCCTTTTCTTTCAAATTCCATCTTTCCATCTCCAAATGTGAAATTGGGCAGAGACCATAACTTAGAGGATAGTTTTGATTTACAGAGGTAAATCTCTACAAGTTTTTGTTATTTAACAGTTTCTTTCCCATTTTTAGGTCCAATCCAGCAAATCTCAAACTTACAGAGGCATGGCTTTCTTAAAGTCCTACAGGCCTCAAATACTATTTAAATATCTTTCAACTTTTACCTGAACTATTTCAAGAGACAGTTTTCTCACACTTTAATGTTTCCCTGTATTTGGATTTCAGTGTTAGAACACTTACCTGCAGGATTCCTCTTTGCCTTCAAATGGGGGCTAACCTCCCAATACATTAAGCCACACACACCAGAAATTAAACCAAACCAAACCAACCAACCAACCAAAAACCATGATGAGAGCATTCTTAATATATAAGAGAATGTTGCAGTGAGAAACGTGAGAGCTTGACCTGTGATTCCAGAGTATAAATTTGGGTCAATTTTGACTTTCTAGACCTAGCTGGATAACTCTTCATTACTAGCTGCTTCTTGCAAAAACTTCAGATAAATGTGTATTGATGAATATGCTTGAGTTGTGTTAGAATGCAAATTCCTTTACATATCAGTTTATAAAAGCTCTGTATCATAGATAAAGCCGAGAAAATATTTTTTTCTCTCTTATTGTAGAAAAATGAAGTGATACCTCTGAATGAATTGTTTTTATTTAGCGATAAATAATATACAATTTTTTTCCTTTAGTTGGCAATTTATGAATAAAGTTAGTAATTACCACATATGGGATTCCAGTTTAGTTACTATAAGATTGTGTTCAGTTTATTGTTGCTAGAGAAGATAATAGTAAAAGAGTGTAATTAGTATTAAAAAATTTGATCTTTATTGCATTCTATATTGCAATTATATTTTAAAAAGCTTATAAAGGCATGAAATTATTTGCTTCTTGCAGATATAATGTGTGTGGAGTTAATTTCTCACTTTGACTGGTAGAGAACCACACAGAGTGACCATCACACGCTATGCCTCGGGACAATGGTTTTCATCAGACTGGTCTTCGCACGAGTTTATCTTCACCAAGGAAATAAGTGCCTCCTAGCATTATGATAACCTACTACTCTTTAGATTTTATTAGGCTTTTCTTTTCTGAAACTAGGTCAAAAATGTAGCTTTAAGCAGCTATCAATGGTAACCAAGTCCAGCTCAATGGAAGGGTTGAGCTCGTAGTCAAAACCTATGGGGAAATAAAATTTAGAAGATTCTGTGCAGACCTTGCTAGATATTGACTTTGAACTTAAGAAGACACCATATAAAACATTAAACAATACTTAGAACATGTATATCAAATCTTTATGCAATGATTTTTAAATTCATACATCTAACATTGATTTTAAGGACATCTCTCCTTTTCTGCCTCCTCTAATACGTTTATAGAGGAGTCACTTGTGCCAGCCCTGTACTGGGGGTTTACACACCCATCACCTCTGTGAAATTTTATCATTATTTATTACGTGAATATTATTTATTATTTATTATGTGAATATTATTTATTATGTGAATTATTTATTGTATGGAACCTTATCATTATTATCATCCTTGTCATCATTGTGTCATCTCTTGTGTTTTTCAAACAGGAAAACTAAATATGGAAAAAAGCTAAGTAATTGGTCCAAGATCTCCCAAGATAGTAAGTGGTTTAGTGAATAGAGTGTCAGACAAACAAAAAACACTCTCTTGGGAAATGTCTGCGGGAGTTTCTTAATCAGTCAAGGGAATATGACATTATAATATTGTGGTGATTATTAAAAAGAGGAAGGAAGGAAGGAAGGAAGAAAGAAAGAAAAAGAAAAAGAAAGAAAGAAAGGAGGAAAGAAATCAAGGAAGAAAGGAAGAAAATATGTGGGAAGCTGTCGATAGGTAGGGATAGAGCCATATAGATTAAGTTCTATCAGGGTTGATTCTCCTGCCTTGTTACAAAATCATGCCTGATTATGATTCTGAGATGAGGACCTGTGTTCTCAGAAAGCAGTTTGAAAGTGACAGCATTTTCATTTTCTTTCCTTCCTAAATGATATAAAAGATGCAGTACTCATTACATTATTTTACTCAAATTGGAACATTTTCATTTTCTTCTTTCTTTTTTTCTTTTGGTTTATTCACTTGTCACAAAGAAATTTTTGCTGAAATACCATCATTTTCCTAATAGTCAGTGATGATTACTTGAGAATACCGGAGACTAGGAAGAACATGGAATTGTGTGATCCGGTGGGAAAGGATGTGCCTCCTGGTTCCCCAGCAACAGCGTGTCTTCTGGAAGAGCAGAGATGGATGGGGACGCTTTCCAACTGTGTCACTGTTTTTTCTGGGAGTATCAGTAACCACATTTTTCATTGTGCTTTCCAAATCGAGTTTTCTGGTAGGTTTTTTTTTTTTTTTAATCTGAACTTGTATTGGGAAACAAGTTTCTACAATGAAAAGAAATATTGGCTTAGGAGACAGAATATGCAGGATCTGCCTAAATTCTGGCTCTGTTAAAGCATACAGATTTGGGCAAGGCACTCACCATTTTGAACTTTAGTTTCCCATACGTAGAAGAGAGATAATAATACAGACTCTCAGATTTGTTGTAAAGATTTTATGATACAGCATGTGTATGGATCCGTTATAGTGTTTGGAGCATAAGCCGAATGCTAAATAAATACTATTTCCATTCTTTTCTCAATATAACTACTTGTCTCTGACTAAGCACATTTTATTGGACATCTACACATCAGTCTTAAAATAAGACCCCATAATCACAGTCTGAAGCAAAAGTGTAAATGATTTTCAATGAAATTAAGTTCATTAAATAAAAATGCCTTTTATTTTTAAGGTGCTGTATTTGGCACAACAGAGGATAACATTGAGTAAAGCATAATCCTTATCCTTAAGGCATATACATTCTACTTGAGTCTCAAGAGAAGAGTTCAAAAATTACTAGATTAGTTAGTAGGTTGGATCTTAGATAAATGATGAATAATCTAGGTTGTAAAGAGTGGCTTAAATTATTAAAGCAATGATCAGAGACCTCAGGCATCCATAGAAAGAAGTGGGTTCTAAGAGTTATCAGGGACATTCATAAGGTATTAATAAAATAAAGAAATATATTGATGAATTAACTGAAGATGAAACAAGATAAATATAGGCATCCCTCAATTTAATTATGGGCTGAAATCTGTTAGCAAAATTTAAATTGTTTTTGTTTCAAGTGCCCGCTTTAAAAGCTTACAGTTAGTGTTCTAACATTTGGAGCCTTTGTGGCTTTCCTGGATTTATCACTATAAAAACTTTTTCTGTTGTAATAATCTATGTAGTCATCTCCCATCAATATATAAAATACTTTTTCTCTTCACATGAAGAGATTTTTCCTTTTGGCATCTCAAATGCTGTTCTTTTCATAGAATCAGCACTAATAATGTCAAGACCCTTCAAGAACACAGTAGGACTCATGAAATCTGCAACATATGGTGATCATTAAAAAGCAAAAATCAAATCCAAGACTAAACTTTAAAAACAATCAGTCTTTGAGCGTAATTAAATGCCAGCTAAAACTGGATGAGATTTAAAAAAAAATACCTGCAACAGAAAAGTTTGAAAATTATTACAGATAACTAAAGAATTAGATAACTTTGAAATTTAGAACTCAATTCTCATAATTAACTTAGAAATGTAGAAATAAATCTTTTATAATTGGTATGACAAGAGAGAGAATTTATTAACATGTGGAAAAGAGTCCCAACCTTACAGAAAAGGGATGGTTAATTACAGGAATAATTAAGTTGGAGTGACTCTGCTTTCCATCTTTATTGAATGAATCAGTTGCTTTCTTAAATGATTTCCTGCATGGTTTGGAGGAGGAAATAATTTTCCTGACTTTCAGCCTAAGCAACTTTTGTGATAGCATTTTTGTTTTAAGTTTATGATCCACTCTTCAAAGGAATCGTTCTTTTTTAAACCACTGTTCTAATGTGCCAGTATGGGGTACGCAAAGCTGTGTTAAGCTGATTTACACATGCTGCAAACATTATTTTAGCACCTGGGTGCTTTCTGGTAAAGATTCCTCTCTCCTTCTGAAGATTATTATAATAATCTTGGCTATCAGTATAACTAGTGAATATTCTCAGTGTATCTTCCTTGCAATTTTCTGTAATCAACAGATTATCACTGGATCCTGTCTTGCCTCACCATGTAGGAAAAAAAATACTTAAAGGTAACACCAGACAGAAGAGCTTTCCTTAAGGGGAAAATGATTAAAATACCATAATTATCTCCAGTTGTTATCATTATTTTAAATTATTTTTCATTGCATGACTACAGGTTTATGAAATGCTGATTAGAGCTTATAACAGTTCCATTACTAGGATGCCTGACTGGTCGGACAAAAAGTAGTCTAATGGTGTCTCCAGATATTAAATTTATATGTATAACTCTTGTTAAGAATCAATGATAAATGTAACTCTTTTGCTGAAAACTAGAAAAGAGATTGCAATATTTTTTTCCAGAAATGTTTATTGAGCTCTGTACCAGGCACTTCGGTAGGACAGGATGTAGAAACATGGATGAGCCATGACGTTCTCAGTGAACTAATAAAAAATACTCTACAGCATAGCAGCTGCTACATAGAAGTGTGAGCAAATCATCGCGGGAATGCAAGGAACAAAGCACCACACTCCCTGGGATTGGAAGGGTGAGTAGAAAGTATTCCAGGTGAGGTGGGTTGTGGTGGTGGTGGGGGCATGAGCCAAGTTGCAGAGTCAGTGTCTGTAATAATTACAGTGTCTTCCATAAAAAGATGTCCAGTATGAATGCAATTACACATTGCATAGGTATTTATTTTGTGTTTACAATGTGCTAAATGTTATACTGAGAGATATATCAACAGCAACAAAGTTAGAGACAGTCCATCGACTGCAGAGAAAGTTGTCTTCTAATGAGAGAGAAGACAATTCATTTAGTTATTAGAAAGTATATCTGATTATTATGCAGTGCCCTGAATTGTCTTTACAATTAAGTTTATGCTATCCTTCCATAGTCCCCTGCCCGCCTTTGAAGCAGCAGCACCTCCCACAAGGATCAAAGCCTCAGTCTCTGGCTGTGAATCAACTTGGTTAGTTTCTACCAAACCCCTCTCTCTGGGGCATTTCTCTACAGCCTCAGTTCCCCTCAGTGCATCTTGCTCTTTCTCAAGGCTACAGTCCTCTATGCCTCCCTTCATAATGTTGTGTATGCTGCTCTCTTGGTCTGGAACACCCTCCTCACGCTTCTTTTTGCTTAACCATCTCCTCTTGCACTTTCAAATCTTGGCTCATGTGTCATCTCCTCTAGGAAATGTGGCTTGCATCCAGATAAAAAACAAAATAGAAAATTTGCAGCATTCCAGAAGCCCCCCTCATGCCCCTGCCAGTGTCTGCCCTCATCCTGACTCCTAACAGCATTAATAGCTTTCCCTATTTCTGAACTTTATAGAAATGGAAACATACAGTATGTTCTCTTTTGTGCTTGGCTTCTATTGCTAAGCGCTATATTTGCAATATTTATCCATGTTGTGTATAGTTGTTGATCATTGATTTTCATTGCTGTATAATATTCTATGAGGTAAGTATGCCACCATTTATTTTCCTATTTTCCTATTGACTGGCATTGGAGTGCTTCCAGTTTGCAGCTATTAAAAATAGCAATGCTGTGACAATTCTTGTATGTACCTTTTGGAGAACATAAGTGCATGTTTCTGTTGGTTGTATGTCAGTAGAATTGCTGAGTCATGGAATATGAATATATGCAGTTTGGCAGTGTCTCATAAAGTTAACCCAACACATCACTTAATCAAGCAGTTCTACTCCTAGCTCTTTATTTGCCCAAGAGAAACGCAGACATGTGTGCACACAGTGACCTGTCATCTAGAGCGTTTATTCTGAAGGACTTTGATACTTTGAAGATGTCATTCCATTGTCTTCAGCCTTCTAATTTTTTTTTCCCATTGAGAAGTTGGCTGTCAGTCTTCCTGCTGCTTTTTTGAAGATGTGTTTTTTCTTTTGATGCTTTTAAGATTTTGCTTTTTGTTTTCAGCAGTTTTACAATGATATACGTAAGTATTCTTTCTCTGTATTTTTTCCCCACAGAGACTCTTAGGCTCTGTTTTGATTCCTTTCACCAGTTTTAGGAAATTCTTGGTCCTTATCTCATTGACTATTGCTTTGGGCCCCTTTTCTCCATTTTCTCCTTCTGAGACTCCAATTTCACTTTGAATGTGTCACATATTTTTTTTGCATTCTCTTCTCTGTGCTTTCTTTCTCTTCTGTAATGTCATTCTGTTATTCAGTTAGAGTACTTGCCACTTACCTGACTTCCAGATCACATTTTTTCTCCTGCTGCATTTAATATGCTGTTACATTCATTCACTGAGGTTGTAAATTTCAGGTATTACATATTTTAGATTTAGATTATCATTTGGATACTTTTTTTAGGTTCTAATTTTGTGGTAACAATTTACTGTCTATTACATCTTTGATTCATCTTTTGCAATATTTTTGAATATATTATTTACAGTTATTTTTATTCTTTTTCATTAAGTCCAGTATCTTAATGGTGTTGGGGTCTGCGTCTACTGTTTCTTTTTATTTTTCTTTCTAGTTTTTATTTATAGTGTAGTCTTGCCTTCTTGCATGTTTAGTCATTTCTTGTTATATTCTGGACAATGTTATATTTCTATTCTATGGAGACTCTGGTGATGGCTGTCTTCAAACAGCTTCTAATTTGATGTCTTGCTAGGAAGACATATCTATTCTCAAAATAATTTCAAATTCTTGCCTTGTTTCTCTGTCCTCCAGGAATGGCCTTTTCCAAGAGCCAAACTTGAATTCTCATCCCCTGGAAAACCATAATCAACAGGTGCCCCCGTTCAATCTTTGTTATTGATCTTTAGTGTTAATTCCACACTCCCTCTAGGGCTTTTACCTCATGCATGTTTTGTTTTCAGGAATGTTTTCCTGGAGCATCTGAGCATCCCGAGAGCTATGAGAGTGCAGGAAGTTTCAGTCTGAGCTTCAGACGCTCTCAGCCCAGCTTTTCGTCTCTGGTGCAGCCTCAGGATTCAGCAAATGTCTTGAGTGAAAACCAGGTGAATATTTGAGGCCTTCCAATTTGTCTTTCTAGACCTGCTTCCTTGTTGAACTCCTTGCTGGTTTCTCTTTCTACCAGCAATAGCCTTCTGCCTGGGCCAAACCCAAATCCCCAGCCATGCTCAAAACTGGCGAATGTCTCCCAGGGGCAAAAGCTGGTTATCAAGAGCTCATCTTTGACTGGGGCTCTCTCTCTGGAAATTTAGATCCATCAATTCCTCACTGTTTTCATAGTCCTCTAAGTGCCTTAAAAGTGTTAATTTTTGAAATATAATGTATTGCCTTTTTCTGTGTCAGTAGGAACATTTGCCTACTCTGACCTCCAGCATCCAACCTGAAAGCATGTGTTACAGGTCATTATTTTTTAAGTGAGATATAAAAAAATCATCCAGAGATAAATGACCAAAGTGATAGAAGTGATTCATTTGAGACTATTTAAGAACTTCTTAGAGGCATCAATGATGTTGGCTTGGAGTAGAGGTAATCCAGAAACTGTTAATGCCTGCCTGCAAATATTTGAAAGATTTTTGTGTGGCAGAGAGGTTAAACTTTTTGTGTATGGCTTCAAATGATTAGAAGATGTTAGAAGGAGACAGATTCCAGGTCTAAGTAAGAAGGATTTTCTTTGAAATCTCAGATGTATGAAAAATCTCAGATGTATGCTGACTCTGGAGAGGACACAGTTTCTCTCATTGGAGTTGTGCAAGCAGAGTTTGGGATGATCTTTGGCGAGTACGAAGAAAATATTGGGTGGTTGGACCCCGATGATTCCTCTTGACCTTGTGATTCTATGAATTACTTCTCTAATCTCTCCCAGTAACATAATTAATTTGTATTTACATAGCAGGAATCACAATTATTACATATATTACAAGGTGTACAGGAAGTTTTTCTGGGCTCCAATACCTTTGGCTAGTTTAAGTTATTTATGTCAAAGCTATTAGTTCGTTTTCCATCAAATGAATTCTGTAGTTATATTTCTGTCTACGTCTTGAGTTAAAAAGAATTATCACTGCCTGAACCTAAGTTGATAGCAATACATCATGAACATTCTTCTTCTTCTATAAAAACATGTTTTTAGATTCAAAGTCCTCTCTCAGTAGTTAAGCACCTATTCAGAGGAGAGAAAAATGGCGATATATTTTCACTCTGGTTAAAGTTCTTGATACAGCAATTATGCTATTTTCCGGTGTAGGCTGTCAGGTTTATCATAATTACTACATGCCACGTTCAGATTTCATCATTTTTGGAATAACTTATGCCTGGAAAAATTGCTCACTGGTTGAATTTTAGAATAATAAATATATGTCCTCCATGTAGGTAGAAAAGCTGATGTTTGCAATATGTTTAATTACAATCTCCAGGTAATATTTTGTTTAATATAAACTCATTTATTAGAGATATAACAATAATAACATTAATAAGTAGTAACAACTGTAGCTTTACTCTTTTCAAAGTTTTTTCATGTATAATATTAGGTCATTAACACGTTAAGTCTCTGAGGCAGGCAGGGCAATCACTAAAATACCAATTTTGTGAATGATGAACCGAGGTCCAAAATTGTTAATGGACTTGTTCAATGTCACACAGCTGGGAGAAAATTGGTATTAAAATTCAGTTTCCTTTGCACCCAGGCTTTCTGTCTTTTAATAATAACAGAATGTCTCCCACAAACCCTGCACCAACACAAAATTCTTCAGGATTGAGTTAGTTTTTTGTGGATTGACCTTTATACAAGGTGATTGAACTCCCCTTGGCTCTAAATAAGCATCCTGAGCCCTCTTTCAGACTTATCTTAAAGAGACACAGATCCTCTTGAAGGAATTGCTCTGGAAGAGGATTTCCATACCTGCCAGTGAAGAAAGCTTGACTGGAAAGAAAAATAAAAGCAGACTCAGCTGGATGTCTCCATTTTTTCACTTTTGTTTTAAGCGGAAATATTTGAGGAGTTTTAATGATCAGTGAAAGATCCATTTCATCTTTTTCTAGAAAATTTGGGCTTTAGGGATATTGTGACCCAAATGTGAGAATTCTTTACATATAAGAGCTATCCCTGTCTGTGTTGTCTAGGTCTTAGCTATCATCTCTGATGGGAACTGTGAAAATGACAAGAGGCTAAAGATACAGAAGCTATTCGTGTAGTTGCTGTAAAAATGAACCACTCTCAGGCCAGCCACGGTGGCCTAGTGGTTAAGTTCGGTGCACTCCGCTTTGGCAGTCCGGGTTTGGTTCCCCGGCATGGACCCACCCCACTCGTCTGTCAGTGACCCACCCCACTCGTCTGTCAGTGGTCATGCTGTGGCAGCGGCTCACGTACAAAAGAAGAGGAAGATTGGCCGCGAATGTTAGCTTAATGAACCGGTCTCCCATTCTGGGGATCATTCTACTGTATCCTCCAAATACTTCTTCATGGAAGAAGTGAAGAGCTCTTTGTCCCTGAGAGCTGGCCTGATTCTACTCCTCCACCCAGTACTTGTCTACACTTGATGCTCTCCATGATTTCAATTTGCGTTTGGCCTGACTGAGTTCTGACAACATGTGAAGACTCTGGAGAGTTATCTTTGAAAGCCATATTACCAAATCCTTAGATTCTAAGATAAAGTGGTTCAAGTCAATTTGTAAAATTTTAGTCATGTGAGCAGTAACTAATTTATTCTCAGAAAAAGTTGAAATATGTCTCTTTCAGCATCTAATAAATGAATCTTAAATATATGTTGGAGATGTTTTCAAAGAAAGCCTGTTGGATTTGTGGACTTTACTAATTTGTTGACACAATGCGTATTTACTGAAGTGCTGTCCTGAGCTAGGCTCTAGGTGTGCAGTGGATGGTACTGGGGCTCTTCCCAAGATCTTAGAGACTGGTCTAGAAGACAGCTGGGCACCTTTACTACCATCTGGAAACCATGATAGGAACTCAAACGGAGGTAGATACTTAAGTGGAATGGGAGAAAAATTAGGGACTAGAAGAAGCAGTGCTTGCGCCACGACATATAGGGTTTGCCAAGGGGAGAAGACACAATTGGAAACAAGGTCTACAGAGGAATAGGTCAAAGGGCGGATCTCATTCTGACAGTTAGGATCATTGTTAGTGCCGAGCACTGAGTTAATCACTTTATATGTCTTATTTCATTTTCATGTGAGTTATGCCTAGTTGTTCTTCAATTTACAGATGATAGCATTAACTCTAGAATAATTCATATCTGTAGAACAGCTATTAAGGTTAGGAGTGTTGATTTAAATGTAGGTTTGTCTGCCTCTCAAACAGTTAACTACTTCAATATACTGCCTTTCAAAGATGTCCTACCATAAGGGCCTACCAATTAGTATCCACAGAACTAGCATTTCATCCAGCCTCCAGGGTCCACTAGTCAGCAGGACATCTGTGTTCAGAGGGAATGGACAGAGTGGTTTCCACTAAGTTTACACTTGAAATGTCTCTGCTAGGAGAAACCTAGTTACGCATGGGGTCCTATAACTCCGTAACAGAATTGTTTGCAAACAGCTGGAATACAGGGCTGGGACTATGTTGATCTTACTACCATTCAGGGATCCTTGTATATCATCCATGTTCCTTTGCTAGTTTCATGGATGCCAAATGAATGCTTTTGCTGGGAACAGCAGCCACAGTGGTAGTATTTTAAGAATTTCGGTGGGGTAAAGGTATGAACCATTTTTCTTTTATTGTCACCCACTTGAAATTCTGCACAAGTTATTTTACTAATAGAAAATGCAAAAACATTTCAACTTGAATGGCTTAAGTCTGAATACAAGCTTGTCACTTACCATTCGGGTGTGACCTGAGGCCAGGTTATGACTTCTCTAAACTACAGTTAGCTCCTGCATAAAATGAGATTAAAGTTGAAGGAAAAACTGACCTATAAACCCAATGAATATTAATACTCATAACAATAGTGATAGCCTCTGCAGAAGGATAGCATCATGCTTCTAGAATTTAGTAGATAGTTATAAATGTAATTTTTTCTTTGCCCCTCCAGTTTGACCAAATCTGAAGTTTTGTAAATTATATTTGTTTTGCAGGTTTTGTGCTATGTATGCAAATAAGCAGACCAACAAATAACTAGAGATGATCATGCTAAACTCTGAGGAAAAAAAGAGAGAAAAAGGATCATCTTTCAAAAAGGAATTTTAATTCTGAGGTCTCAGAATAAAAATCTAAACAGATCATGCAACATTGTCTTCAAGTCAAAAAAGACAAATAACTCAGCCATCACACGGAGATTTGGGCAATCAAATGATGCAGAAAAGAGACGTCAAAACCACTGCAATTAGCATCCCAGTCCTAATGGGCATCTTGCACAGAGCTGGTTGTGACATGTTTGGGAAAGGAATAAAACATGAGGCAAGGCGCAAGTGTTCTTAATATCCACAATGCCAAGACACCTGGGACCTATTTCCTGCAGGGACAAACCCAGAAATAGGAGAGGAAGGAGAGTTGCTTTGGGATAAGCAGCTTGATGCAATAACCAGATTGAGTGACAGAGCGATGGCTAAATTTGAAACTCGTCAACGAGTCTTTTGTGAACATGATCTTGTTACCAATACAGAGAGAGGTCATTAGATGCATCATTTCCATTCAGTCCCTATAAAATTGTACAAGACGTAGAGCTAAACCTTGGTGTTAGCTTGGCCTTCACAACGCCAGGCGTTAAAGGACAGGCTAAATGCCGTCTTGTATTTTAGAAGGAGTTTCTGTCAGACACTATTTCATAGTAATTTGCAAAATTGCCTTCGGTCTTCACCGTGGCACTTGGTTATTTTTTGATACATCACTTTTCTTGATAATGGCTGATTTTTTTTTATTCTAGACCTTTTAAAAATACAAGTCAGCTCTTCTCAGAACACTTTGACACATACTTTGTAAGGCAGTTAATACCAAATCACATGTGTTTCAAGAATATTTTATAATCACTGTTTTTTCAGGGTTTTATTGCTGTCTATTTTTCCTGAAACCCAAGTCAGTCTGTGGGTGACCCCTACGTCCTCTTGGCCCATTATGTTACCATGTTCTGGACAACATTCCTCAGCACAGGGATTAACTAGTACAATTGGGCTATGTTTGAACAAGCACTTATTTTAATTACATAGTATGAGATGTAGGTGGCTCCTCACTGAGAAAGAAAACGGTTGTTTGCTAAGGATTTCAGAAAAAATGATAGATTTTGTAATTTTTATCAGCATTGAAACTATTCAGTTGTCCAATAGTTTGAAATAATAAAACTAGATTTATTTATTTTTCTATATACAAGAAATATTCCCTAAGTTTATGTACTTGCTTACAAATTATTTTATGTCCTTATGGAATTTAGAATTTCTATGCCTCTCTTTTTTTCCTTTGCATTTTAAACTGGAATGAATTCAAGGCGTCATATCCTTATAGCTGTGCCTTGTAGAGTGTGAACACAATAAATATCTGTTGATCTTAAATAAATATAAGCTTTTTGCTATGACTCAGATACAATGTTAATCAAGATGAAACATTGGGCCTTTAAAAAATAGATTTTTAAACATTTTGAATCTTCACATTCTGTTTTTTGAAGCAAGAAGAAACCTCTGAGATCCTTCATGGTTTCAAATCTTTTCTGTCGACTGTGGACTCCTTATGAAATCCACACAAAGGAATAAAAGGAGAGTGGCTCTGAAGGTGCAGGGTGGGGAACCCAGGGCTTTGATGTAGGGGTGAACCTTGAGGGTTGCTCAGTGAAAAGTTTAGAATTCATTGTTTTAGTCCCAAGCCCTCATTTTATAGATGAGGAAACTATAGCCAAGAGGGTAGAGACATTCTGCAACATGCCTTTCAACTCAGCTGTGCTGGGTAACTCTCGGGTACCCTGACCTAGATGTGCTCTTTCTGCCTAACGTCCCTGAATTCCTAACATCCTCATTTTCCAAATCTACACCAGGAATTGCTACTCCCTTAGAGAACGTTGGCTATAATATTTAGATAAAGAAAATTCAGAAACTGGAGAATGCTTTGTACTTTATGTAAATTCACTATTCACTAGAAGATGTGATATTGAAAAGAGTTTTGCTGAAAATAATAGTAATTAGGAAAATATCTTACTTGACTTCTGGCATGGCATCTTTAGGATTCTCTTATCATCAGATGCTGTGAATTTTTTTTTGTTGTTGGTTTTTCTCTAAATTCCCTTAAGAACACATACATTAATGTCTCACCCCGGAAACAACAGAACTGGCATTATCATATGAGCCCTGCTGTGTGCTAGATGCATTCATATAACATGTATATTATATCATCTAAAGTTTGCTGCAATCCTGTGGAGTTACTTGTTCTGGTTATTTCAATTTTGCAGCCCCAGATTTGCCCTTGTCCCAGGAGAGTGACATCTGTGGAGTGCATTCTACAGGCTCCCTTGGCTGGCTGGCTGAATTCTATTGATTTCTCTTAATGAAGGGCCCCAGCAAACAGTCAGGGGATGGGAGGTTCTGGCAGCGGATGCATTACTAATAGCCTCAGCTCCTGTCAGTTGCCCACTCCAGGGCCCCTAGTGTCCCTGGGCTCTGGTGACTCATCTCCTCTCTTTGCCCTGTCTAACTTCCCGCTCTTGATAGCCCTTAGCACCTAACTATAATGTTTTTGTTCCTAGCCTCTGCTGTACCTCAGTGCCTTGTCCTTCTATTCAAGATATTCCTTTAATAAAGTCTCTTCACTTAATGCCTCTGTATGTACCGTTTGCTGTCTTCAGAATTCTGACTGATACAGCACGACCATTTTGATTGTACAGACGACTATCCAAGGATTTACCATGAAAGTTAACTTTTAGGACCCCTCATTTATATGAAACACGGTCATATGTTCTTAGGAAATTTGCAAAGACAATATGCCTTTTCATATGGCCTTCGTCTCTCTGCATTCCCACTTCCCCTGTGTCATACTTCTCCTTGCATTGGTTTGCATTGGAATGGCTGTGGATATTTTTGAGATTTGGCTCAGAAGAAGTTGGTTTGGGGATACAGTTTAACTTGAGTTTCTTGAGATGTGTTTATGTGGTTGCATTCACTGCCATTATCATGAAGTTGTTGCTAGCCATCTTGGGGTAGCAATGCCTTCCAGAAAGGCTCCCACCACCACCTGTTTCAACTCATAGAGCGGTTTTCTTGAAATAAAAATGTGTCCCAAGCCACATGGCCCCAGATGTATGAGGCTGGCAGAGGAGAAACAAGGTTTGAAATGAACAAAGACAGAAACATGTCTGTGGAAACTTCCAAGCATCAGTTGTGAAAATTATAAGAAGCTTTGCTGCTTAACAACTCCTAGCCAAAATGGAAGTGCTAAGCTCCCTAGAAGTGTACTGTATAATGCACTATATGCAATTTTAAACATATACTATTGTTATGAGAATCATGTAAAATAGAATTTATCAGATTTCTTATGTTTGTAGGACACAAGTACGTACTGGTAATACACATGGAAGACACTCTGATTTGTCTTCTAGATTGGACTGAAACCCTAAGACTTTATGTGGCATTAAGAAAAATGAAATATGAATCAGGAAGAAGATAGTTACTAAACTATCAACCAAAAATTCAGCCAATCAGTCCAGGGAAGACTCAATTATCTATAAGGTAACATAGAAAGAATTATCTTTTTATCCTTTCTATGTAACATATCTATAGAAAATACTATGAAGCTTGTTTTCATATGAAAAAGCTTTCAAAAACTATTCAGCCAAAATTTATATGGGTAAAAGTATTAAAGAGGTGAGCCAGTTACTTAATACAAAAACATTTTTTTCTCTAAGTTGTATTTGTGATATTTATCAGTTTTTAAAAATTTGTAATTTGTTGTGATTTCTTTTTTCATTCAAAATAAATATTCATATTTGTACCTAATTTAGTATTTGTAACTTTGTTTTCTTTTCTTCAAAGACAACTCCTAAAACTCTATAAGTGTCTTGACATGAGTACAGCCATGTTTGGCAGCTCCATTGACCTACAGCCACCAGCACAAAAAGAAATATAAAAGCTGCTTTCTGTGTGGTGGGAACTGGCCCTTCTCTCACGGAGACAGTTGCAAGTTGTAACATTTCAAGGCTCTTGGAGCGTTGTAGCACGGGATGGACTGGCCATCTGTGCCGGGCTAAGACGATAACCAAAGAGAACAATGCACGTACACAACTGCTGGGCTGGGACGTTAGCCAAGGGGCTCAGTGCACATACGCCACCGATAACCATTGGTGCATGGGAACACTAGATGCTTGCTCTGTAAACTCTGTAACTGCTTATATAAACTGCGGGAGACTGAGACCCGGTGAGAGTTCCACCTGTGGAAGGGACGCCTTGCCCAGGATGTGTGATCCTTGCCCAGCCGTGTCGATTGACAGGACTCTCCCGGCAGTGGGGCGTGGATGTTGTGAGTAATTGATTTATTGTGAAGTAACTGATTTGATGTGTTCTCTTTTCGGTCAACCTGGTGTTTCTCTTTCCGGTTGATTTGTGTCATTTCCCTTCAGTCGATCTGGTGTTTCCCTTTCTGATCGATCTGATGTTTTTCCCTCTTATTATATGACCTATTCGAATCTGCTGCTATCTCAGCCAATGTGGATGTTTTCCCTTTCCAGTCGAGCTGGTGTTTTTTCCCTCTTATTATTTGACCTATTTGGATCTGTTTGCGGACTATCGCCTTTACTATCCTCTATATAATAAAATATACCTTCAGTCCATTTGTTTGGAGTGGAAAGTGTCTTTTACATCTCCGATCGAATCCCGGAACCTCTCATAACAGTAAGGAATCTCCAATTGTGTATATAACAGAATCCCGTCATTGTTCATTAATACTAGCAGAGCTGGGTTTCACAGTTTGGTCTTTATGCTGAAGTGGATGATTTTTCTAGCAGAACAGTACTCATCCTTTCTGTCTTGGGCTTGGTCCCTTCAGAAATAAACTCTGATACAAGGATTCCAGCACAGCAGTTAATTAAGGAGGTCACTCTACGACGCACAGGTTGGGGAGCAGGGACGTGAGATGATAATGGAAAGAGAGCAGGTCCCTGCTGCGGCCACAGGACTCATTCCTGCTTTGGAGCCTGTGGGATGGTGAGGAAAATGTCTGAGAGCTCTCCGACCCGAGGGGGAACGGAGCTGCCATATTTACCACCAGCCACTGCTAGTCATTTGTCAATGACGGCTGCCCCCCAGGGACATTGATCCCCAAGCATTTCTGGACTATTCTGCCCACACCAGCCAGCTCCAGTGGCCAACACAGTCCCTGGCATCACAGGTTTGCATGTGAAGCAGTAGGTCTGGGGTGAGCGCAAGGGGTCATGGGAACACTGATAACATCCACGCTCTTCCCAAAGATGATGCCTGTGCCTTTGGTTAATGTTTGTTTTTCA
Organism: Diceros bicornis minor; assembly: GCF_020826845.1. Classification (NCBI taxonomy): domain Eukaryota; kingdom Metazoa; phylum Chordata; class Mammalia; order Perissodactyla; family Rhinocerotidae; genus Diceros; species Diceros bicornis. Next base: position 74,794,030 of record NC_080751.1, on the reverse strand, counting down.
TTTTAGTTCTGTATTGAACTATGATATGCCTGTGTTAGGTAGCAATTTTAGCTTGACAAAGCATCATCATATACCATATGCTTTAACACAAAAAAGACCTTATTTCAGCCTTGAGACAATCTTTGTGAGTCTTTCTCTTTCTATTTTTTTTTTGATATGTTTTGTGGGTTTGTTTCTTGCATACAACCAAACTGAATTTAGCTGATGATAGCCATTCAAGGACTCTACACCAGCTTTCCTCACAGTCTACAGAAACACAAAGATATCAGACACAGGTAGACCCAGAATGCAAACAATCAATGTTTCCTTGCTGTACAATAAAGGGAAGATTGCAGGGCCCTGGCCTTCTGAAGCTGTCAGGCTTTTGCATTCTTCACACAACTTTGCTATTACCTCATTTTCATGACTTTGAGAACGTTGCTTTAGCCAATATGTATGCCATTTGAGATAATTAGATGTATTTTATCTGCAATATAAATTCCAGTATGTCACGTTTGAATTACTTTTGAGTCCACCAAGATAGGCATCATTTCTGTAATCAGCAACATACAATTATTTGATAACTTGTTACTTTAAGATAAATATTTTAGCCTGATATCTGAAAAGAAGCTCAAATACATGCTGGGAAATTGATTTTTTAAAAGAATCTGATTCAAAAGAGATAAGCTGTTCTCTTAAGTTGGTAAGATAACCATTATAGCATCTGCACTGTGTTCAGGCTGGGTAACTCTTTTCCCAGATATTTTTTAAAATTTTAATATATACCATCACTGGTTGAAATGCTTCCTTCTAGCTTTTTAAAAAAATACTTTTCTAAGATAACTACTAGGACCCATGCTTTGCAAAGCTGCTGAATGAAGCACTTGCTTAATGAAAAACCACTGCACCTGGAGCGTAACAGCGACTTGTCAGGTGCATAGAGTCAAGTGCATCGGGTGTTCTTTTGTTCACGGATTAACTGACCTTGTTGGAAGAGGCAAGCAGGCTTATGCCTAGGGCAGAAGAATAAAAAGTATCTTGAATTTTTTTTTTTTTAATTTTAAAATGGACTAAGAGGAAAGGACCATCATGATCCAAATGCCAGATGCAGAGATTCTTTCACACTCTGTTCCTAAAGAACTTTATTTATACTCATTCATTTGATGGAAGGGTAGGGCGTGAATTAATACACAGAGTGTAGGAGGAGGAGCCAGTTCAAATATGGCGGCTTCTTGCTCACAGAGAGAAGGGTTTGCTGATATGTGTTATCATATCACTTTTTTTGGTAACTCTACTACTTTGGACTGCAGACACTGGTCTGAGATTGTCTTCCCTTGTCTTTAAAAGTAGGAAGATATCTTGCTCTTATTTGTACCCTTGGAATGGTGCTTGGCACCTAATACGTCCTCAAAATACTTGTTTGATAAGTGAATAAATTATTATTAAAATGTAATGCAGCGTGGAAATCAGAAATGGCTTCAAATCCTAAAAGATGGGAAATTATTTTAGTCTAATAGACACACAAAATCCTAATGAATGAAAGTGTGATACATAGCACAACTGTGGGACTTCTTGAGCAAAGGACACAGCACTTAAGTCACTGTGGGGATGGGTGAAATTTCTGCTGGCTGACCATAATTTTGGTCCACTTTTCTTACTGTGAATCTAGCAGAGTCGCACAATTAAAACTAACGGTGTGAATCTTGAATATTTTTAATAAGACCTCTGGTTCTTACCAGAAAGGGATGGTTTTACATGAAGAAATGATCAAGCAAGGGGTATTTTTCTTGGTTGGTGATTATAAACCAAGTGGGGACTGTGATCTCACCAAGACGATTGCTCTTATAAAGGTGTCATTTTGATTGGCTTAGATATTGGCTTGGAGAGTTGATGACCCACACTCAATTTTACAGCATGCATTTTTGTTAGATTTTCAGGCTGATGCATACTCCTCACCAATAACCATGATGTGATTTGTACAGGCGTGACTTATTCCACTTTGTGTTTTCAAGAACCAGCCTGTCAGGGGACACAGCTTTGCATTTGTGTTTGTTATTTTGGGTAAGAGAAGGGCATGTCCACAAGTAAAAGGCCATTTCACAGATAAGTACATAATTGAAGAGGAAATGTTTATAATGATATTTAGAAAAATGAGAGCAACACAGTAATTTAATTAAAGCCAGCAAACATTTATTGAAAAATATGCCTAATATTGTTATGCTACACTGCTTGTGTGTAAGCCCAAGTGTGTGGTTGCGTGTAGCAAATGGTAATATAATGAGAGTCACACATCTTTATTGAGATTATACTGAGTAAGAAATACAATGTAGGGACACAAATGTCACCCAGGTGTCACCCTGCCCCTGGTATTTGAATTATAATGTCTTAAACAACTCATCCAGTTGTCCTCACTATTTGGTCTCTTCTTTGTCAACAAGTGGTCTTTCTCTAGTCAGAATACAAGAACAGAAAAAGTTCCATCTTCCTCCACATCCCTTCAACCTGAAGTATCGTTGTCAATGTAAAAGACAATTATATGTATTTAAAGGTTTAAATAGTCTGAGATATTTTTTAAAAGCTAAAACACTGAATGTTTTATGTCAGTGCACTTGATCCTAACCTATAATTCTTTCCCCTTTGTAGAACAGCATTCCATTGTGAAAGCATGTAGCCAGCTTGTTAATAAATCAAGTGGAGATTATATGGGTTTAACAGGCTTCATGGATACATAGAAAAATACCTGTTTTAGAAGTTTAAAACCAAATGATAATGTGTGCTTTGCTTACACTCTATGCAAATAAATCATATTTTGATTTGTATTTACTTTACGAGATTAGCAGAATCTGCTAGAATTGTCAAGGTCTCTTATTAGTTTATTAAAGCTTGCCAGAGTTCTGGCTTAGAAGACCTTACCATCTAAACTCTGAGATAATGTGGTGGCAAGGAGTTTTATTCTACAAAAGTTTAAACAGACACAACTTCTCAGGGTTAATAGCACAATTCTGTTACCTATTTTCATCCCCAATTCCAGCTTTTCTCTCTTGGTATGTTTCAATTACTTCTTCCCTGTGTACACGTTTCAATTTTTGTATAGCAAATTGTAATCATCTTTGAGTAAATATATGGGTGTGGACACTAGAGATAAGTGAACGTAATAACTTGTACAAAAACATACATGGTTCTGCTCTTACAGGAATACTCCTCGATCAGCATTGCAAGTTAACGAAACTCTGCATTAGAAATGAACACACGTCCTCTTCAAGAGGAGCAGGAAGGCACTCTCAAAACTTGGGCGACAGTTTGACCAATGACCTTGTACTTTGTCCTGAGTCCTTGCTAGGTATTGGTATCTATTTTATCACCACCCTCTACTCTGTCAAAATTGCAATTGAAAATAAAAATAAATTATCATCTAGTCTACAAATTAGAAATCAATACGAATTTTAGAAATATATCCTAGTAATTAGTAAATTCTCATTTACTAGGTGATAACTAAAAAACATAATATAATATATTCTAAAATATTCTTAATTGCTTCATTTTGAATGCTCAGATTTCCCCTTATTTGTAAAATTAGGTTCTCAAAAAATATAATGTTCATAAAATACCTGGCATAATGTATGAAACAGAGGTTTTCACTGAATGTCATCTATTATTATTGGAGAGTTGGAGAGTAGGGTATATCTCTATTGCACAGTGACTGATTCTACACGTCTTTGTGACATTATCACAGGGGTGTGTTATTCTGATTCTACCAGATTTGAAGAAATATGTCATGAAAATGCATAGGTTTCAATAATCATTGAAAGGGTTACTTTGGCAGAACAAGGAAAAGATTTGAGCAGTTCTCTCATTTGTTGGCTTCTCCACACATGGGACAGCTGGCACACTAGCCAAGAGAGTTTAATTGTAGATTTGCTTTGCTTTCCTCCTGATATGCAAAAAATTTCCTATATTCCTAGTATTAATTGAGCCAAGGAAACCTCTTTTAAATAAAGTAAACCACTCATAGCTCTCTGCAATAAGTGACTTTTTGGCTGCCCTCCACTTTTAGGAGGCAGGAAAAGTTATTAAGAAACTAGGCTTTTTTCAGGGATCCACTTTTTTTCAAAAAGTAAATTAAGAAAGACGTTGAGAAAAGATACTCCAGGTTTTCTTTAGTTCAGTAAAATTCACCTCTTTTTTTTTTTATCATCTTCTGAAAATTCGAGAATGATGATACAGATGCAGAACTAGATGTTTAGAAGTAAACCCAAGGTTCAATCCTCTTCTGAATTCCCGGGAATGTGGAGAGTTTCACTTGAAATAAGAATTTTAGTTTCACTAAAATAAAAAGACAAGAAGGTAGAAAGTATTTTTTTCTTTTGGTACTTAAATTAAGACTTTGTTAGCTTAGTTCTATCAATAAGAATACTTTGTTTCCCTATTCTTCTGTTCCATTGAAATTTTACTGGTATCATGCATATAATGTGATATTCTTAAGTTCAGCTGAATTATATGATCCTTAACTTTCTTGGCAAAATTTGACAATAAATTACTAAGTTCAGGGATGTAATTTTGAAGGATATACATTTATGATTAATGGAAAAACAGTTTTAGGGAGGGTTGTATCTTATGTACATATTCTCTCTTCTTATAATACATGAATTGCATGCTGTTGGAGAAGGTCATCTAGAGAACGTGGCTGCCAGTTGACCCTCGAGCTGGACCCAGGCAATCAGAGGCTCCTCACCCTGTCCTTGGAATGTACCCTCTGCCCACTGTTCCCACACAGGACACAGCTTTGAGAGAGTAAGTTGTTGTTGAGACCATGTGGACGGTATTCGTGACTGAACCCAGTTAAGACCTCTACATAAACTTTTAAGATTCTGGCAGGTGGGGTGAGGAGATCTACTCGTCTTGTGGCTGCCCAAGACAAGCCTCTTAAGTAAGTTCCCTTATTTCTTACATCTGCCACCCACTAGTCTGGAGCGGTCTGCCTCTTTCTTTGGTCTCTCCTTTCCCTCTGTGTACTCGGGCAGTTTCAGATTTCACCTGGGGAAGTTCCCAAGGTTGTAAACTAACATGCTAAGTCCCTTATTTTTAGACAGTTTCACTTGTAAATTAGAGAATTACAAGAATATCTATTATTACTTATACGTCCAAAATTATCACAGAATATTCATTTGCCTACCTATGAGAATTTCCGGATCATTGAAGACGTATTTTCTTTTAGCACCGCGCAGAAAACAAAGCTGCTTTTAAAGAGAACTCCCTTCGGAATGAGTTTCAGGTGAACAATGCTGTATCTTTTTCCTTGACAGGTTTTGGCTACTCTATGTCTTTCTGTTTGCTCACATCAACCTTGTAATTTTACTTTCCAAGGAAGCAGCCGGCCGCACATCTTTGTGCAGACAAGACAGCTGGTTTCCGTCCTTTCAGAGGCGTTCCCGTGGAGAGTGGAGAGGGCTGCAGGCAGAGGCCACGATGGAGAAGGAGCAGTTCACTGGCTCCGGTGATGAGACTCCCGGCCTTCAGTCTCGCTGGCCCAGGTTCAGCTGTGGCAGACGACGACTGTGGGATGTGTGGCGCTCAACCTCTGGTCAAGTTCAAGTGTGATGGGGACTGCAGTGCAGAGCTGGGAGGGGGGAGATTAGCTTGGGGAAGATTGACCACAGTGCCTGTGACTTGTGGCCCAGCGACCTCGAGCACACGCCTCCTCCTCGTGGCTCCTCCAGGTGCCTCTCTCTTCGGGCACTCAAAGGGTTGGATGGACCTGACCCCCTCTGCACCCCTGCCAGTACCCCTGTCTTGGACATGCTGCTCATGTCATCGTACTTAAACTCTCACAGGCGATTGCCGTTATTCACGCCTTACGGAGAAGCCCCTTGAAGCTCACAGGGATCAGGCAGTGTGCTCAGCACCCAGAGCCCGTGAGTGTGAGAGGCAGGATCCATGCACAAGTCGCTTCGAGTCCAGCACTTTTTCCACTGAGGCTGTGGGCTCCGGGGCACATACTTTCCTCCCCATAAACTTCTTGATATCGGGACTCCTTACAGCCCGTTGTCCCCTGTCTTTAGCCTGTGCCTCGACAGATGTCTTGTTTTGCTCACTCCTTTCCTCCTTTCTCCTTGGTTCTGCCTCACACCCAGCACTCCCCTCCCCAGAGCCATCCTCCCCTTTCCCCGCTCATTCCAGCTGGTTCCCCAGCAGAGTGTCCTGTCTGCGGCTCCCTCCTGGGATCACACCTCTGGGCCTTTGCTCCCGCCTGCTCCTGCCTGCAGGGTCAGGAGAATGTCCTCAGGGTGAGGCCAGCAGTGCGGGAGCAGCGCCACCTGGCCCCTTCCATGGAGCTGGCCTCCCCACTTTGTTTCTTTTCCTTTGAGCTAGTGTGGAAGGACAGCGGGTTTCTCGTGCTACATCAGGCTCCAGACCAGTGCTGAAGGAGAAGCTCATCTCTCAGTCACGTGACGGCTTTCGTGGAGCTGGTCCCTCTGCCCAGAAGACCATTTCTCCTACACCTGGTACCTTCTGCGCGTGCTCAAAGACATAGGTGTAACCTCCTCTAGGAAGCCCTGTCTGGCCTCCCCTCCTCAACTTTAGCTGCTTGTTATGGTTTGAATTGTGTACCGTGAAATTCACATGTTGAAACATAAGCCCCCAGTACCTCAGAATGTAACTGTATTTGGAAATTGGGCCTTTCAAGAGGTAATTAAGGTAAAACAAGGCCATTAGGGTAGGCCCTAATCTAATCTGACTAGTGTGCTCATAAGAAGAGGAGATCAGGACACAGACAGGCGTGGAGGGAAGCCCATATAAAGACACAGGGAGAAGATGGCCATCTACAAGCCAAACAGAGAGGCCTCAGAAGGAACCAGCCCTGCTGACACCTTGATCTCAGACTTCCAGCCTCCAGAACTGTGAGACATGAATTTATGTTGTTTAAGCCTCCCAGTGCAGGGTACTTTGTTATGGCAGCCCGAGCTGACTACCATGCTGGTGCGATTATATAAAGATTGCACATCTTGTTCCAGGGGGCAGTGGGACTGGAACCCACATTTGTTTTCCCCCAGAGTTCGTGTTCTTAACCCAGCAGTTATCCTCCTCAGAGAAGAGGCTCAGAAACGAGTGGCATTCGGTTTAGTTTTCCCTGCCGACGGGCAGAGCAAGGGTTTCCAAAGGTGGCTGCTTCTACTCCGCTGTCTTCCCACCTCCTGCAGGGCTGTTCTTATGGCACTCTGCTCATCCAAGACCCCAGACAATGGCCAGGTGAAAACCGATTTAAGTCGCATGACTCTAAAGTTTAAAGTGTAACCTTTAGAGCTTTCTCACAATCATTCTTTACTATATACAGCATTTCTTATTTATAATTACCTGGTATATTTTATAAATTGTTAGAAAAGTAATAGCCAGATACCTGAATCTCACCTAAGACTTAGAAATATCAGATTCATTGGGTGCTGGTTCGCACGCTCCTCAGCAGAGAACCGGACAGATTTCATCGTCTATCCTCAAAGCTCGTCAGTCCCAAGGCTTTGCTCTTCTTAGTTCCATCTTCTGCAAATACAACTCAAAGATTCCAGCTCTGCATACATTTTTCTGTATGTATTTTGTGTATGTATGTCAACATAAACGTACAAAGCACACAGGTAGAGTTTAATGAATCGTTATAAACACTCCTATAATTATAACCCTGAGAGAAATTTACCACTAACCTACATGCCCCAATGTTCTCTGCCCCAATCTTGACCCCACTGCCCAAAATTAACCTGACTTTTATAATAAACACTTCTTTGCTTTTCTTCATGGTGTTACCATCCATGTATGCATCCCTAAAGATATCTTAGAGTTTTCCTCTTTTTTGATGTTTAAGTGACTTGAGGTGTACTGTGTATATTCCTCAGCGTCTTGTAGTTATTTAACACAGTATTTGTGGGATGCTGTTGTTTGTGGCCGTGGTTCACTCATTTGACTGTGATGTATTCATCATTTATGGAAAAAAACACTATTTAATACTTGAAAAAGGTTGCATTGTTGTTCCCAAATATTTACTTCCTTTTCCTATAAAATTATACATCGCCTCTCACTGCCATATAACTTGCAGTGCCTCTAATGGTAGGATTATATATCTGCACCCCATGGACACTGGGCTCAAGCATCTGCCTTTTTGGGCCAATGGCATGTGAGTGAACATGATGCATGGGTGTCTGAACAGAGCTTTAAGAACTGTATTGTGTTTTCTCCAGCTCTTTTGTTCTTTACTCAGCCAACAAAATAGCATGTCACAAACAGGCACTGCTTGTTCAGATGGATCCTGAAATGAAAACTATAAGTGGATCTATAAGACTATACAGGCAATCTTTAGTCAACCTGCAGCAATTCAAGTGGATATGCAAAATGAGAAAGAAATGTAAGCCATTGAGATTGTGGTGGTATTTGTTACAAAAGCAAAGCTGGCTAACACACAACTCTAGTGTTGATGAATGTTTGAGTTGTTTCTGTTTTCTTGGCTTCTACTCACAATTCTGTTGTAAGCCTGCTTGTATGTGCATGCTGGTGCAAAAGTGCATGAGTTTTGCATATATGTATATAAAGAGAGAGTCACAAAATTTATGGATCTTAGGAAATGCATGTTTAAAAATTTACTAGATAATGACAAACTATTTCCTAAAACAGTTGCAACTAACTTACAATTCCATCAGCAGTGTCAAGTTCTGATTGTTCTGCTTTCTTGCCAACATTTTCTGGTCTTTTAAATTTTATCCCTTCATGTGGGTGTCAAGTGATGAGTAATGATGTTGAGCAGATTTCATATGATTTTGGTTATTTGGATATCCTGTTTTGTGAAGTGCCAATTTAAGTCAGATGTGCATTTTTATAATGGATTGCCTCTTTTCCTATTGATATAAACGTTATTTCTTTATTTCAGATACCATTTCTTTGTTGATGATCTGAGCTGCAAATATCTTCTCTTCCCTATCCTTAACCAAATGATCAGATATAAAATAACATACACTTGTGAGCCTCTTGGTGTAATGTGATATTAAGTGTAGAGCGTCACCAATGAAGCAATGACAATATTCTATTTTTTTGAACCAGTTTTGATTGTTATAACATTCTTCTACTTAATCTAAATTTTTAAATTACTTGCACAAACTCTTCATAATAACCTCTTATTATCTTTGTAATGTCTGTAGAGTCAGAAGTGATATTCTCCTTTATTTTTGTAATTCCTGACATTTGAACTTTGTGTCCAGACTTTCCTTATTTTTTTTGATTATTTTTATTAGAGTATAGTAAATTTTATTGGATCCAACTTCTCTTTTGAATATGATTTCTATTTTTTATCAATTTATGCACTTACTCTTTTTCCCTTCTAGTTTATTTTGACTTCTCTTTGAACATTTATTAATTTCTTGAGAAGGATGCTTAGCTTATTAATGTTCATTAATATTACCTATTATATATTTATTAGTAGCATATTAAATATATAATATGTTTAATAGGACAGAGGTTTAAAATTTGGCTTTTTCAAATCTTCTATATCTTTATTGATTTTTTTTTAAGTTCCTTATTCTATCAACTACTGATAGTTTTAAAAATCTCTCACTATTTCTCCCTATATTTCTGTCAATTTATTTATTTATTTTATTGTTATTTATTTTTTGTGAGGAAGATTGGCTCTGAGCTAACATCTGTTAACATCCTCTATTTTGTATATGGGATGCCTCCACAGCATGGCTTGATGAGTGGTGCATAGGTCTGTGCCTGGGATCCGAACCTGAGAACCCTGGGCTGCCGAAGTGGAGTGAGTGAACTTAACCACTACGCCAAGGGGCTGGCTGCTCTGTGAATTTATTTTTAAATATAATTTGCAGTTTCGTTATTAAGAGCATGTAGGTTTAAAACTATTATATCTCCTTGAAGAATTTTACCTCATTATTCTGAAGTTGCCCTTTTTATCTCAAGTAATAATTTTCTCTTTAAAATCTGTTATGTTTATGTTAAAACAGCCACATAATCTATTTTTTGATAAGTGAATGCTTTATATATTTATTTGCTATTGTTTCAGTTTCAATCTTTTTACATTCTTCTTTTTAGGTAATATTTCTGTTAATGGACTGTTGGTAGATATGTATTTCAATTGTGACACTCTTTTTTCTTTTTAATGTAGCATTTTATCTGTTGATATTCAATAAATTATTCTGCTTTAAACTATCATTCCTATTTGTGCTTTTATTTTTCCTACCTCTTTTATGTTTTTATATTTCCCTTCCGTTTTTTCAATTGACAAAGTTTTTATAATTTTTGTTTTCTCCCTTTCCTAGTTTGGATGTTTACATTCTGTTTCTATTCTTCTAGTGAGTATTCTATAAATTATAATACATATACTTATGAAAATATAAGTTTATTAATCCTTTTTCCTCCTCCCTTACCACAAGAGAAACTTTAAACATTTTAGCTCACACGTTTATCCCTCTCTGTGGTCTTCAGTTCTTTCCTCTCAGACCTTCCTCAAGCCCCTTTCTGTCTACCTGAAGTACATCCTTTAGAATTTCCTTTAATGAGCCACTACCAGTAGCGAACTCTCTCAGTTTTCATCTGAAAATGTTGCTATTTTATCCTTATTCTTGAAGGATCTTATTGCTGGATATAGAGAACTAGATAGCATGTTTTTCTTTCTGGATATTGAAGACATCATTTCACTACCTTCTGGCTTCTCATATTTAGTTGAGAAGCTAATATTTAGCCAACTTCTCACTCATTTGAAGGTAATCATTTTTCTTCAGCTATTTTAAGATTTTCTCCTTATGCTTGCTGTTCTATAATTTTACAAAAATAAGTCTAGCTGTATATTTCTTTTTATTCATTTTCTTGATATTAATTTACTTAATAAATGTGTGGATTGTGTCTTTCAATATATCATTTCAAGTATTGTATCTATCCATTCACTTGCTTTTCTCTTTCGGGATGCTAAACAAACACGTGTTAAACTTTCTCTTTGGGGGCCGGCCCTGTGGCTTAGCGGTTAAGTGCGTGCACTCTGCTACTGGCCACCAGGGTTTGGATCCCGGGCGCGCACTGACGCACCGCTTGTCCAGCCATGCTGAGGCGGTGTCCCACATACTGCAGCTAGCAGGATGTGCAACTACAACATACAACTATCTATTGGGGCTTTGGGGAGAAAAAGGGAAAAAAAACGAGGAGGATTGGCAATAGATGTTAGCGTAGGGCCAGTCTTCCTCAGCAAAAAGAGGAGGATTGGCATGGATGTTAGCTCAGGGCTGATCTTCCTCAAAAAAAAAAAAAAAAACTTTCTCTTTCCATGCTTCAAGTCTTTTAACTTATATCTTTTTTATCATCTTTTTTTGTTTATTTGTTTTTAAACCCCTCTGTGCAATTATCTGGACAATTTCTTTTAACCTTTCAGCTTATTAATATGCTCTTTATTAACATGCTCTTCCTAATCTTTCTTACTGGCTGTTAAAGACATTCATTGAGTTCTTAAATTTTGATCATTATTACTTTAATTTCAAGGAGTTTTATTTGGTTCTATCAAATTTTCGATGGTTTCTTAGTATTTTAAGATATTTTAAATCTTGCATTTAAAAAAAACCAGTAAACATAATTGTTTTTAAATATGTGCTTGATACTTCCAATATCTGAAGATTTTGATGATATGTTTCTGCATGTTTCCTTGTTTATTTTTGACTATTTTATAATGATTCAGTACCTTAAAAACCAAGGTCTTAGCTTGAAATTCTCTAGACCACAAACTGCTCAAAATAGCTCTGCAAATCCACAATAGAGTGGCCAAGGTCACATTTCCCAGCTCCTGCCCTTTTCTGACCTGGTCCTCTTACTGCCAAGCCACCTTCCTGAGAATCTCCTGGCAGAAAGCTTTACTTTTGGTTTTTACTTACTTTGAGGGTTTCCCTTCATGGTCCTATCCTGGTGGAGCAGGGTCTCCCGTTAACCCCACTGTCCCGGGCATGCCTTGAACTTTGACTTCTGTACTCCTAGCTCCAAAAGAATGTTAACACTGAAGCCACAAATTGGCCACATCTGTAACTCATCTCATGGTGCAAGCGTGTGTTCTCGTGGTGCTCTGCTTACCTGATGAGATGTCTTTCCCTTAGATTGTCTCTTAGCGTCTTCTCAGCTATTTTATACTTTAAGGAGCTTTTAAAAATATTTTGTCCAGCATGGTTATTTATTATTAGGAGGAAGGTTGGTTTGAATGACCTAGCTCATAGTAACCAGGAATGTAAGTCTCCTGTTACACCTTTTAGAAACCAACAACTTTTCACACACACATATATTAGATACCCTCTCCACATGAAAAGTACAAAAGGGACATCAAAACATAGGACCTTAACTTCAGAAATAGTCATCATTACAAACAGCTTATTTTAAAGGAAATTCTGTCAATCCAACTTTAATTTCTTTTCTCTCAAGTAACTCTTCCAAGCCTGCCTCAGGTTTATAGATTGTTGCTCTCCTCAAGTTCACGGAACTAACCACACATTTGATCGCTTTGTGATATCTTGCATCCTGTACTCTTTTTTGTCATTTCTTTTGCAGTATCATTTTTCCAACTTTTATGTGTCTGCAACAATTGTCTATCTTTATATGCCTCAGAACTCCTGACACTGTTTAATAAATGCATTATTAAAATAAAAATCAGCTGCCGACCGGTTGGCGTAGTGGTTGAGTTCACGTGCTCTGCTTCAGTTTTGTGGGGTTTGGGGGTTCAGATCCCGGGTGCGGACCTATTCACTGCTTATCAAGCCATGCTGTGGCAGGCGTCCCACATATAAAGTAGAGGAAGATTGGCACAGATGTTAGCCTAGGGCCAATCTTCCTTAGCAAAAAGAGGAGGCAACAGATGCTAGCTCAGGGCTAATCTTCCTCACCAAAAAAAAAAAAAAATTAATAATAAATCAAATTTGCTCATAATTTTTTTTATGCTTTCAACATATATGTTGATTTAAACTCCATAAGAGTCATGATATATTCATTTTTTTCTTTCTGGGACTTAGAGAGAAATAGCTTCCTATTCAGTGAATGTTCCAGTGTGATGCTCTCATACAGAAGGTGGGTACATTTTGTTCTATCGATGGGAGGTCTCATCACTCATGTGTCAGAGCATGCCTTTATTATTGGGAGCCTAATCCTATACCCGTGGTCCCTTCACTATACCTGTGGCTTCCTATGCGTGCCTGTAGGCGGTTACCCTCACAGCCAGGGGTTCTACCCTGATCCAAATATTTTGGGTGACATTGTAGGCTATTGTAGCCCAAGAAATGCTCAGCACCATAGGAACATGTAGTGAAGGTCAAATTGTTATGATAATAATAAAGTAAGGTCTTTTATTTAACTGAACTTTCTAGTTAAGTCAGAATTTGGGTACCTAATGAAAACTCTTTCTAAAAGCTGAGTCTGCCTTCCTGCCCTCATAATCACACTGAATTGAATATAATTGGATTTTTGTTTGAGGACTGAGGCTATTAAGGGCTTCATGTCCCAATTAAATAATATTACATCTAAAGTAGATACTAAAGTGAACTCATTTTTTTATGATTTATCATTTTTGTTAACAGACACAGGGGATAAATGTCAATTTAAGGTCCCTTTTCAGTTAGGTCCTGTTTCGTTGAGATTGAGGGGTTCTATCACTGGGCAGCATTTCTTTTCCCTTCTCTTTTTTAAATTTTGTGTTGCAGAAATCATGTTTTTCATTTCCTCCACACCTTCTTTGGTCTCAATTATTATTGGTCAAAAAACTTTGCACACAAATTAACCTAAGTAACACATGTCAGGGGACAGAGTTTCAAAAAAGTGGGACCCATCCTAACCAATGCTGTGAGACATGTGTCCACCTTTGATAGTGTAACTACTGTACTTTAACCTATAGTTTTCCTAATTTGAAAATTATTGAAACTTATTAAAAAGTACAACTGGATTTTCTGTGGGGAAATAATTTATGCAAATGACTTTAGAAGATAAAATATAGAACGTAGAAAATAGTCCTTCTGAAATCACTGCTCTCTGACACTCCAAGATGGTAAGCTTGAATTGCATTTCTAAATGTCACATGTAGAGAGGTTTCCAAAAGCACAAATGTAATTTGCCTAACTGCTTGGAACTTTAAAATTCAAAACTTCTGACAAACACAAGACTGTACTTGGGTATGGTTTGAAAAGACATATAAAAATATATTGTTGGGAGATAATTCTCCATGGGTCTGGTGTTTCTGCACATCTTCTGAGCAAAGGGTATTGACAGCTTTGCTCAAGAATGTTCTCACAATAGATAGCCTTGGAAGGATAAAAATAGTGTCTCCCTCTGGGGAGATTTAGAAACATCTCTGCCCAGAGACATTCCAGGGCAATAAAGCTAGAGACGTCTCCCCCAAAAAGTCCTGGTAGCAAGGAAAATCTCTCTCTGGAGGTGGGAGGGGCAAGTTTGTCAGCAGCCTCCAAAAGATCAGGGTCTCCTAGTCTCAAAGCTCTTTAGCTGTGACACAGCATCTACCTGGACCACCTCTGCGTCACCCCCAGAGGATTGGGGGGAAGAGGAATCAGTACTTTTAGGTTCTTTGCTTCCCAATCAACCAATCCATTGAGGTGTGGTTAGCTAGCTGACCAGCCGTCTCCTTCTTAGGGGCTGCACGACCCCTGGGCATATACCTGATTCAACTTAAAAGGAAGAGGTCATAAATATTTGAACAGAAATTCCCGCAACTTTCATATTTAGCTGCAGATTAAAAATTTCAGGTGCTTGTAAAAATCAGAAAATACCTCATTTTGAAACACATGAAAATAGGCAATAGGCACCCAGTGCCTATTTTTATCTCTAAAATCCGTAGAAAATCTCATATTTCAAGCATTTCCTTTCAAACATACTCTACAACGCATTTTGAAAATCCGCCATGTTTTCACGAGTCCTGGACCACCTTATTGGCTGAATAGAAGCAGAGATATTGAGTGGGGGGTTTGGCGGGATTCTGAGTGGTCCACGCAAAGCTGGGGATGTGATCACACAGCACTGGAAGCACTCCTAGATGTGGCTGCTTCTCATCATGATGGGGGAGAGTTTACCCTCTGTCAGTCCTCTGTGTTTGAGAGCTTTCCATTCAACTTGAATTTTAATTTACATATCTTCAGCCCCAAGACACCCACCCTCCTTGGGATCCCCTCCACAATTTCTAAGCAGTAGCATTCTGGGATCCTAAGGCGTAAGTAGAAGCAGACAGCAGGATTGGAACAGCTCTCCAGAGGCACTGACGGTACCAAGGTGCTGGGTGGTCTCCCCACGTCAGAATGAAGCTGGAGAAAGTGAACTCCAAGTTTCTCTGCTGCTAGAAAGTTTGTGCCTCGCACAGCGTGTGTCTTTTGGGGTGTTGGGCGTGTCTCCTTTCATTCTACTTTAATTAGGAATAAACTCTAACCACTATACAACTAGAGTTTTATTCGCTTGGCTGTAGTCACAGGAATAGAATGAATAAAGAGCACAGGGGAGAGAAGTACCATGCCCGGAGCAGGGAGGCGTCTGAACACAATCTCACAGACTCTATCAGACATCACATGACGTAACTTGAACATGCTGCTTCCAGGGAAAGCCATGTTTAGGCAGACTGTCACCAGTTATCTTTTTTCCTGATAGCCAACAAGTTACAGCTGGTGTGTTAGGGTGCTCTGTGCCGTGATATGGTAGTGTCAGGTTCTCCCTATACCTCTCTACTTCGAGGAGCAGAATAGCAGTATTTTAATAACTCAATTTCTGATATTCAGAGCTTAGACATAGGCTCCAATTTGTGCATTTTTAGATTTATTTCTGGCTCCATGAGTACTGGACAATTCATGAACATTTCACAGTAATTGCAAGTTGATTTCTCCACTTCACACCTCAGCCTGATTCACATTTGCCTGTGCAATTAAGGTGACTGGAAATGATTTTCTGCTAAAGAAAAATGCTATCAATGGAGTTTGCCATAAGCAATAGTTTTATCTTTAAAGGTGTTCTGACACAGGTAATTGGATTGAAATTTTATTTTCTTTTAAAAAAGCAAAACATATGGATCTGTAAAAGGCTATATTTTATTTAAAACATGTTCTTTAAAATCAGCACGATTGGCGCTGTCTTACTATAAAAAGGTAATTGAGCTCCTGGGAATTGCAAACCCAGAGACATAATCTATTAGGGGACGTTTGGATATTGTATACTTTTCCTGGAAATGACAATATTTCTGAGAACCTGTAGGATTATGGGGCCATCAGCTATTCCAGGACTGCCCGCGGCTGGCCTTCGCACATTCTTCCTGGTAGCAATCTCCTTGATTAAGAGGGTTGGTAGAAATGTCTAGGAAAAAGAGTGGAGGGGGTGCAAAGTGCGTGAAGAGAAAGAGAATCAGCTGAGTGCCTTTGGGAGAGCCCACGTCAGCTCAGAAGCCATCGTGGTTTAAAGGCATCTGTGTGTGCCTTCCGCTAAGGGCACAGATCTCTGGCTCTGGGCACTTTAGTTGAACCCTCACCTCTTCTTCTGTCTTCCAAGCGGCAATCCCTAAATTAAGATTTAACAAGTTATTCTGCAGGTTGCTCCTTACATGTGCAGACTCGGTTGAACTAAATGACTGCTTAATGATTCTTAAAGCTAAGAACTCAGCACAAGTGAATAAGAATAAAATCAGTCCTCCTTCACAAAAAGAAAGACAAAAGAAATGTTGAGATACATCTTGACATAAACCAACCTAATGTACTGAGTTTAAAATTTTAGGATTCATTTTTAAAAACCAGGGTAGAGAGACGGAATTCATTTAAGTTGGTAGCATAAAACGTGGAACTTGGAACATCCGTTGGAAGACCAAAGCACCCTGTTCTTTCCCCAACACCGATCCAGCACGTTCACCTCATGTGCGAATCTTTGCCTGGTTTACAAGCCAGCCACGCCTTAGAGCCACTGCTACCACTGTCGTTGTGGCTGAGGGGCTCGTGGCCCTGACCCCTGAGCTTGTGTTGAACATGTTCTTGCTCTGTTTTCAGTCCGGTCTACTCCCTGACACATGCTGGGTCCAGTTACGACCCACTGCCGCTCTTAGCAGGATGAGGCCTCAGGTGGCCTGAAGTTTTATCTCCACAATAGCCTAAATATTTCTTTTCTTCCTTCAAAGCTACAGCCTTAGCTTGTGTAGAATTGCCAAAAGGGTGAGAAATCATCCATCACTAAAGTATAATGGACAAAGGGCCCAACAGTTTGGTTCATTTGGGTTTAAATTGTTTGTCTACTATGTTTACCAGCTGTGAGACCTCAGGCAAATCACTTACTTTAGCTGAGGCTCAATTTCAGTGACTGTAGTGCTATGTTTTATAACACCCTGACCCCCCATATTGACAGCATTATAGCGGCTGAATATTTTGGAATAATAGGATTTTAAGGTATGCAACCTTTTCTCTCCGATAGTTTGAAGTCTGTTAGGTGACATTGTCTGGCCTGTTGGCTGTTTGTCACCTTCTCTGTGTTCCAGGCCCACGGAGAGTGGAGGCTTCCACAGAGCATTCATAAGTTTAAAAATATCTTCTGAGCACGTCCTCTGTGAATGATACTGAGCACTGTTCTTGGTTCTAGGATAGAAGAGCAACAAAATATTTGCTTTCATAGTGCTGCTGTTCTAAAGGCAGAGAGACGATAAAAAGAAATACAGTTTGCTCACCTGTATCCACCAACCCCTGCAACTATGGACGGCAGGGCTGTCCTGTCCGGATCGCAGCCACCAGGTCTGCACTCCTGAGGAACCTCTTTCCTAGGGGCCTACATCGGTACAGGGTATAAATCGTAGCTGCAAAATTTACAAAGTGTCCCTTTTATGAAGATCCATAGGAGAAATTCCCCTCTCAATGCAAAACGCAGAAAAGTGGTGCTTTTCACGAACATTTAGTGCACAGTCACGTGTCACTTATCAACGGGG
This sequence comes from Diceros bicornis minor, assembly GCF_020826845.1. Lineage (NCBI taxonomy): Eukaryota > Metazoa > Chordata > Mammalia > Perissodactyla > Rhinocerotidae > Diceros > Diceros bicornis. Next base: position 74,776,104 of record NC_080751.1, on the reverse strand, counting down.
ACACGTTCTGAGAAATGCATTGTTAGGAGATTTCATCCTTGTGTGTACATTGTAGACTGTACTTACCCAAAACTAGATGGCATAGCCTGCTACACACCTGGGATCTACGGGACTAACCTTACAGAACCACTGTCATCTACACAGTCCGTTGTTGATAGAGACGTCATTATGCGGTGCATGACTGTATTCTTATGTTACGGATCCTATGAACGTCTTCAGTGATTTCCGGCTTCACTTTGTTTTGGTTGTTAGAGAGCTCAGAGCTGAATCTGTGCAGCCCATTTCAACTATTATGAAGTGCCATACTTCGTTCATTTCCATGAGCGAATTACCCCAGCTTTGCCACCTTTTCTGTCTTTATTTTCCTTATTTCCTCATTTATATTTTTTTATGTTGCAATTATTACCACACAGATTCACATCGTGAATCTTTCTCTTTTCCAATGAGACGGGGTATTGTGTCAGCTAGATATTGAATTCACGTGAGAATACTAGCAAATCCAAAAGCAATGGTTTCAAGAAGCTAATGTAATTGACTGCCTTAATCTGAGGATTACAATGAGAATTCTGGAGGTTGGTCCAGGAGTCCAAGAATGACATGGCTGAGTTTTCTGCAGTTTTCTTGATCTTTCCTCCTAGGTCACATTATGGTTCCAGGCCAGAAGGAGGGGAATGGACAGAACCCATCAGTTGAGTCCGACTGTATTCGACAAGATTCCTCAGAAGCCCCAGCCAGTGACAAGTCACTCCCATCTAATTAGCAAGAACTATATTGGGGACCATCTCGAGCTGACTCTTTGTCTGTCTGCTTTATGATGGACACACAGCCAACCAGGTAAAATCGATCTTCTGTTGGTAAGGAAGGAGGTGAAAATGAATATAGAGGAGACAAACAGCAATCTCTGGCACAGGTATAAATAAACAAACAACCCCTGTTTTCTTTGTGTCATCGAAATGTTTCATAGTAAAAAATTTAGCTTTTACATAGCACTTTAAACCTTTTCAAGTGATTTTATATCTGTTTCCTAGCTTTATATTAGTTAGCTACACTTTTCTACTAAATCACTGGAAACGTTTGTCACTTCCTATAACTACAAAAACTGGAATTTTCATTCAAATGATTAATGATGTGGTTTTATGTACTTCTCTTTGTTATTTATATAATTTCTTTAACCCAATTTCTTTCTGATAGTTTTTCCATTGCTAGATGGATATTAATTTGACAAAAATTGCTGTAACCTTTTACAAATGCCATAAATCCTATTAGGAATTCATTATTCAAGGTGCAAAGTAGAATGTGTTTTATAGCACTTTTAACAGAGTCTGAGGCAACGCTTCAAGTTTTGGTTCTAAATAGGTGCCACGGCTACTACCTTGGCTTCCCAACACTTCGGGCAACTGCCAACATAATGTATTGCCAAATAGGAAAGTGTTTGTCGTGGAAAATGGGTGCTAAATAAGAAAAAAGCGAGTACCCTTTTCCTTGATTTCTTTAGAATGAAAACCTCGAGGTGATATCTGAGTATGTTTTTATTTTCTTCTTTCTGTCTTCTTCTCTCCTTTCTAAGATATTATCAGCATTTGACAATCACAAGAAAAAACCTGAAACTTCATTCTCAGGTAGTTCCTGTCTGCGCTCATGGCTATCAGCCTCCTTTGGCCCTGGGTCACTGCAGTCTTCTCCATGTGATCTTGTCACCACCTTCATCTTTCCACCTCAGTCTTGACATTTGCCCCAAATTCTATTTATCATGGTGCCCTTCTTCTCAGAAGAGAAGGGCATGGTTGAAACATAATCTATGAATTGCAGCTCTCTAACAATTTAAAACTAATGTTAGATAATTTCTCTCAATCTTGGACTCTCTTTGCAAAGTCTAAACTAGTTTGGTAATTTCACTGTGTTTTTATAGCCTATATCTTTTACTTAAAATGAATGGAATTCTATATCCTCTACTTTCTTTTCATCTCCAGTTCGTGTTCTTTTTTCCTCCTGAAATGCTGACTTAAAGATAATTTTTGTGTAAGTTTTGTATATTTATTATAACCCTTAATAAATTAGTATGTGTATTTCATGGGTTGGTTTCACTTTTAATTTGGCTTACCAGGTTCATTTTCATGGCAAATTTCACATAAAAAAAGAGGGCTTTAGGGCCAGCCCTGGCCCTAAAGTGGTTAAGTGGTTAAGTTCAGCACGCTCCACTTCGGTGGTCTGGGTTCAGCACCTGGGCATGGACCTACACCACTCTCTGTCAGTGGCTATGCTGTGGCAGCAGCTCACATACAAAAAGGGAAGATTGGCAACAGATGTTAGCTCAGGGTGAATCTTCCTCAGCCAAAAAAAAAAAAAGAAAAGAAAAGAAAAAGGGGGCTTTAAATTAATTCATGAGATTTTGGTTTCTGAATAAATATGCACATAATATTATTTAATACCTTTTTTTGGCTAAATGATACCTATCTCATTAAGTTAAATAATGCAAATACGCCTATTAAAATTCTTAAAATCCTCAACACAGTGCCTCTCATACGTAATAAATGCTCAACAAATGGAATATGAGTGTGTGTTCCATTATTATTCCATGCAACACAACAATATTAGCTCAGACATAGAAAAAGGCAGAGTATACAGGCTCTAAATAAAACTGTTCTTTAGAGATGGAAGTGAGAATATGCAATCACAGTTATTAACAAAGACTTCATGGATATCTAGCAAAGTTCTAAGCAAAAAATTGACAGATTAACTAGTATATTATTTAATAAGCTAATTAGAGCTTGGCAGATAATCTTATTTCTCAAAAGAATATGATACAAAGATTATTTATCTGACTTACTTTTAAAACATGGTTTCTGTTTATTACTATATTAAAGACTCAGTTAAGATTTTTAAGAGAAATATTTAAACCATTGTATTTTGAATAAAACCAAACAAAGTTGAAAGGACATGTGAATATAGATGGTCCCGACTTATGATGGTTCCACTTACTACGGTTCTACTTCATGATGCTGTGAAAGTGATACATATTTAGTAGAAATTGTATTTTGAATTTTGATCTTTTCCCAGGCCATCGATATGTGGTATGATCATCTCTCGTGATGCTGGCAAGAGCCGAATTTCCCGGTCAGCCACGAAATCACGAGGGTGAACAACGGATACAATTACAACCCTTCTGTACCCAGACAACCGTTCTGTTTTTCACTTTCAGTACAGTATTCAATAAATTATAGGAGATATTCAATACTTTATTATAAAACAGGCTTCGTGTTAGATTATTTTGCCCTGCTGTAGGCTAATGTAAGTGTTCTGAGTGTGTTTAAGGTAGGCCAGGCTAAGCTACGCTGTTCGGTAGGTTAGGTGTATTAAATGTATTTTCTACTTATATTTTCAGCTTACAATGGGTTTATTGGGATGTAACCCTGCCATAAATTGAGGAAGATCTGTATAAATTTCTCATGACTTAATATTTATGTGGATGAGAAATAACAGAGGCATTAAGGCAGTAAAATACGGCTGTTGAAAGCACAGACCTGGACTTGGGCGAGTTCTCAGACACCTTCAGACTCCAGTTCCTCATTTTTAAGAAGGGGTAAAAATCATACTTAACTTGTGTTTTAGAGTCTGGGTCATTGTCATTCATTTGTTAAAATTTATTCTTAATCAAAAATACGAATTCTGAATATCTTTTGTAAGTAACCTTGAATTGTGAAGTATGTCTTAAAATAAACTTTTAATTTAGAATAGTTTTAGATTTACAAAAAGTTGCAAACATAGTGTAGAGTTCCCGTACACCCCACACCCGTTTCCCTTATTACGGACATCTTACACTAGCACGGGTTATTTGACACAACTAATGAATCAATATTGATCCATTATTAACTAAATTCCATAGTTGGTTAAATTTCCTTAGTTTTTACCTAATGTCCTTTGAGTGTCCCAGGATCCCATCCAGGATACCACATTCCATTTAGTCTCCAAGTCTCCTTAGACCCTTCTTGGCTGTTTATCAAATTGTTCTGGTTTTGATGACCTTTACAGTTCTGAGGAGTACTGATCAGGTGTTCAGTAGAACATCCCTCAACAGGGATGACTGGTGTTCTTCTCAGGATTAGACTAGGGTCATGGGTTTGGGGAGGGAGACCACAGAGGGGAGGTGCCACTCTCGCCACAGCATATTGAGGGTGCTTGCTGCAAATATGACTTACCACTGTTGTGTTTACTTTGCTCATCCGGCTGAGTGAAGCATTTTTTTCATTAAAAATCTAATTAACTACTGCTCTTCTTTAGCAAGTGATGATTAGTAAGATTTTTAGATAATTTTGTCAAAAATGTTCAATTTTTTCACACTTTGGGTTTAATAAAAGGAATAGACTCGGTTTTAAGTAATAGCTTTACCTAGACATGTTTTCTAAAGTGAAATCATTTCAGATTTTTAGAGAATTTATTGCTTCTGAGTTAATGCCTGAGTTAGCCTCATTGTATAACTAATGCATTCTCGACACGGACGAGTGACCCAAACCACGTTTGTTAAAATGTAGTTGAAAAAACCTATCTCTTCAATACCCTTGTTGCTGCAGCGGACAGTGAAGGTGGGTATTACAAGAAGCAGGGCACCTAAGGAACTTCCTCTTTGAATGCCCCTTCTTCTAACAAGAGGAAGATTCTTTTCACAGCAAGACTGGATGGAGATGCCAGGGATTTGCTGATGCCCAGACAGCTGAAGAGCTAGAATTCTGCAGATTCCTCTACTCCTGACTTTCACTTCCTACGTTGTAGCTATTTCTTTTTGTAGATAGCTTTATATCTTTATATTTCTAAACAATATTCCTATTCTGATATTTCTTGATACACCAGCTTTTGTCATCATCTTTGCATTTCTGTTAGGGAAGATGGAAGTTTCGCAGTTGTACTACTCACATCATCATTCTCCTAATAATTTTTAATCACAATTTTAATCTAATCAATACTCATTATTTATTATTAGATAACCTTATGTTATCTAAGTAAGAATTGTCACTGGTACTCTGTGATAACATTTTCTTTCTCGTACCTCTCTTTGCTTTCCTTGGAATTAATTGACTAATTTTTTGTGTGTTGAATTTTGATTTTGCTATGATGTTTTAATTTCTAAGAAATCTTTCTAATTTTATGAAAGTTCCAATATTTATGTTTTTAAAATATAATTTTCCCAATCTCGTTTCATGGATGAATCATGTATGGTCTTTTATCTCTTTGAGAAAATGAAATTTTTTATTTCATTTTGTTTACCTTTGTTCTTTACATTTTTCTTGCCTCCTCAAAAGTTTTTTTTTAGTGTTGTTCTTCTTTTGCTTTCTCTTCTTTATCTTTTTTATGCTTTTAATTTTTGTTTTTCTCTCATGCTGGAGGCTTTTCTCAATACTTGGTAATCCTCGGTTATCTATTTCTTTTTAAGAGTAGGACTCTAAAAAGCTATGTAGGAGCTTTGTATGCATGGATGGGATTTTTCAACTGATGAGCTTTGCTGTAGATTAATTAGATGGGCACTCAGCCATTTTATTCTGAGATCCCTAAATATAGTCATTTTCTGAAGCATTTCCGTTTCTGCAGAGAATGGTCCCCTCAAATCTGCGTCCAGGTTGCCTTGACTAGTTGCCAGTTTTCTTAGAACCATATGGCACACGGGGCCTGGAGCTCTCACCCTTCAGGACATGAGCTTTACTCGATCCCTTGTTTTGGGAAGTGTGCCATCTCCTGTCTCCTACCATCCCCACCTGCCCAGTTCTGAGCGTCTTTCATTCAAAAACATGATGAAAATTAAGATCCATTCAATCCCTTTGTCTTTATTTCTAGTTTTTGTACTCTGTATACTTAAGATTTATTCTTAGCTGTCTACCTAGGCCAAGCATCAAGATAGTAATTGAAAATGTCATTTAAATTCAAATGATTCAGACTTTTTTTTCTTTAAACAACTTTAGTGATTCTTCAAGTCAGGCTTTTAAAAGACATTAGAGAAGTTTTATGAGCATGTCTGAACTCAAACTGTAGTTTGTACTCTATTCAAATTTCTCTCTCGCCACTTGTTTTATAAGATTTAAAGATTCCTTTGATTGTGAGACACAGCACAATGGTGCTCAGGTAGATAAAAGGCAGACCTCTTTGTTACTTACAGCTCCATACGCAAGGGTTTTCAGCAGGGACAGGGGACCTGCACCTGGAGCTGCAGGGGCAGTTTAGGGGGGATTAGCAGGTTTCTGGGCTCCCTGCGGATTGGATAACGAATAATTTTTCAGGCTCCCGGTGTAGGGCCGGACCCCGGTTGCCTGGTACCTGGCCCTGGGGGATTAGGGTGTGTGCACAGCAGCTGGGACAGTGTCAGCCCGATAAGGAAAGAGGTTGGGCTGTGGACTTAATCGACTGCTTGAGAAGGGGAAATGACTGGTCTCTAGCCAGGACCTCAAAACAGGGTCAAGACAGCATTTAAGAAACAAAACACAAAACACGACACAACAAAACCTGTATTACACCACGCCACTTTTCTCTTTCTCCTTTTGGATGAGAAATAATACATATATAACCGTAGGGCTGGTGTATTTTTAACTACTAGTCTTAATACACTTCACTTGAGAAGGAAGCCTAAGCTGGGAGTCATGCTGGCTTTATATTGCACAAACCTGTATAATATAGAAACCAATAACAATTTCCTTTGCAATGGAAGCACTTGTCCCAGAATAAAGATGGAGATTTTGTTAGTTTCACCACCTTACACCTACTATATATGAGTTAGAGTTGCTGCTAAAAAAACCTCAAGCAGACACAAGAGGCATCTGCCAGATGAACTCTTATTCCTTCCATCTCTGACCATCAGGCTAAACAGAGTTCTTCTCTATTGATCAGAGTGGACATAGCAGGGAATTAAGAAGTGGGTACCAGCCAAGGACTCTGCGATGCTGAGGGTGATGTATTCGGAGAATCCTGGCACTCCAACACTTAGCTCAGGCAAGAATCCTCCGTTCTCTCCCATGTACCCCACATTACCTCTTCATTTTTTCATAACACTCCAGTAATTCATTATTTTTACCTGATTTTACATTTGTCTTAGTTTATTGTATTGTAACAATTTTGGGGACCGGAACTATATTTTATTTTCCATGTCATTTGAGCTTGTTACTTGGCCAACGATAATAGTAATTATTTGTTGAGTTAATTAGCAGTAATTATTTGTTGAGTTAGTATGATTTTCAAACAAGAACCATAGGTTGTAAAATGTGACTCCACAAAACAAATGTCCTTTTCTTTTTTTCTCTATTATTAAATTATTAACTTTGCATGGTATGAAACATATTTATCCCTGAAGTCTTTTCTTTTTTCCCTGAAGTTATATTTGAGAGTAGGGTAGAATTGAAAATACAAATTGTTCTAATAATACTTTTCCTTACTTTTGGGATTTGTGCAATCTCAATAAATAATGCCCGTCTTTCCCTCTGTATTGTAGAATGAGTTAAAAGACAGTTAAAAGAGTCGGTTAGCTAGAATTCAGCTACCAGCTTCACACCTGTGGGGAGCTGGATTGGAGGACATCTATTCCAGGGTCAGTCACATTGGGTTTGCAGACACATCAGCCAGCATTAGAGTGTTGTCTACATAGTCCATGGCGGGAGTCCAACAGAACACTTGTGTCTGAAGAAACCTGCTGCAGAAACAGTCTCATAGGGGCTTCTTACTGACTCACCAGTCAGGGAATTTATTGTTAGATGATCTCTTCAGTCTTCAAACTCATTTACTTACTCAACGCTAGAAGATAATGATGTACCCTATCAGACATTTTAAGTTGACATCTAAAATTTTTCATTGTAGGGATGTGCCTGCACTTGGGGAGGCGGCAGCTGCGGCAGCAGAAGAAGGGAGAGCTCGGCAGGCAGCAGCCATGGTGGCGCCTCTGCCATCTTAGAGCTGGTTGGCGAGGGCCACGCAGGCCTCATCCCGCATGAGTGGTGAGCTGTTCTTGAGCTTTTCTTTTAAGGGAGAAATCTTCTCTAATTGGTAGAGAATCAAAGGCAAAAGGAGTGCATGTATCTACAGCAGAGAACTGCATTGTTATATCTCGGAGACTAAAGTCAAGATGGCGGCATAAGCAGACTCTGAACTCACCTCCTCCCGCAGACACAGACAATTTACAGCTACTCGTGGAAAAATTACCCCTGAGACAGAACTGAAAACTGGATAACAGGAACTCCTGCAACTAAGGACAATCCTAATTGAGGTGGAAGAGGCAGAAGCTCCCTTCTGGAGAGGAAAAACGCTGCCTTCACAAGCCACAGTGCCTCACTGGCTGCCCAGGAGCAGCCCAAAGGTACGCAGCCCTCCCTGGAGGAGTGGGGCCCTGAGCTGGGGAGCGCCCTCGCTGTGGGCATTTTGTGGACACAGCACAATCGAGACGAGTGGCATAATATCTGACTTTGCCTGCTACTAAAGCATTGGGGAGTACCCCCAGAGAAGCTGGTTCACAAAGAAATTAAAACCAGCTCTTAAAGGGCCCATGCACAAACTCACCCGTTTCAGAAAGCAACTGAAAATCACCAGAAAGAATGGTGCACAATGCTTTGGGGAAAAGAGACTCACCTGATAGGCCCTGAGTGCATTGCAGTGAGAGGTGAGACCTGTCAAGGGACTGAGGCATTGGCGGCAGCCATTGTTGTGGCCTGGTGTGGGCGTGCTGACACAGACGCCATTGGGCCATTGGAGCTCTCCCTGGGGCCTGCTAGCCTAGGTCTGCCCCACCCACTACAGCGCCGATTTAATCCAGCTCAGCCAGAGCCAGCAGCCCACCCTAGGGACTGGCTCCACCCAACAACAAGCCCTTGGGCAACTTGTGGGCCTGCATAGATTGCTGACTGGATTCTCTGTAGCCTGGCAACTGAGCCGACTTCAGTGGGGCAGGGCATGCACAAGGAGCAGGTGGAGAGTGTGGGGCGGTTGTGGAGTGTGTGGGACTCCCACCGTTGAGAGACTGGGTCCACTTCAGGAGGTTGGGGCGCACACACAGGGCAGGACTGTGTTGACTGTGTGTGTACCAGTGGGGGGCAGGGCTTGTCAGCTGCAGAAGACTTGTGCTTCTCAAAGACCCACATAGGGGATTTGCCCCACCTTCCAAAGCCTGAAACAATTGGGTGCTCCCATGCCTGAGGCCAGCCCCACCCAGCTGCAATCCTCAGAGAGCTGACAAGAGACCTAAAGGCTGGAGGCTTACAGCAATTGTAAGCCCCTGAGCCCAACAACCTGCCACGCTGTGGGCCTACTCACTTAAAAGAAATACTGCAACACAAATGTGGTATTAGAACTTGCAGCCAACTGTGTTGGGGCTCCCCACACCTGATAAAGAGACTGAAAGGCCCAAATCAACTACAAGCAGCTGAGCATTGCAACAGCTGGCCAGGAGAATAACTCAGACTCCCTGGGCGCCTACAGGGAAAGCAAACAGGCCATAACAGAAGGACACATGCAGCCCACATAGGGGTCACCCCTGGAACATTGAGAACTGAGGGAAGCACACTGCAGGCCTCCTAAGGCATCACTTATATAAGGTCACCTATCCAAGAGCAGGAGACGTAGCTGACCTACCTAATACGTAGACACAAGCACAGGGAAAGAGGCAAAATGAGGAAGCAAAGGAATACATTCCAAGTAAGGGAACAGGACAAAACCCCAGAAAAGGAACTAACTGAAACAGAAACAAGCAACCTACCCGACAGAGAGTTCAAACTAAGAGTGTTAAGGATGCTCACTGATCTGGGGCAAAGAATAGATGAACTCGGTGAGAATGTCAACAAAGAAATAGAAGATATAAAAAAGAACCAATCAGAAATGAAGAATACAATACTGGAAATGAAAAATTCACTAGAGGGACTCAAAAGCAGAGTAGATGATACAGAAGAATGGATCTGCGAGCTGGACAAAAGACTAGAAGAAATTACCCAAACTGAAGAGGTAAAAGAGAAAAGAATTAAAAAGAGTGAGGACAGTCTAAGGGACCTCTGGGACAACATCAAGTGCACTAACATCTGTGTTATAGATGTCCTGGAAGGAGAAGAGTGAGACAAAGGGGCAGAGAATCTATTTCAAGAAATAATAGATGAAAACTTCCCTAACCTAAAAAAGGGAACAGACATCCACATACAGGAAGCACAGAGAGCCCCAAACAAGATAAACCCAAAGAGGCCCACACCAAGACACATCATAATCAAAATGTCCAGAATTAAAGATAAAGAGAGAATCCTAAAAGCCGCAAGAGAAAGACAAGTTACATACAAAGGAAACCCCATAAGGCTATCAGCTGACTTCTCAGCAGAAACCTTACAGGCTAGAAGAGAGCAGCACGGTATATTTAAAGTGCTAAAAGGAAAAACTTACAGCCAAGAATACTCTACCCAGCAAGGTTATCATTCAAAATGGAAGGAGAGATAAAAAATTTCCCAGACAAGCAAAAATTAAAGGAGTTTGTCACCAAGAAACCGGTGCTACAAGAAATGTTAAAGGGACTGATTTAAGGGGAAAAGAGAAGACCACAAATAGGAAAAATTATCTATTTCCATGGTAAAAGGGTAATGGATACAAATGCACAAAAAAGAGGTTAGATATGATATCAAAAACAAAAAATGAGGGAGGAGGGGTGTTAAAGAGTAGAGCTTTCAGACAGAGGTCAAACTAAAGAGACCATCAATTCTGTATAGAAGAAGAAAGGAACAGAGAAGGACTACTAAAACATGGAGAAAACAAAAGTTTAAAAATGACAGTAAGTACATACTTATCAATAGCTACTTTAAACGTCAATGGACTAAATGCTCCAATTAAAAGGCATAGGGTGGCTGACTGGATAAAAAAACAAGACCCATATATATGCTGAATACAAGAGACACACTTCAGACCTAAAGACACTCACAAACTGAAAGTGAAGGGATGGAAAAAGATACCCCACGCAAATGGCAAATGAAAAGAAAGCTGGGGTAGCAGTACTCATATCAGACAAAATAGACTTTAATACAAAAACTGTAAAAAAGGACAAGGGCATTACATAATGATCAACGGAACAATCCAACAAGAGGATATAACACTTGTAAATATCTAAGTACCCAATGTAGGTGCACCTAAATATATAAAGCAATTATTAACAGACATAAAAACAGAAATAGACAATAACACAATAATAGTAGGGGACTTGAACACTCCACTTACACCAATGGATAGATCATCCAAACGGAAGATCAATAAGGAAACATTGGCCTTAAATGATACACCAGAACAGATGGACCTAGTAGATATATACAGAGCATTCCATCCAAAAACCGAAGAATACACGTTCTTTTCAAATGCACATGGAACATTCTCCAGGATTGATCACATATTAGGCCACAAAACAAGTCTCCATAAATTTAAGAAGATTGAAATAATACCAAGCATTTTTTCTGACCACAACGGTATGAAACTAGAAATCAACTATAGGAAGAAAATCAGAAAAGCCACAAATACGTGGAGATTAAACAAAATGCTACTGAACAATGACCGGGTCAATGAAGAAATCAAAGAAGAAAAAAAAAAATACCTGGAGACAAATGAAAATGAAAATACGACATGCCAGAATTTATGGGATACAGCAAAAGCGGTTCTAAGAGGGAAGTTTATAGCAATACAGGCCTACCTCAACAAACAAGAAAAATCTCAAATAAACAATCTAACAATGCACCTAAAGCAACTGGAAAAAGAAGAAGAAACAAAGCCCAAAATCAGTAGAAGAAGGGAAATAATAAAAATCAGAACAGAAATAAATGAAATAGAGACTAAAAACAATAGAAAAAATTAATAAAACCAAGAGCTGGTTCTTTGAAAAGTTAAACAAAATTGACAAACCTTTAGCTAGACTCACCAAGAAAAAAAGAGAGAAGGCACAAATAAGTAAAATCAGAAATGAAAGAGGAGAAATTACAACAGACACCTCAGAAATACAAAAGATTATAAGAGAATACTATGAAAAGCTATATGCCAACCAATTCGACAGTCTGGAAGAAATGGATAAATTCTTAGAATCATACGACATTCCAAAACTGGATCAAGAAGATATAGAGAATTTGAATAGACCAATCACCAGCAAGGACATCAAAACAGTAATCAAAAAACCTCCCCAAAAATAAAAGTCCAGGACCAGACGGCTTCCCTGGTGAATTCTACCAAACATTCAAAGAAGACTTAATACCTATCCTTCTCAAACTCTTCCAAAAAATTGAGGAGGGGGGAAAGCTCCCTAACTCATTCTATGAGGCCAACACTACCCTGATACCAAAACCAGACAAGGACAACACAAAAAAAAGAAAACTACAGGCCAATATCACTGATGAACATCTATGCAAAAATCCTCGGCAAAATACTAGCAAATCGCATACAACAATCTGTTAAAAAGATTATACACCATGATCAAGTGGGATTTATTCCAGGTATGCAGGGATGGTTCAACATTCGCAAACCAATCAACATAATACACCACATTAATAAAATGAAGAATAAAAATCACATGATCATCTCAATAGATACAGAGAAAGCATTTGACAAGATACCGCATCCATTTATGATAAAAACTCTGAAGAAAATGGGTATAGAAGGAAAGTACCTCAACATAATAAAGGCCATATATGAGAAACCCAAAGCTAATATCATCCTCAATGGTGAAAAACTGAAAGCTATTCCTCTAAGAACAGGAACCAGACAAGGATGCCCACTGTCACCACTCCTATTTAACATAGTACTGGAAGTCCTAGCCAGAGCAATCAGGCAAGAGAAAGAAATAAAAGGGATCCAAATTGGAAAGGAAGAAGTGAAACTCTCACTATTTGCAGATGACATGATTTTATATATAGAAAACCCTAAAGAATCCACCAAAAAAATTTTAGATTTAATAAACGAATACAGTAAAGTTGCAGGATACAAAATCAATATACAAAAATCACTTGCATTTCTATACACTAACAACGAAGTAGCAGAAAGAGAAATTAAGAATACCATCCCATTTACAATTGCAACAAAAAGAATAAAATACCTAGGAATAAACTTAACCAAAGAGGTGAAAGATCTGTACACCAAAAACTATAAAACATTGCTGAAAGAAATTGAAGAAGACACAAAGAAATGGAAAGATATTCCGTGCTCTTGGATTGGAAGAATTAACATAGTTAAGATGTCCATACTTCCTAAAGCAATCTATAGATTCAATGCAATCCCTATCAAAGTTCCAACAACATTTTTCACAGAAATAGAACAAAGAATCCTAAAATTTATATGGAACAACAAAAGACCCCGAATAGCTAAAGGAATCCTGAGAAAAAAGAACAAAGCTGGAGGTATCACACTCCCTGATTTCAAAATATACTACAAAGCTATAGTAACCAAAACAGCATGGTACTGGCACAAAAACAGACACACAGATCAATGGAACAGAATCGAAAGCCCAGAAATAAACCCACACATCTATGGACAGCTAATCCTTGACAAAGGAGCCAAGAACATACAATGGGCAAAAGAAAGTCTCTTCAACAAATGGTGTTGGGAAAACTGGATAGCCACATGAAAAAAATGAAAGTAGACCCTTACCTTACACTATACACAAAAATTAACTCCAAATGGATTAAAGACTTGAATGTAAGACCTGAAACTATGAAACTTCTAGAAGAAAACATAGGCAGTACGCTCTTAGACATTCAGTCTTAGCAGCATATTTTCAAGCACCATGTCTGACCGGGCAAGAGAAACAATAGAAAAAATAAACAAGTAGGACTACATCAAACTAAAAAGCTTCTGCACAGCAAAGGAAACCACCAACAAAACGAGAAGACATTGGGCCGGCCCCGTGGCTTAGCGTTTAAGTGTGCGCGCTCCGCTACTGGTGGCCCGGGTTCGGATCCCGGGCGCGCACTGATGCATCGCTTCTCCGGCCATGCTGAGGCCGAGTCCCACATACAGCAACTAGAAGGATGTGCAACTATCACATACAACTATCTACTGGGGCTTTGGGGGAAAAAAGGAGGAGGATTGGCAATCGATTTTGGCTCGGGGCTGGTCTTCCTCAGCAAAAAGAGGAGGATTAGCACGGATGTTAGCTCGGGGCTGATCTTCCTCACAAAAACAAAAAAAAAGTTAAAAAAAAAAAACGAGAAGACAACCTAACAATTGGGAGAAGATATTTGCAAACCATACATCTGATAAGGTGTTAATCTCCAAAATATATAAAGAACTCATGCATCTCAACAACAAAAAAACTAACAACCCAATTAAAAAATGGGCAAGAGCCCTGAACAGACATTTCTCCAAAGAAGATATACAGATGGCCAACAGACACATGAAAAGATGTTCAAAATCATTAACTATCAGGGAAATGCGAATCAAAACTACAATGAGATATCACCTCACGCCTGTCAGAATGGCTACAATTAACAAGACAGGAAACAACATGTGTTGGAGAGGATGTGGAGAGAAGGGAATGTTCATACACCGCTGGTGGGAGTGCAAACTGGTGCAGCCACTATGGAAAACAGTATGGAGATTCCTCAAAAAATCAAAGATAGAACTACCATATGATCCAGCTATTCCACTGTTGGGTATTTATCCAAAGAACTTGAAAACGCCAATGCATAAAGATACATGCACCCCTGTGTTCATGGCAGCATTATTCACAATAGCCAAGACTTGGAAGCAATTTAAGTGCCCATCAATGGAAGAATGGATAAGGAAGATGTGGTATATATACACAATGGAATACTACTCAGCCATAAGAAACGATGAAATCCAGCCATTTGTGACAACATGGATGGACATTGAGGGTATTATGCAAAGTGAAGTAAGTCAGAGGGAGAAGGTCAAATACCATATGATTTCCTTCATTAAGTAGTAGATAATAACAACAATAAACAAACACATAGAGACAGAGATTGGACTGGTGGTTACCAGAGGGGAAGGGGGGAGGGAGGAGGGCGAAAGGGATAATTCGGCACATGTGTGTGGTGATGGGTGGCAGTTAGTATTTGAGTGGTGAACATGATGTAATCTATGCAGAAATAGAAGTATAATGATGTACACC
Source organism: Diceros bicornis minor (assembly GCF_020826845.1). Taxonomy (NCBI): domain Eukaryota; kingdom Metazoa; phylum Chordata; class Mammalia; order Perissodactyla; family Rhinocerotidae; genus Diceros; species Diceros bicornis. Next base: position 74,761,016 of record NC_080751.1, on the reverse strand, counting down.
TGAAATTTATACAATGTTGTAAATCAATGTTACTGCAATAAATGAACAAAGAAACAAATAAATAAGTAAATCCTAAAGTTTTTCATTGTGGGGGCTGGCCTGGTGGTGCAAGCGGTTATGTGCGCGCGCTCTGCTGCGGTGGCCCAGGGTCTGCCGGTTTGGATACCGGGAGCACACTGATGCACCGCTTGTTAAGCCATGCTGTGGCGGTCTCATATAAAGTAGAGGAAGATGGGCATGGATGTTAGCCCCTGACCAGTCTTCCTCAGCAAAAAAAAAGAGGAGGATTGGCATTGGATGTTAGCTCAGGGCTGGTGTTCCTCACACACACACACACACACAAATAAAATTTTTCATTGTAATTTTAAATAGCTACAAAACATGTAACTTCTGGCATATTGTAACTAGTAGCATTGTAATAATAAAATTGATACAAAACTTTTTAAAATGCGTCCAATGGACTCCAAATAACTTTATGCTCACCATCATCCATTTAAAAATATCTGATCAATTGTGTGTTTAAGGGCACAGTTAAGTATTGGGCATTAATATTCACACATGTATATGTATTCTTATATGTGATGTGTGTGTGTGCATATGTGTACCAACAAATTCTGCTTTAACATGGGGAATTTTTGTATCATTTCTTTTTTCCTTGAGTTAACATTTCATTTCCTCTTCTACAGATTTTCACCCTAAGTTTGTTTATGTTTGAAAATCATCAATTACCACATAACACACTCACGCTTCTACATAAAGAAATTTAAGAAATTCTTTCCTGGGACCATAAGACTCTAAGTACCAATAGTTGTCTTTGAACCTAAGTTTTCATTAGTTTATTATTAATACACAATTGATCAAAATATAAATACATTAGAACTTTGATAAGCATATAACAAAATACAAAATCTTATTGGAAAATCATCTCTTAATGAGACAGATGTAACTTTTTATCAATTGGTTATTTATATCCATGCAATAAAATTACTTTCTGTTACAATTATTCAAGGTTCACACAGATTCTATTCAATATTTTTAGATTTTCATATATACAAGACCTTAGATTCATTGCTCTTATAAATAAGTAGACAGTGTTCTGAGGAGTTTGGGACGGCTATGTTGCTCTTTTCTCAGAGCTTTTTAAGATTGGAGGGCATATTGCATTATTGCTGGAATTTATTGTTAATGGTGTAAGTCATCCGTCAACTGCATTAGATTCTCTATTAATTTTATTGAAAGCAAAGAATGAAAACTACCAGTGACTTAGTGGAAAGATGGATCACTCATTCATAAAAGTTCTTGACCTTTTCAAAATCTGAAAGATATACAAAAAGTTTCTTTCAAAGATTAATCAAACTATGGTTGTTGTTATTATTATTACAGTTAAAAGCACCTTATTTAATCCAAAATCCTATGAACGAGTCGCAAATATCAAAATATTCGCCTGGTGGCCTGTTGTAGTGAGGGTGTCACGTTTTGCGTTGCTCTTGTGTCAAGCCCTCGGTAACCACCTCCTGCATGCTGGCCCTCCGCTTGGCAAGTGACTTGCTTGGCCAACAGGACAATAGTAAGTGCGACACAAGAGAGACCTGAAGTGTGCTTTGGTGGGGACATGTTCTCATGTACTCTAGGAACCCCAATGCCATGTGATTGAAGCTTAGACTAGCCCGCTGCATGGGGAGACCCATGCCCACTCAGACCCCATGACCCGGTAGCTGGCAGCACAACCGCCAGACGAGAGAGCACGCCTCTCAGAGTCCAGGCAGCACCAGCCGGCTGGACATAGGTGTCCCAACAAGCACAGACACGAAGAGCCTCTCCCGGCTCAGGTCAGCGGAGCTATCCAGGTGGCTGGTTGATTTGAGAGCAATGATGAATAGATGTTGGTTTAAGCCACTGAAATTTGGGTTGGTTTGTCAACAAAACAACCTGTAACTGATGACACTTTATCAAATTGTAACTGATAAAAGTGTTAATTTCAATACATTTTTGCCAATACAATACTTTTTCATAACATGTTATTGTGTGCTGTTCATATTAGCTACTTCAATCAGCTGTCCCTGTCTTCCATGTAACCTTTTAGCAAAGTCTGTTTTCATTTCCATATCAATCAGCAGAATGTTTTATTTTCTGTGAATAAAAGTCTGATTCCCATTTTTCAATTAAAGAAAATGTCTTAGTACACATTACTGAATGGGACTTATTAGATAAACTACAAAACAAACCAGTATTTAACTTTTCTAGATTTAATCTGATTGATTTATGTTTTAAATAAGTTCTAAAAGCAAGAATAAATGTATATGTAGCTATTCTTTGCTTAATTTTTAATTATGAGATATACCATGTAGCTACAATTTTAAATTGTTGATAAAGTGAGAAGAATGATGTAAGTGCATGATATTCTTTGATAAATGTGTATATGTGTGTGTGTGTGGAAGAATGGTGTTCACATTTTAGACATTGTTAAATGAGTTTAAATTTTTAAAATTCATAAATAATTCTGCAGATTTCATGAGACATCATGATAAAACTTTTCTTAGGTATTTAATGTAAAGAAGAGATGAAAACTACTGAAAACTTAATTGGTCCACCACCTCGCACGTGATTTTAATAGGAGGGAGAAAATATTAAACTGTTATGAGATGAAAAAGGAAGAGGATTGACTGCATTGGAATGAATGTCTCATGATATGATTTGCTAAAATAGATTTTAACTACTTTTTGGAAGAAATACATTTATTCTGAAAGAAATCATGTAAAATTTCCATTCATAGAATTTTTTTCTGTGTAATTTGAAAAGAAAATAAGAAAAATGGAAGCCCTGGATGGCACTTCAGGTACATTTAAAAGAATGAGCATTGCTAATCAATATTGATTGGCTGTTTGAAGGTGATGTTTTTTTTCCCCTAAGGATGGGTATTGAGAATAGCTGAAAAAAATTCCCCATATTAAAATATAGGAAAAATCTATTTAAATATTGAATTTGCATTAAAACTCCCAATAAAATACTCTCAAAAGTTTTAGTGGGAAACTTGAGCTTATTTCCAGGAACATAATATCTTATATGCAATTTTATGTTTTAAATGGCTACACCCAAAATTCTGACCAACACTTTTAATCTCTTCAAATTTTTGGTAGTCATATCAGTGCGAAGATTTGCTCACATAGGGTGGTAAAAAAAAAACTAAAAAAGTGTTTGCAACAATTCATATTTTACGATTGATTTTTTCTTGATAAATGTTAAATTTTCTTAGTGAAAATGCAAATAGAGTTGAACTCTAATCAAACTTTTTATGTCAAGCGTTTGAAAATAATCCTAAAGCTTGTTATTTACAGAACATGCATGCGTTTCAGAGCAGTCACTCTGGTGTTCGTTTAGGCACCACCTGTGGCTGCAGAGGGTGGAAGGATCAGATGCTGAATGCAAGACAGAGACTCACAGCCACTGCTTGGGTTGTGCCCACTGGAGCCCGATCCCGACTTCCCTGCTTCTGCACAGTGGAGCGGCCCCACCAGGAGTGGAGGGGCAGTACTTTTCAGGGTACCTGGAGAATACTCGCACAGGCAGCTCCACAGACCCCTTGTTCAGGGGAGCAGCGGTGTGTGCTACAGTAGTCTGGAGGTGGCACATCCTCAGTTGAGGTAGGAACGTTGTGGTTGAGTCGTGAGGGCTCCACGTCCGCTATGGAGCTCCCTGTCGACAGGGGCTGTATGTGCAGCCTCAGACCCTGCTCTGCTGGAACCAGCCTCAGAAACCCCAGATGCGGCTGCTAGTCGTGTTAGGAATGGACTGGCGAGTATCTCAGGGCACACCTGTACCCCAGACCTGCAGAGTGTGCATGAGGCACTGGCTGGGAAGCTGTGACCTGTCCACGGAGCTGATCATCCTACTCTCTTGCTGATAAACATTCAGTGCCTCCTCTTGGCGTAACCAGGAAGATTAAACTCATTTGCCTTCCTGGGTCTGACTCCAGTGTCTTTATATCCTTCTTTCTTATCCTTTCCTGCTCTGTACTCGAGTCAAATAAAACTTCTTATATTAGATGATTTCTGAGCACCAAAGTATTGTCCCTATTAATCATTCATGTGGCTCTCACTCTCTACTTTCCCTACCAATTGAAATCTTTCCTTTTTTCAGTTTGGCTAAACTTTGACCTTGGTCATCACTCTGTACACTATTAAAATACTTTTGAACTTTTGTAACTCACTGCATATAGTCTTGTGTTATAATTTTGCTTTTAGTATATGTCTCCCTTTCTGGAAAATCTAGGGGAGATTCTTATTGACTTGGGGGGTCTTTAACACCTATTACAAAATACCTACTCAGTAGATAATTACTGAGTATAGGTTAAATTGTTATAAAACCATATGCTAGCAAAATTGGGTATTTGAAAAACATTCATTTTAGATTCTATATATCATTTTATACCCCACTTTAAATGGTTTTGAGCCTACTGAGAAATAGGTACAACGTGCTCATTGACACATCTGCATATCTTGGTTTTTACCTGTGCTATGTTTTTCTTCAAAAGCATCTATCAAGACTCAAGTTTTGATCTTAGAAATATATCAAGGGCAAGAGATGTCTTCGAACTTTCTCCATAATCTTTCTCCATATTCTGTGGGACACTATTTATAGAAAATCTATTCCCCTCAAATAAGAGAATCTCTCCCAGTAGTTTATACACAATTACAACACAAAGGATACTGTTCAGGGTACCAGGAGCACGAGTGTTATTAGTGTTAGTGGTTAAATCCTGCCTCGACTGTTACTATCTAACATCCATATGTTATGTAACTTCCCAGAATGTCAGTTTTTTCACTCATAATATATCATTAATCATAATAAAAGCCCTGCAGGATAGACAGTATTATGTTATTTATAAATAAAACTGAGAATTTTTGCTTTAGATGTTATAGGGTAATTGTGAGCACTAAGTAAGAAAGGATATGCAGGACGTGTGTTTGTGTGTGTGTTGTTGGGTTTCTAATAGGCCTAAATCCATTAGTACACTTCCCTCTTTCTGATGTGTGAGATAGTATTTCTCTTAAAAGAGCATGTTACCTGTGATAGTTCTCAACTATTTTGTTCTTACAACTTTTATCTTCATATTGCGTGAGATGCATGAGAAAATTTGAACACACACCTTCCATTGAAACAAACACTTTAACTCCTGAAAACTATTATTTATTTTAGGGCGGGTACTTTGAGCAGTAAGCGTATTAGGGGGAGGTTGTGAGGTGTGTGTGTGTGTGTGCGTGTGTGTGTGTGTGTGTGTTTAAGAAACAAAACAACTTAACCTCTAGACCTACCTTCAGAATTGTTAATTTTTTTTTTCTGTCTTCAGACCTGATAGTTAAAATATGAGAAGCACACCCAGGTGGGTTCCTGTGATCCTGCCAGCTTGTGAATATAGACAAATTGATTTCAGCTGGTATCTGTTTCTTCAGCTAGGAGAGACTGGGACAGACGTGGATACAAGCTGAGTGTCCAGCACCCTCTGTCGGGACTCTGTAGGGTCTTAGGAGGTTCTCATGCTTTGTGGAAAGCAGAGGCCCTAATGTCTGGGAGCTAAAGAGCACGTGACAGGAAGGAGATAAAAGTTTTGATAAAATGGTGATTCTTGTACATTATATGAGTGAACCAGTGACGTGCAGCTCCACTTTAGAATAGCGTACAGTAGCATATTTAAAACGAGGAGCTAGGGGCCGGCCCGTGGCTGAGTAAAGTTCCGCGTGATCTGCTTTGTCGGCCTGTCTTCTTGGGTTCGGATACTGGGAGTGGACATACTCCACTCATCAGCTGTGCTGTGGAGGTGTCCCACATACAAAACAGAGGAAGATTGGCACAGATGTTAGCTTAGGGTGAATCTTCCTCACCAAAAAAAAAAAAAAAAAAAAGGAGGAGCTAGCTTTAATTCCAGAATGGAATCCATATGTCATTTCTGCTGTATATAGGAAAAGAATACCAGAGTATGAGAGATGCTGGGAAAGTGATGGGCTAAGTCAGGGCTTCCTCCAAAGTTACCATTTTTACAAAGGAAATCAACCAGCAATAACACAACTGACATTGACTTATAACTTCTACAGATCTTTCATGATCTGCTTCAAAAATGTATTATTAATAAAATTTAACAATTTAGAATGATTACTGGTTATCTTGGATCAACTTTAAATCAAGCTGAGCTATAGCATAAAATAATTTTAGGGAAAATTATCCTTAATAGGATATTTTCTCTGATACTATCCAACATTTGTGCTACAAATAAACTGGAGAGTGGAAGAGACGGTGGGAATTGCCCTGCTGCCATGACCATGGTCAGCAGGTCTGTAGCACACAGCAGCTCCCTACCAGTCACAGCTCGCATTCACCCTTCAAGAGTGAACTCAACTGTCTCCCCTCCAGGAGCCCGTTCTCTGTTGCACAAGCCCTGCTCCCCCGAATCCCGTCCAGATCCTCTCTCCGGGCACCCTAACTCAAGTATGCCATGGGTGACTCTGCCCGTAATTGCCAATTCCTGTGTGCACGTGTGAGTTTTGTTGTTAAAATGACATAAGAAAATTGTGGGTGCCCATTGTGAAGGCATCTCAGTGTGGACTCTGACCAGTGGAGCTCAGCTGGAGCCTCTGCCTCTTTTCATCAAATTTCCTCTATGTCCTTGTATCCCCTCTCTTCTGTAGTCCTAAGAATGTAGACAGTCTGCCATTTCTCCTTGTTATTTGTCTCTCTCTCCACACATTCTCCATGTTGAACTTGTTTCTTGGATTTTCTTCTCAATGCTTTTATTTCCATTAGGTCTCCTTAGCCTGTAAAATAGATTCTCCTTCTGAGTTGCGCTATTGCTCAATAATATGTATCCACTCCCGTGACACTTTATACAAACTCACCACCATATATTTTAATTGGCCTATTTACTTGTAAGTGTGTCTGTAGCTGTTTAGGAGCAAACGTCTTGTGTCTTGTGATCTAGGGATTCTTGACATAAACTAAAGTTCTCAATAAATGTTTGTCGAGTGAATGCCAGATTGTATGTGTTAATTTTCTTCTTTTGTATTTCAAATCTTAAGTAATACAGTCTAGTTCAAAATATTTTCTTTGACAGTCTCTGGAAAAACATTCTTCATTATGTAATAATTGTACAAAAATATTAAATAGGTAAGTAGATGGAATGCCCTATTTATTTATTCAGTCTAGATGTTGAAATTCCCTCATTAATGATTCTGAACTGCTCCCAAATATGTACTTCCCCTTTTCCATATTATTAATTAAATTATCCTCACTTTTAACCTCTTCTAATATAAATAACTCACTATTTTTTACTATAGTAATTTACTGTCTACAAGTCATTTCCAGTTATCTGTACACCTTTGTTGTCCATCTTAAGCAGGAAGCATCTAGAAAAGTGCTGCCCAGTAAAACTTTTTGCAATGAGGGAAATGTTCTGTAACTGCACTGTGCCATATAGCAGCCACTAGCCACATGTGGCTATAGAGCACTGGAAATGTGGCTAGTATGACTGAGGAACTGCATTTTAATTTTTGTTTAATTGAAGTTAAGATATAAATTCAAATAGCGACACGTGGCTAGTGTTTATTATATTGGATAGCACAGTTCTAGATGGCAGTAACTTGCTCTCACTCATGTCCTGTGCAGGGTGTTGGCGGTGATACAGTTACACATCGCGTGTTTCCCTCGCGTGTCTTTATTTATCCTCCAAAAACTGTCTCGTTATAGAAATGGGTTTATTGATTTTTTTTGATTAATGCAAACGTTATTTATTTTCAATTTCTGACTATTTCTCAGGCATTTTTGTATATTAATTATAAGGTAAGTGATGGTGACAAATCCAAAACATAAAAGCAAACTAATTTTATTTGAATTTAAATTAGAAATCAGATTGAAAAGTAACTAGTTCATGTTTTGTATTTATTTCATCCTAAATTATGATTTGATGTTTTATCTGTAACTTTTTCTGTGTTTATTAACAAAAGAGTCACCAGAAAGGGCTTTTAAATGGATTTCAAAGTCACCAAGTTTTTTTATGTTTCAGTTCTCTGGCCAATCTTTTTTTTAATTAAAATAAAACCATTTAATTTTTCCTGACTTGACCTCTCTCCTGTCAATCATCTATATAGGCAAGAAAAAGCTTAAAGGGAGGGCACAGTATGACGTGTGGCTGTGTCTTCATGTACTCTCTGTTATAAAAGCAGGAATAAATTACATGAGGGCAAGATGCTTTTATTATCATGTTAAAAACCCAAATGGATAATACTAGGTTGCTATACAGTCAAGGATCACTATCTGTCTCATTTTTAACACAGACATTTTGCTTTTAATAATGTGTTAATGGGAGGAAACATGAATGCCATTTGTGTAATTCTTTGTTCTGGCTGAGGAATAACTGATATTATCTAATGAATATGCAAATAACTCAAGGCTCCTTATTAATTGTGTCTAACCATCTGTTCCTGTAAAGAGCACTTGAATATTTGCCACATCACACTCGATGAATGTGTGCAGGAACTGTTAAAGAAACTTGGAGCAGTTAATCTATATATTTTAACGAATCTGTGGTTTTATTACCATCAATAAATGAGGCAGCTTCCCTAAACTGAAATTAATTGTTCAAATGAGATTATTTGGGTTGATATTTCAAAAGGAAAACACTAAGAAGTATATTAGTGTTTTAGATTACCTAACTCATGAATTTTAGGATCCTAAGATTTTTGAATAGAACCCAATTTGTGTTCCGAATCCACCAAAATCAGTTCAGACTTGTATTGCTCATGTATACGCATGAATAATGTCACACACACATTTTTTCAGGAAACTTACAATATGCACTATTTTCTGTTGGTATCTTATAAAAGGTAAACAAGAGCTTTGATTTTTTTTTAAGGAAGGATGAGATAAAATAGAAATCAAACACTGGCTATAAAGCACTTCTATACTGAAATTTCAAACCATAAAAGTGAATTGGAAATAAGTTTACTTCTGTTTTTACCTCACTTCTCAAACTGAAAATTCTTAGCTCCATTTTGAATGGTGGTTGACTGTTTTTATAAATTATGTTTCACCATCCAAGCTGATGGCGTGGCTATCATAATTAACTACAATATTTTTATCTTTTGTCCACGAGAAGAACAATAAGCAAAATAGCAAACTATGTTTCGCTTTACTTAGATCTCTGTGTAAGGACGCATGTTTTCCATCTTTTTGGATTATAGTTTTTTATAAATCAAATGTGATTTTGTCATATATTTGGTGTTCATTTATGTTTAAATTAATGAGCACTTTAACACGTTCCTATCTCAAGTAAAAAACTTCTTTACATAAGTGGACACGTCGTTGGACTTGAGATTTGCATTAGAAAACAAAATAATGTTTATGAATTTGATAAGATTTCCTCTCTGCTGATCTTTCCATGCTTTAGATCCAGGAACAAACTATTAACTTTTAAGATGTGAAAGTAAGTTAGTTTTTTAACACCTAACTAAAAACTTTTTCTTTGGCTATTCCTTCAAGATTATGTAATAAAATCATCAAATTATAATGATGGATTTTTGTTACCCAAATTAATCTCTTATTAATTATAAAGATATTGCACAGCACCCCCCCCAACTATGGCTCGTAATTATCATGTTTGTTTTTTTACCATGCAACCTTAGTATATGCAAGTAAGTAATAGCATCTTTTTAAAAACTGTGGAGAAATACAAACTTGGGGCACTATTTTTAGCCCATGTATCACCACAAACTGTGACATCTGCTTTTAGATGTCGCCAATTCCTTGTTGGTAGAATCAAAATATAACAGTTGTCACAGCCCACCCTATAGTATGGTTAAAGAACCAGTGGAAATTATGTAAAATATCTTTGAAAAATTAACATTTTTATATACGTGGAAGGTAGTATTTTAAAAATCACTACAAATATGTATTAAAAGATTGTCCTGTTAGAATGCTCACTTTAATCAATCTGTGATATAAATGTGTTTTCGCTGCATATAAGCTGACACAGAGTCACTATTGATGGCCCTCCTTACCCCAGTCTCTTCCCAGCTTTGTTGAGTACAATTGACAAATAAATTACTGACTCCATTTCAAATATCTTGAGATCAGGAAGAACAGACAAAAGCTTCGAATATGACCCAATTTAACTTTTACCTTTCTACTGTTACATTGGGCTTTTATTATTTATAAAAGTAAAATTTTCCTCTGATCTATAATATCACTAAACACTCCAGAAATGTGTAAGATTATTTCATTTAGGATAGACTTTATTGGTCCAATTTTTGAGATAGCTAGTCATGATAATATTTTGACTTCCCTAATTTTTCCAGAAATGCCAAAGTTGGGAGGATATGATGCTAATGTTTATGCTTTACAGTCCCATTGCTTCATTTATATTCCACTTTTGTTAGACTCTTAAAGTTCCATATTATTCAGTTAGTTAATACAGAGACAAATTCGGTTTTTCGTTATTTTCTTGTTAATGACTCTCATTACACCAATCCTTTTTGCTTCTCAATTATATTATGAAATTACTTTTTTTGAAAGTTGTTTTAGATATTCACTGTGTTTTCCATTATTGAATCTCTCCAAATAGTATTATAAATGTTGGTCATTACATCTTAACAAGTCCCTTATGGGTTCTGTCTTTTTTCTAATTTCAGCGTCTCTGTTTATGATTTTGTTGCCTCTTGCCAGTGAGCACTTCTACAACGCTTTCCTGTTCTGTCTGCCTCTAGTTTACGTCCTCTTCAGTCTTTCATACACAGCACGAACTCTTGTCCTGTAAATCAATATTATTTTTTGCATTTTTACCTTTAAAAATCTTCCAGGAATTCTGACTGTGTATAGACTTTTTTCAGCCTTGTGTTTGATATCTTTCACTCTATGGCTCCCACTGACCCAAGAAAGAAGAGGCTAAACATCAGGCTTTCTGGTATTCTCCAGATCCAGAGTTGCTCTTCGTTTTCTATCCTCCTCTGTGCCTTTATGTATGTTAACTTCTCTTTCAAGTTGTCCCACACTCTCTCTGCAGTTTGGGGTAATAACAAAATGTTAATCTTTTTGTGCATTTCAAAGTTCTTTTATTTGACTTGTATTTGAGTTATTTGTTTCTTTCATGTGCTTGTGAATCTCTGAAAGTCAGGGATGATCTCCTTCATCTCTTGCTATTGTTACTATTCATAGCACCTTACATGTTCTCTTGCACAAAATAGGTACTAGGAAAATTTACATTGAGTTAGCTGCTCACTACTTTTATAATTAAAAGAAAGTAAAGGATTAACTAATAGTTTTTCAGTCCTTCAATTGTGCCTTTATTTTTCACATATGTACACTTCAATTCAGTAGTATAAATAAAAATATCACCTTTCAGCTGTACTAGGGAGTCTCTTCAAGAAAAAATACAGTGCAGCCTAGTAAAATATCCTCTAATGTCCGCTGGAACCAGATTACCTTGTGTCTGCAGAGTTGGTGATCATCACTTTGATTCAGTGGTGTCAGGAGCCAGGTCATGTGCTCTTCGTTAATTTGGTCTCATCCTCTCAGCCACCCCACAGGTAGGCTTATTACTCTTATTTTACAAGTAGGGATTTTGAGGCTCATAAAAGTTGAGTGGATTCCAAAAAGCTGTAGAAACCATAGATAAAATGGCAGAATGTTTATCTTGCTTGTGCTATTTGTGGTTCTTTCTTGGCTGCTGAATGCTCTCTGTTGGGATGGCATCCATCTACTCACTGTCTCCTGATGCACATTTGTAGGCTCCTCAGGGGTCCCTGCTAGGGCCCCCATGCTGCTTCTTTCTCCGATGTAGGCCATGTCTGCTCTGGCTGACCTCTTGCAAAAGCTCCATCAGTTCCTGCCCCTGGCAGTATATCCCTGCCTAGAATCCCCTCACCTTGGAAGGCATCCATCTTGGAAATGTTTCCTTCAATGCTACTAAAACTCAACTCCCTTCTGTGGTGTAGCCTCAGGTCTTAGAGAGCTGATGTGTCCTTATCCTCTAGGAACCACAGACTGTTCTCACTGCTACTTTGTCTCCTCACTTTGACCTGTGGGCTGCTCCAGCAAGCTACTCATTTCAAGGCTTCTTTAGATGAGGAGCAGACACCAATCTTTGTGCTCTCACACTTCAGAGGATAGATGTCAAGCTCTCTGAGAACTCTCTTCTACAGCACTGGGTACAACTAAGAATTACCACAGCTCTGCCAAGGATTTATGTTACTAGAAGACATCCCTTAATGTCTATAGGTCTCAATTTACTCAGCTTTAAAATGAGGAAAATAATAAAGTCTACTTCATAAAGTCATGAAGATTGAATCAATTCATGTAAAGCACTTAAAAGGGCATCGAGAACATGGTAAACATTTAAAATGTATTATTATTATAGTCACTATTGTTTTTTGGGTGTAGTCTCTTCAGTTTTCTTCATTTGGATTGAAGGAGCGAGCACCTTCCCTCTACAATATAGCATCCTCTATTTCTATAAATTTTCTTCAAACAAATCTCTACCTCATAATACTAGAATTCATTATATAGTATAAACTCTGGAGTGTTATGTTTGCTGGTTCAGTCTGGCTACCTTATAACATAATCCTCTAGGATTGTATACAGTTCCTCTCTTTAAAACATGAGGCACTTATGACCCATCGTTCTCAGTTCTGAGGCCTTAGATGGAATTCCAAGACATTGGGAAAGACTCCTTTCACATCGTTTTATAAGGAAAAACACAACTTCTCTGGCTTAGCCAGAGTGGATGTGATGTGGACTAGATAGACCCTGGCATCTGGGGGAATTTTCTAGTTAAATTTTAATGGTAATAAAATGCCAACCTCTTCTTGTCTGGATTACTGTCTTTGTTTGCATTCATGTTAATCTTTACATTTATGGAAATATGGAGGAATGAGACCATTCTCTACATAACTGATCCTTAACTGAGGTTCTCACAGACAATGAGATGTCTACAAAAATTTGCTATCTGCCAACAAAACACCATATCAAATCAAGTAATGAAAGGAGGATGTTAACTACCAGAAGGAAATTGTCAGAGAATTTTAAATGTGTTCTATTATTGAACAATATTAGAAAAAGCATTTCAGGTAGTATAGTAGGTAGAATAATGGCATCTCATTGATGTCCACATCCTAATCCCTGGAACCTGTGAACATGTTACCTCATATGACAAAAAGAAATTTGCAGATGTAATTAAGATTATGGACCTTGAGATGAAGAGGTTATCCTGGATTATCCAAGTGAGTGTAACCTAATCCCATGAGCTCTTTAAAAAAAAAACCTTTCCTGGCTGGGGTTAGGGTCAAAAGGAGACATGACTATGGAAGGATGGCAAGAGAGGTTCAACACTGCTGGCTTTGAAGATGGAGAGAGTGGGCCATGAGCCCAGGAATATGGGTGGCCTCTAGAGGTTGGAAAGAGCAAGTAAATGGATTGCCCCCTGGAACTTCCAGGAAGGATTGCAGCGCTGCTGTACGTCGGTTTTAGCCCAGTGAAACCCACGTAGGGCTGCTAATCCACAGAATTATAATAAATATGTGTTGTGTTAAGACAAATTTGTGGTAATTTGTTGCAACAGCAATAGAAAACTAATCTAACTTTTGATACCTGGAAGTGAGATGCTGCTGTAACACATACCTAAAGATGGGAAAATAGCTTTGCTATTGGCTGACGGATAGAGGCTGGAAAAATTTGGAGGACAATGATAGAAAAAGCCTAGACTGCCTTGAACTGACAGTTAGTAGAAACATGGACTTCAATGATTTTAATGGAGAGGACTCAGAAAGAAGTGAGGAGCATGGTAGAGAAAACCTAAATTGTCTTAGAGAACAGCTAAATTGTGATGAAGAAGTTATTGGTAGAAATGTGGAATTGCATCCTGCAGTTATGTGGAAATCAGAACTTTCATATGATGAAATTTGACATTTAGCTGAGGTGATTTTCAAGCAAAGTGTTGAAGGTACAATCTGTTTTTTTCTTGCTGCTTATAGTTAAAATGTGAGAGGAAAGTGATAAATTATGTGAACAACTTTTTTAACAAAATGGATGCAGGACTTGATGCTTTGAGAAATCTTAGCCTATCCAGATTGCAGACGATTAAAATGGAGCAGGTGGTTTGGAGAAAAAGCCCAGGATATGGCTGTACAGCTTTTGCTAATTCCTCGGAAAGATCAAAAGGTCAAAAGATCAAAAGGGGTTCACTGTAGAAGGCACTTGGTAACTGTTGGGTGCATGGGAACTGATCTATATTTTGTTTATGGTGGGTAAATTCCTATATTCATTTGTTAAAATTCACAGAACAATATGCTAAAAATCATGCCACAATTTAAAAACTGAAAAAAAAAATGGCATTACAACAAACATATTGTAAAATAAAAATGTAAGTGGAGAAATTCTACACAAGACAAATTTAAAACCCAACCTGCATTGTTTTAGAGGCCAAGAAGTCAGTAACAGCCCAAAGAAAAAATGTAATGTTATCAGAGATGTACGATCACCAATCTTCACACACTCTACCTCCTGCCCCCAAAACGAAAATGTATGAGTTTATCCACTTTCATTGGTAAATTATTTCAAACTTGGATGAAATAGATATTCAAATGATAGCTTAGATGTTACAGAATAATAATGAACATATTTGGAGCATTAAAATGGTGCATGCTAAGTATCCCAGGCACTCTCTGGCTTTAAATCTAGTCCTTACAACAATCTTACTAGATAGGGATTCAGTAGTTAAAATTATAAACATCTTGTAGATGAATAAAGACTAAGTAACTTAACCAGGTTACACATCTAATAAGTGGGTACAAGAAAAAAATAGTTGGAAAATAACTCCATTTATTCTAGAAAGAATACATAGCTTCTGAGAGCAAACTAAGAAAAAACGTAGTACAAAAAGGAAATGGTAGACAAATTTCACTAGTGAATATAAATCAGTATTCTTAAAACATTACCAAATATAATTCAAGAGAACTAAGGACAATACACCAATAAGTCAATTAAGAAAAGTTGAATGCTCATTGCAATATGTGTTGATAAGAACAGCAACAAACAATCACATAAGGACAGAGATTGGATTGGTAGTTATCAGAGGGGAAAGTGGGATGGGGCAGGGGCAAAAGGGATGATTAGGCGCATGTGTGAGGTGATGGGTTGTAATTAGTCTTTGGGTGGTGAACATGATGTAATCTATACAGAAATCAAAATATAATGATGTACACCTGAAATTTATAAAACGTTATAAACCAATGTTACCACAATAAAACAACAAAAAAACAAACAAAAATAGGATTTCCACAAAGTTTGAGGCTCATTGTTCATTTTATTAGTAAGAGAAAATGCATGTTTTAGTATGATAAAATATATCGATTTCAGACTGAGAGCCTGTATTATGCTTAATTGTTAAAATTTGTTCAAATTCACAGAACAATATTCTAAAAATCACACAACAACATGCAGCCTAGACATGACTGGTAAAAACCAACTCAAAGTGAGGGTGCACACCACCACCATTTTTATTTAGTGTTGATCTGGAAATGCTGGCCAATTTGTTCAAAAACTTTAAAAATGCCTTTACTCAATGATTCAGTTATTCCACTTCCAGAAGGAAGTTTATCCAAAGGAAATTATCTCAAATTGGGAAACAAAGCTGCGTGAGTAGTCAGTGTTAGACTCCCTGGTCCTTCTGGTCCCAGGTAACTGCACATTGTGTTCAAGTGATTCATTTGAATATTAGTCTCCCCACTGCAGCAAGCTCAATGAGGATAATTACGTGTTCATTACCAGCGGGGAGTGGTCACTTATCACACCTTCCAGCTATAGGTATTGAGTAAAATTATAAATGTGAAATGACGCAATATTGTTTACAATTATGGAAAGCTGGGCACCGCCAAATTATCCAAATATTGGAAATGCTGTATAAACCATGGTGTATCTACTTCTTGAAATATTAGGTCATTAAAATTACATTTAAGACAAAATGCTGGTTGATAAAATATTATCCTAAACAGGCAAGTAATATGTTAATAACTGTGAAAACTGGAAGGAAATACATTGAAATGTTAACAGTGGCTGTAATATGTGCGGCTTATTTTTCTTGATTCTCCATACTTTCCAGCTATACTTTAATCAACGTGTTTGCATTGTTTAGATGGGGAAAGACTAAGCATTTAAAAATAAAAATAGCAATTTATGTCTTTTTCCTATTTATATTTTAAATACTGCATATGACAAACAGACTAAAGAAATGGCCTCTATAATTAAAACACAACATTTTTAGTATATGCGAATGTCTTAGACATGGATAATTTGCTGCATTAACTAAGAGGAATTTAACATATGGTAAATTTTATGCCTGTTACAAAAATAAAATATGAAATATTTTGTTCGCTGTAATAAAGGGACTGATTATACACATATAAGAAAAGCAATGGTCATACATACAAATATTGATTTACAAAATGAATACAAGATATTCACGTGAAGATTTAAAAATAGAATACTTAGATGGATAACAGTGTACTTCAGGTCCATGACTGTAGTCTGTATTTAGATATAAACTTGATCTCTCATTGAATCTAGAGAAAACACAGAGGATTTATTTATAACATGTTTTTAAGATACAGAACATGTACATTTAATGGAATCATTTTCTGCAGTTTCTGTTAAGAAGATTCAATTTAGGAAATTCCAAAGTCACATGTGACTTTTGTAAGAATTTAAGATGTATTCCTGCAGAAAAAATTTTAACCTAAAGACATTATATTTTACACTCAACCTTCAAAATGATCTTCTTTGAAGAAAAAATAGGATTTTCTTATATCTTACCAACTCAAAATATTACTGCAAATTCAATGGTTTTTAAATATTTGACACAGTAGCTTTTGAGAGTTGAAAGCCCAAAAACCAGCTATCTAAATAGATCTCATTTTATGGGAAAAAAATAGTTTCTATTAGTTTCTCTTTCCTTCTTGGACTTATCTGAAAAATTTTAGCTTTGCAATGGGGGATGCGGTTTTGTAAGTTGAACAGAATGTTGGAGTATTTTCTGGAAAAATAGCTAAGGCAATCATTAAAAATATGAAAGTAATGATGTGCATGGTGTAAACTTATATTTACCTATCTTGTATGCCTTCTCCTCCTTTATTAAATGAATCCCTATAATAAAGGCAACTTTTCACCATTTTTGCTCTGTCCCTGGAGCACCGTGAGAGCAAGCCGAATTTCAGTATGGCAGAGCAGAAAGATGGAAGGAAGCTGAATCTCTGCAGAGGGTGGAGCTGCGTGTTGACTCTGGGTCCCAAACATTTTCACTGTTTTCACGTGAGAGAGAAATGAATGTCCATCCAATGTAATCAGTTATAGAGAATTTGGTACCGGGAAATAAATTGAAGCTAAAATGTGACAGTTTACATAGGGGAGGAGGTAGGGTTTTCTTACTCATTGTGTAATTGACTGGAGGCAAATAAATTGGAAACTTACCAAATTTTGAGAAAAATCTACTACCATATAAACCAAAGTCTGGTCTTTAACAGCCTGTGAATCCTGGAGTCCCTGGACGTATACTAGTAGGACGTGTGCTACACAGCTGCGCAGCTCTTAGGAAGGGCGCTTGCTCAAAACTCAACTCAGCAGTGCCTCCTAGAGGGCAGAACCAGGGGCCACCGAGGGCGAGGCTGGGGCGGTGGGTCCAGGATGAGAACCTTGGACTTTCAGAGGAGCCACCACGGTGCGGGCCTGTTCCTCTCCATTTCCATGGCCAAGTGTGGGCTGGGTGTGCTCCTTCCTCCTCTTCCCAAATGTGAGTTTATTGCCCTGATCCTGCTCCTTCTCCGCCATGGTATGTTGGATGCACTGGGAGAAGATAATTTGTCTTTGGGTTTATATACCACAGAGCTGTGAGGAGCTGCATCTGAACTTCACCTTCCACAATGTGGTGAGTATTCAGACAATAATATTCCCGTAAAACATAGCACATCAGAAATGTCCTAACAACTCTTCACAGTGATTTTTCAGAAAATGAATAGTAAAGGTCACTTTACTTTTGAACTGGAGTATTCAACTACTTATTTGGAAAAGATGTATATAATAAGAGTCAAATATCCAGGCGTGCTCCTGGGTGTGCTAGTTAAGTATGTTAGTGTTAGCAGCAGAAAGAGCAGTAGTAAAAAGAGCCATATGTTGAGAGTCAACTGTGTACCTTGACTTATATAAAGTATGGGCTAACCTTATCCTACGAGTGTCATCAACCCCATTCTAGACATGAGAGGACTGAGGCTCAGAAAGGTGCAACAACCTGTCCAAGCTACGTTAGGGACTTAAAAGAAATTCAGATCTTATCTCGTTAGCTCTGAAGCCTTGGTACTGCGCACATAACTACAAGATCTTCTCACTTCCTAAATATAGCAACCTGAGGACATCAATTTCAGGCTAAACATGCTTTGAATGTGCAGCAAGGGGGAAAGTGGTACATTCTCACCTGCTATACGGGCACAAATCTCCACTGTACCTACCAGTGTGTTGAGTCCTGGCTGGACGGGGCCACCTTGTTTTGTCTGAGGACTCACTGTGTTAGACGTTTTCCAGAATACAGAACACACGAGGCTGCATCTTTTTATGAGCTTTTACTGTTTTGGAAAGAACACAAACCTAGGTCATTAACTCCTAATGGCAGTTTTAAAACACAGCGCTCCCCCTAATCGTTCAGTAATAGGTAGTTGGTTAAATGAATTATGTATATTTTACAATATGCAGTCGTTAAAAAGTCCATTTCATGAGACTATTCAGTAACATTAAAATTCACTTATGATCAATTGTAAGATGAAACATTGAAGTCATTATAAATAGATATATCATTTTCTTTTTTAAATTTAAAACATGTAAATAAATGTGTAGATGGATAAACAACAGAAAAGTTAACAATGACTCTCTCAGGATGGTAGAATTTACGTGATTTCCAATTTTTTTCCTTCAGCTTGCTTTATTTTCTAAAATTTCTACGAAGAACATATATTTACAATGAGAAAAATGTTATTTATTTATTATAATCACTTTCTGTTTTGGAAAAATAATACATGCTCTTCGAAAAATGTAAAATGATAAGGAAAATATGAAGAAAGAAAAAAATATCTGAAATCACACTCTTAGAGAATTTGTAACATTTTGATGACTAAACCATGAATCACCTTCTTATGCATATCCTCACTCATCTATTATAAATGGGGTCATATAGTAATTACTCTTCTGTAACCTTCATTTACACTCAACAACAAACTGTGGAACTCTGCATTGTCAATTAAATGATTATATCACCAATTACATTAGACCCCAAGGCACATTATATGCATGTATCTTAATTTTCTTCACTAATTCCTTTATTTTTTTCCAATTTTTCTACCTTATGAACCATACTTATTAAATATTTTGCCTATATATTTAACAAATTACATGGCATACTTTACATTTAGAATTGTAAAATTGTATGAAAAAAGAAGTGCACTATGTTATGGTTTAATATAAAGTGTGTGAGAATTCCCATTCCCTACACTCTAAGTGTCCATTGCTGTTATGTAGGAACACTGTCAGTTTCGGTATACTAATATGATATCTAACTGTGTTATTCTTCTACTTTAAAAACGTATACATTTAATTTATACATATTTATATATGTATATATATGTATTTATATATTTTTTTATTTTAAATTTTTAAAAAGTTTCTCGTCTGTTCCTAAGTCACTTCTCTGCTACTTGTCTGAGGAAAACGGGGTCTCTTGATTGCAGCAGGATGGCTGCACCAAGAGCCACAGTGTGGAAATGATAATTTCACAGGAGGAAAGCATGGTGCTGTCACCAAAAGACAGAGGAATAAGTTTTGAATGAACAAAAATACACACATTTCACTTAAGAGTTTGTCTCTGCTTCTCTAGTTCAGAGGATGAGCACGTGTTGTGTTGGTGGAATCTGGGCCTTGCAGCAGAGACTGCACTGGGACCAGGTCCCCAGGTGCCCCTGTGCACATGGAGCATGAGAAGTGCTGCTCTGAGGGCCTGTGTCAGGCCAGTCTGACTCCAAAGCCAGGGGTGCCTGGCGCCTGGCCGTGGCCAGCTCGCAGCTTGTGGCAACTGTCCTTGTCACCACCAGTCCTTGGTCCCACGGGTAGCTTCCTTCCTTCAATTTGATGTCTTCATTCTGAGCTTTGACCACCATAGCTCCTGCTCAGACCTTGTCTAACCTCCTTTGGCTAACAAAAGACCACCCTCATCCTTGGTGAGTGCAGTTCTTCTTAGAGGCAGGGATGGCCCAGAGCCCTGCTCAAGATCCCTCATCAGAGGGCTCAAGGAGAAAAGGATGGGCGCTGTCTCAGACGAGGCTGTGAGCCCTCTGATTCAACAGCCAAATGATTATAATTTCTCTGGCTTTGTGTTAAAGACAATCTCTCTCTCAGAATGTGGTATCAATTCCAGAACTACGGCATCCCCTTGACCAAGGGAAATGCATCCAAGCCAGTCACGTATATCTGCAATACCTTTGTCTCCTGCTCCCGTTATAATTTGAAGAAAGTTGGGCATCTAGATAATTAACCTGCCATCAGAGTAGATGTCTAATTCACATGTGGTTTTCTCACCCTTTAATGGCAGCTATGCTAGGATTTTGTACTCCCCTGAAATGTTTTCTTTAATTGTGCATATAAGATTTAAAATAAAACATTTTCCAAACAAGCTTCAAAGATGCTCCGAAGCTCTTCTGGCTCTCCAAGGCCTGCACTAGTCCAACTTCATGCACACTCCTGAGGACAGAACTCCAGGTAAGAGAAAAATGAAAGCTGTGTTCCCTGACTTGAGGGTCTTTTCTTGGGTCTGGGCTGTCATAAAGATGAAATGGAATTCTCATGTGAATATCTGTTTTTACCTAACTTGTTATTTGGATAAATGAGGTGAAATTATGAAGGAAGCTTTCTTCCCATTCCTTGATGTCCCGGTTTATTTGTTGTTGTTACTGTTTTTTAATAGACTTTATTTTTTAGAGCAGTTTTAGGTTTACAGACAAATTGAGCAGAAAGTACAGAGATTCCCCATACAGCCGCTGCCCCCACACATGCACAGCCTCCCCCATTATCAACATCCCACACAGAGTGGGGCATTTGTTACAACTGATGAATCTACACTGATACATCATCATCACCTAAAGTTCATAGTTTCCATTAGGGTTCACTCTTGGTGTTGTACATTCCGTGGGTTTGGAAAAATGTATAATGACATGTAGCCACCATTATTGCATCATACAGAGTAGTTTCACTGCACTGAAAGTCCTCTGTGCTCTGCCTATTCATCCCTCCCTCCCCACTAACCCCTGGCAACCACTATTTTATTGATCTTTTTACTGTATCTATAGTTTGCCTTTTCCAGAATGTCACATAGTTGGAGTCATACAGCATATAGCCTTTTTAGATTGGCTTCTTTCTGTTAGTAACACACATTTACGGTTCCTCCATGTCTTTTCATGCTTGACAGCTCCTTTCCTTTTAGCACTGAATAATATTGCATAGTTTGGATGTATCACACTTTATTCATTCACCTACTGAAGAACATCTTGGTTGCTTCCAAATTTTGGCAATTACAAATAAAGCTCTCATAAACATCCATGTGTTTTTGTGTGGACATAAGTTTTCGGCTCCTTTGAGTAAATACCAAGGAGTGTGACGCTGGTTTGTATGTTTAGTTTTGTAAGAAACCACCAACTGTCTTCCAGAGTGGCTGTACCATGTTGTGTTCCCATCAGCAATGAATGAGGGTTCCTGTTGCTCCACATCCTCACTAGCGTTTGGTGTTTTCAGTGTTTTGGATTTTGGCTATTCTAATATGTGTGTAGTGATATCTCATTATTGTTTTAATTTGCATTTCCCTGATGACATATGACGTGGAGCATCTTTTCATCTGTGTATTTGCCATCTGTATATCTTCTTTGATGAGGTGTCTGTTAAGGTTTTTGGCCCGATTTTAATTAGGTTGTTTGTTTTCTTCTTCTTGAGTTTTGAGAGTTCTCTGTATGCTTTGGAGACATGTCCTTTATCAGATGTGTCTTTTCCAGATGTTTTCTCCATTCTGATGCTTGTCTTCTCATTCTCTTCACTCTGTCTTTTGCAGAGCAGAGCTTTTAATTACAATGAAGTCCAGCTTATCAACTATTTCTTTCATGGATTATACCTTTGGTGTTGTGTCTGTTTTGGAAAGTTATTAATTTAACTTATTTAATAGATACAGGCCTAATTAGATTGTGTGAGTTTTGGCAGATTGTGTCTTTGAAGGAATTCAACCATTTCATCTAGGTTATCAAATTTGTGGGCATCGAGTTTTCGTAGTGTTTCTTTATCATCCTTTTAATGTCCATGGGATCTTGTTAGACATCTCCTCTTTTATTTCTGATATTAGTAATTTGTGTCCTCTGTCTTTTTCTCTTAGTTAGACTGTCTAGAGGCTTATCAATTTCATTGCACTTTTCAAAGGACTAGCTTTTGGTTTCATTGATATTCTCTAATGACTTCCCATTTTCAATCTCAGTGATTTCTTCTCTAATTCTTCTTATTTCTTTTCTTCTGCTTTCTTTGTATGTAATTTGTTCTTCTTTTTCTAGTTTCTTAAGGTGAAAACTTAGATTATTCATTTCAGATCTTTCTTCTTTTCTAATATTTTCATTCAATGCTATAAATTTCTCTCTAAGCACTGCTTTTGCTTCATCTCACAAATTTTGATAATGTGTTTTTATTTTCGTTTCGTTCAAAGTATTTTTAGTTTCTCTTAAGATTTCTTCTTTGACTCATGTGTTATTTAGAATTGTGTTGTAGAACATCCACATATTTTGGGCTTTTATGGTTATTTTTGTGTTGTTGATTTCTAGTTTAATTTCATTGTGGTCTGAGAGCACACATTGCATGATTTCTATTCTTTTAAATTAGTTAAGATGTGTTTTATGGCCCAGAATGTGCTCTAGCTTGGTAATGTTAGCTTGTGTTCCATGTGTATTCTGCTGTTGTTGGATGAAGTAATCTGTAGATGTCATTTGTATCTAGTTGATTGTTGGTGTTGTTGAGTTTAACTAAGTCCTTTCTGATTTTATGCCTGTTGGATCTGTCCTTTTCTGAGAGAGGAATATTGTAGTCTCCAACTATGACAGTGGATTCATTCTTTTCTCCTTGCAGTTCTATCAGTTTTTGCTCGTGTAGTCTGACGCTCTGTTGTTAGGTGCATATGTGTTAAGGGTTGTTATGTCTTCTTGGAGAATTGACCCTTTACCATTATGTAATGCACTTCTTTATCCCTGATACTTTTCCTTTTTTTAGTCTGCTTTGTCTGAAATTAATATAGCAACTCCTGCTTTCTTTTGGTTAATGTTAGCATGGTACACCCTTCTCCATCGCATTACTTTTGATTTATATGTGTATTTATATTTAAAGTGGATTTCTTGTAGATAACATATAGCTGAGTCTTGTCTTTTGATCCAGTCTGACGATCTCTGTCTTAATTGGTGCACGTAGACCATTAATATTCAAAGTGATTATTGATATAGTTGGATTAATAGCTACCACATTTTTTATTGTTTTCCTTGTCCTTTATTCCTGTTTTTTGTCTTCTACTCTTTTAATGTCTTTTGTGGTTTTAATTGAGCATTTTATATGATTTTCTTTTCTTTCTTTTTTAACATGTCAGTTACACTTCTTTTTTTGTTTTTTACTTTTTTTATTAGTTGCCCTAGAATTTGCAAATACATTTACAACTAATCCAAGTCCACTTTGAAATAACACTATACCTCTTCACAAGTACTGTAAGTATCTTATAATAACAAAAAAAGCCTAATTCCTCCCTCCTGTCTGTTGTATCATTACTGTCATTTATTTCACTTACATCAAAGCATATATAAGCTTATTTATCACACACATAAGATATATACATGAATATTTATAATTGAATACATTGTTGCTTATTTTTTGAATATACTGTTATTTGTTAGATCAATTAAGAATAAGAAAAGTAGAGGCTGGCCCTGTGGCCTAGTGGTTAAGTTTGGTGCACTTTGCTTTGGTGGCCTGGGTTCAGTTCAGAGGCGTGGACCTATGCTACTCATTGGTGGCCACCACCTCTTTGACCTCCAAATTCCTCATGTGGTCTTACATATCATCAGGTTTTTCTGATTATAACAGATGATAAAATGTGGGAGAGTATACTGTTAACTCCAAATTTGCCACTAACATAAGCTATAGTAATAACAAAAATAAAAATTAAAAACTATCACAATTCCATTCAATGATAGAAATTGTGGAGACAGTGCTTATTTCCTTTAAAACAATGTATTTTATGAGACATATATTGTGCTTTGTAAAGAATTATTTATTAAATTTTATATTTACAATGATTTAACATTTGCAAATTAGTTATGAATAATTTCATATTATTTTATATCATCCTTTATCTGTGTCTAGTGGATTTATACAACTTTACACTTTTATCTGGACCTGTAAGAGGGTATGAATTAGTCTGAAACACTCTGATTCTCCTATCTGTGTACAATCCTATAGCTTTTGTGTTGATACTAAAGAATGATACCAAAGGTGGTATGATTCTAAAAGAAGCGGTCATTGAATGTGGGACAAGGGCAGAGTTCCTGATATTAGTTCCAAAACTCTCGTATGACTTCCTCTGTACTATAAGACTTTCCCCAGCTAAAGATTGCTGTCTACTTCATTTCACTGAAGAAAAGGATAAGAACAAATAGCTCATAAATTGCTGGAGACAAAACAATTTCTTTTTCAGACTAAGGAGGATTGCGTATGAGACATTAAAATTGGCAGAAGAGAGAGTCTGTGTGGACGGCCTCAGATTGCTGGGAACAGCAGACGTGTCACATTGGCTTAACAGGCACAATTATTTCTTCCATTTGGTAGAAGTTTTTGTCTCCATTTGTCCAGTTCATAACTGTGAGGCCACCCACTGTGGATGTGCTCGTAAATGTGTTTCCACAGCGATTTCGTGTTCTTGTTTCCTTATCTTGGGCTCTGTGTTCTTGGAACAAAGCCTAGTGCCTCATAGAGTGCTTTATCTGCACGCCCCACACCGTCTTCTCACCACCAGCCTAGGGCCTAACCTGACATTTCCTATCACCCCTTTGCAAAGGAAGAGTCTTATCCTTGGTCCTGCAGAAATTGCTACCAGAAAGAGCAGGGACTGAAAATCTACAATAGCAGCAGTCTAGGAACGTTCTCTGCGGTTGACGCCTTACCTATTCTGGCCATGCCCAAGCCTGAAACCATGGGATGGTATAAAAATGGTTCTTCAGTTGGGAGAATTACTATATGCTGTGTCTTAGTCAGTTTGTGCTGCTTTAAAAAGAATACCATATACTAGTGGCTTAAACAACAAACATGTATGTCTCACAGTTTCCGGAGGCTGGAAGTCTCAGATGAGGGTGCCAGCACGGTTGAGTTCTGGTGAGATCTCTCTTCGTGCTTTCCTCACACTGCAGAGGGCAGAGAGAGAGGGGAATCAAGATCTCTGATGTCTCTTCTTATAAGGACTCTAATCCCATCTATAAATCCACCCTCAGACCTAATTGCCTCCCAAAGTTCCCATCTCCAAATACCATCACATTGGGGATTAAGGTCTCAACATATGAATTTGGGGCTCACAAATGTGCAGTTCACAGCAGCTTGCCTTCCTTAATGCACTTTAGTCAACCCATGAAAACAATAACCACAAACATAAATTGAGCACCTTGTATGTTCCAGGTAATATGCTAGGCACCTTATATAAATTATTTAGTCATCACAACCACTCTATAAATTAGATATTAGCATCATATGAAAGAAAAGGAAACTGAATTTTTAGGAGGAAAGTTGATTCAGCTTTAAGCTTACTGTTGGAGACACAACACTTAGTAACGTCTACATAGATGATATCTACTGATAGCTGTTGTATCTATGCTTTTCATGGCCTAGGGACCATAGAAATTAAATGTTTTGGAAGATTTACTCTTCAGAAACTGCATTGATTCTAAGCTCTAGGAATGTAATGTAAGTGCTTTTATTCCTTTGTAAACTTATTTACATAAATACACACAGAGTGTACTTTAGGACGTGGTTAACTCACAGTGTTCTCAAGAAGCAAAGAGCTAATTTCTTGTAGGTCTGGTTTCTGGCATCAAATCCTGTTTGATTCTAGAATTTCTACGTATCATTATAACACCTTGCAAACCCATCTGTGTTTGTAAGTTGCTTGAGGGCTAGAACGTATCTCAGAAATCTATCTCACCATTGGGTAGAAAATAAATAAACTGCTCATTACTGCTAAGAATCAGTCTTAGTCATTATCCCTGTAGCACAACAGTGACCTCGGCCTCAGGAAGAGATCAAAGCGAGCCATGGGGCTTTTCTTTCTTTAAGAATGAGGAGAAAACCTCACAGTTGCTTTCATGTTTCAGGTTGAAGGGAACACAAAGCCATGATTTGCCTTAAATTAATGACCCTTAACTTCAAGTCAGCCTTTAACGTCACCCAGAAACTCTACCAGATTCCCTAGTCCATTCAGTCTGTCACTCTTTTGATCTAGAAGACTACTGAAACCTCTCTTCTCTCACCTCAAATCTCCTACATGTCTTCTTCCATCCTAAGTCTTGGCAGATGATTTGCTCCCTAATTCACTGAGAAAATAGAAGCATTAAGGAGAAAATGTGCAGAAGCTTCCACCACTGCATATCCACCACCATCTGCAACTGCTTTTTTATAGTTGGCCTTCCTTCCTGTTACTGAGCCGTCCTTTCTCCCATCTGACAAAATCCCTGCTTTTGCTTAGTGGAATCTGCCTTCCCCAGCCTACCCCAGGACACCACTCCAGCAGTTGATTATTCTGCCCTCTGCTGCGGCTGCTGCTTTTTCCTCTTTTCTGGATAACTCCTATTATCATTAACGTTGCAGTCATTTCTCCCAATTTAAGAAGAAAAAGCAACCATAACGAACAAAACAAAATCCTCTTCGCATCCTCTTCCATCGATTACTCGTTTCTCTGCTCTTCTTTCCAGCAAAATCTGTTGGGAGAATTATCTCCCTTCCCAAATGACCTCCCCATTGCTAAATCCAATGGTTAATTACCCTTATCTTACTTGATAGCTGCAGCATTTGGCACGGCTGACCACTAATTCAGCCCTGTAATTTTTACTTCGATTCCAGGATACCGCTGACTCCAAGTTATCTCACTGGCAACTTACATCACTTATTTTTCTAGCTACTTCTGCTCAGTCTCTTTTTTTCATTTCTCCTCAAGAATGACACAAGCTCAGTGCTTACTCCTCTTCTCTTCTACAGTCATTTTCTTAGTGATTCATTTCACCTCATTTCTTTAAATACTCTCCACATGCTGATTGTCCCTACATTTGATCGCCAGGATAGACCTCTCCCTGAACTGAAGATTTATATCCAACTTCACAGCCACGCTGTCTTTCCTACAGGCTTCTCCAAATTAGTACGTCCAAAACATCTTACTGTTTCCCTTAATGCCTCACTTCTCTCTATCCTTCCTGATGTCGGTAAAGAAAAACTCATTGCTTTTGATTGTTTGAGCCAAACATCTTTTTGTTGGATCTTAACTTCATTCTTTCTTCACACCAGACCTCAATACATGAGCCCATCTAGTCGTCTCTTCTTTTAAAATGTTGTATATCCAGAATCTGACCATCTGCTCACCACCTCCACCCTGACTGGAGTCACTGTTTACTCTCGGTTACCTTATTGCAACAGCCACCTGCTCTCCTGCTGCCCCTCCTCTTCAACTCTCTATTCTACAGAGCAGTCAGAAGAGCTCTCTTAAAATTTACATCTGGACAAATCACCCTCCTGCTCAAAATTCTTCAAGAGTTTTTCTTGCAACTTGGAGTAAAGCTGAAAATGTTTAAACAGTCTGAAAGGTTCCTCCATGATCTATTCCAAATCAAAGCCTTTTCACTGCCCCCCTTACATCTATGGCCTCATTTACATTCCCTCCTGAAAAAAGTGTTCCATGGAGTTCATGTTATAGACATGAGGAAGGTCTCCAATGATCAATCAGCTGTTCTGATACAAGATTATGTTCAAACTCAGAACATGGAACACTTACCCTGTGACATCATATATCTATATGTATATATACAATCTTTTAACATTCATTTTAATTTCAGGTCAGTCTTAGCCCTAACCTGATAATCTAGATTTTTGCTTCAGAAAACTCTTTTTAGACAGCATTATCCTGCTGGCTCTTGGAGTTCTCTTCCTATTAGCTGATGTGGTTTGGGAACAAATACTCTACTGATGCTTAAGGCTTCAGGCTCAAAGTGCTGGAGTGTAGAGCCAGCCCTGATGGACCAGTGGTTAAAGTTTGGTGCTCTCATTGCTTCGGTGGCCTGGGTTAGTTTCCCAGTCATGGAACCACACCCCTCATCTGTCAGTTGCCATGCTGTGGTGACAGCTCATGTAGAAGAACTAGAAGGACTTACAACTAAGATATACAACCATGCACTGGGGCTTTGGGGAGGAAAAAAATGCTGGAGTCTAAGGAAACCCAGGTGTGCCAAGTTTAATCTTCTTTCACACAGGAGGTCAATGCTGTTATGGGTTTCAAATTCTCAAGATATATGTATTGTCCTAGGTTTCTCATACCTAGGCCATGTAAGGCCTGTTCTTTACTGTTTGGCTGGTGGTGTTTTTCCTGTGCAAATTTTGAAAGTTTCCAAAGATATGACAAAATATTGCTTTTTCTCCTCTAGAGATACTTTCAGAAAAAGAATTTGATGGGGAATTGTGGCTTTTGTACATGTACCTGGGAGTTAATCTTACCCTGATATTTTACCCATTCCTATTGTCCTCCCACTTGGTGGCCTACACTCCCTAATACTATGAGGCTATACTTATGTGCCAGCTCCTTTCCAAAAGCCATTAATACCATCTTTGTGACAAAATACGAAGGTCCTTAAAGCACCAATAACTTACGTTCCAGACAAAGTCATCCTCAGAACAAAGTTACACACACAGTGACAACCGAGGCCTTGTGCGTAGGTTATCCCAACAGTAGGTGAGTTCTGCAAATGAATGGGCATTCCTAACACATCATAATACTCTTTTGGGCATTTCCACTAAGGAACAGTCATCTACTTCCTGAATTAGATTACCATGTATGTCTCTCCAGACTCCTTTTTACTCAATATGTATGACTAAATATTTGCTTTTAAACTTACAAGATTGTACTGAATTCAGATACCCTGACCTCTTCTCCATTGCTGATTCCTGATAATGAAGACCCTTTTCCCTTGGATAAAATCATGAAATTGATTGGAAAAGTACACACATTAGGTGATGAATATGAAGAAAGAAATGACGATTATTCCAAAAGAAAGTTATCACACTGTGTTGGTCTTTCTGCCTTCAGCATATACAGAAGTTGTTCAAGTAAACAACCCTAGACTTTCACCTGGTTGCCCAAAATTGGCTTATAATAGGGCATTTTAGAATGTGCCAGATAATGAACATAACCAGATTCAACAATTTATGTTTCTAGGGGACAAAGGGTCTGAGACTCTTAGGTTAAGGATTTGTATAGATTGCCTTTACAAGGACAATCTAGGGATATAATTTTTATTATGATACATTAGTCCAAATAAAATTAAATACGCATATGTCCGCCTCAAAATCAGAGCTCAACCACAGTTGTTTGCCGTTTATATCGCCAGAGGTTATTGCTTCTGACAAGCTTCCATTTGTTTCATTCATATGTAGGTGATTTAGGAATATCACATCTAAGCTGTCTTAATAATACCTCATCACCTAAAGCAAATAGGCTACAATGATAGCACAAACTTCTAAGTGTGCCCCAAAGCAAATTGTTGGTGGACAGTATGAATTGTTCAACAAGTTCCTCCATGCTCGGAATGTCACTGAAAGCTCAACATCAGAATTCTTTCTTGATGCATTAATAAGAGATGGATACCTCAGACATGTCTGAACTATTCCCAACCAGGCTCAGACAACATTCTTTTTAAAAATAAATGTCAGACTTCATTCCATAACAGGTTTGATGTGGCTTAGATGATGGCTTATCAGACAGAGAAGATTCTCTGGGTGCTGTTTTCTTTACACTAAAAGGTCACTCACAAGAGATAGTTCCTACCAGGGATCATAAAATAAAATCAGGTGCACTCACTATAATTAAGGTCCTGGAACATGAGTCCCAACTAGATTGCAGAGCATAGACATTTCAGTGTACCTTCCTAGGAAGTCATTAGAGCCACAGAGTAAAGAAAATAAAGTACTTTCCTGCAATGATTCTCTATTTTTAATCTCCTCAAACAAACAAACAAAAAGGCAGTTCTTTTTTAAATTGTAGATATCTGGGCCCAATACCCAGGTATTGTGGTTCTGTGGATTTGAAGCAGGCCCAGTCCCCCAGTTATCTGAATTTTTAACAAGTGGTCAAAACAACACTCTTAAAATGACTGAATAAGAGTTTTGTTTATTTTGTTTTTGTTGCTCTTATTCTTAGGATTTCTATTATTCTTCTTTTGGTCTAGTGTAATTTTTTATGCAAGAGAGGACTAGATTGATAAAGCCTACTTGTAAACTTTAGACTTGCAACGGATTAGAAATGACCATTAAATATTGTGAAATATCCAATTTAATGTTATATATAATGCTGTGTGAATATCTTTCCATAGAAATCGACCTTCACATATCTGATTGCTCAAAAGCAGAAAAGTTAATCTAATTTACAGTCATAGTTCTGGCATCCTTTCTTGCATTAAGTATTATCATTAAAATAAAAATTAGCAAAAGTGAAAGGAAGAAAATTCTACCTCACTGTTATTATTAGTCTTGCTTTCTTCAACAGTGAAATTGAACATTTAAAGTGTTTTTCAACTAATTGTTTTTTTCTTCTATATCTTGCCTGTTTATATATATTACCCATTTTTCTATTGGTTTATGTTTTTTTCTTATTGAGTTATAAGAACGCTATAGATATCTACAACTTTTTTCTAGTCTGTTTGCATGCTAATTTTGTTTATAATACATATAATCCACAAATGTTTTAAACTTTTATGTAGGCAATCTATCTTTTTCCCCATTAATTAGCTTATGTTTAGGAGATAGTTCTCCACCCATGAATCAATGAAATATACACATAGGTTTCCCTTGAACATTTTCTGGTTTCATTGTTTGCATTAACTTTAATGTATTACTAATTAACTAGTAATATGTAGAGTAGCTATTTTTAAAACACTAGAGTACAAAGAAGGAATACTGGGCATGAGGATCAAATTTCAGAGAGAAATAAAAATCCTATACATTCCTCACACTTTCCATTGCGTTTTTTCTCCCTTCAGGGCCTTAGACAATTTGCCTTACATGGATTAGAAACCAAACTAAAACCATCATCCAGGGGCTGACAACAGTCTTACTTAGCTGGGGAGAGAGAAGTTTTATTCTGAGTTTGTCTAAGAGATGGGAAGTTGAGGTAGAAGGTAGAGAATACAGATAAGTGAATCCCTAGAAGAATTTTATGCTTAAAATCTAGTTATGTACAGAGTAAAATTCCCTTAGTAAATAGCAATAACAATAAAAGCAGCATATGGGGGCATAAAGAGACAAACAAAGATTGTCACAGTCTCTTAGTGCTAAGGAGCAAAGTTTGGAGTTCAAGGGGTGTCATAATGAAAGGGTCTAGGTAAATGCTCCAGGCGATCACTTGAAATCCTGGAAGACCTATATTCCAGGGAGAAAGCTATAGTACAGAAGTAACAGTTCTGCAGAAAAAATCCAGCTACAGCAAGCTCTAAAATTCCACCTCTACTGGATCAACGAGATCTGCATATGTTTGCAAGTAAAGGAAATTAAGTTTTCCTTACAAAAAGCAACATCATTCAGTGCCTATACAATTTTTCATATACAGTATCTGAAACTCATAAAATTAACTACCAGACCTACAAAAAGACAAGATCAAATAACTGAAAACAAAGAGACAGAAAAAGAAAATCAACAAAACAATGGAAACAGGCCCAAGGGTTCTTTAGAAAGAAACTTTAAAATAATATGATTGATATATTAAAAAGAGAAAAAATGAAAAGTGTCACCAAGGAACTCAAATCTATGATAGTCAAATGGAAATTCTAGAACTGAAAACTAGGTGACTAGAATGAAGAACATAGAAATTAAAGAACATAAACAGCCAGAAGAAATGTCCAGATTGAAGCATGCAAAGACAGAAAAGGGATATAAAATGCAGCAAAAGAGTGTACTAGACCCACGGGCATGGTGAAAATTTGTAATTTTTATGTAATTCAAGTTCAAGAAGGAAAAAAGAGAGAGGAATTGGGAAGAAGCAATATTTGAAGAAATATTACATGAGAGTTTTCATAAGCTGGGAAAAAAAAAGCATCATGCCACCAATTCAAGAAGCTATACGGAACAAAAGCAGAATAAATATATTTATATTTAGAAGGTAAAATAATCAAGCTGCTAAGAGGCAAAAATATTTTCATGACATAGGAATAGGCAAAATTTCTTAAACAGAACCCAAAAAGCACTAACATTTAAGATAATTATTGAAATACTGGATTTCATTAAAATTAAAACTTTTTTTACATCAAAAAATTACATGAGAGGAGGGAAAAGCCAAGCCAGTAGAAGTTATACGAAACACAATTCCTCAACAAAAGCTTTATCTAAATTATAAGAACATTTAATACTAATCAGGAAATGATAGTCAACCCAGTAATATTTAGGCAAAAGACTTGAACAGGAAAAATATATCTAAATGGACAAAATGTATATGAAAATGTTAGATGTTGTTTACATCACTAATCATTAGAGAAAACAAAATAAGACCATAAGCTACTAACATACCCACCCATTCACCAGATGGATAAATTTAATACAAAAATAAAAAACACAGGGAAACAAGAATCCTTACAATATCAAGTGTTGGTGAGGATCTGGAGCAATTAGAATATTCACACATTGTTTGCGGTAGAATATATTGGTACAACCATTTCAGAAAACATTTTGTTGGTATTTATTAAGCTAAACATATGCTTCCTCCATAATCTAGCACTTCAACTTGGTATATTCCTAACTGAAATTCCTATATATGAGCAAAAAAAGCAATGTACAAGAGTGTTTGCAGCAGCTTTATTTATAATAGACTCTATTTTTGAAAACAACAAGAATGTCCATCACCATCAGAATGGGTAAATAAATTATGGTATGCATTTAGGAAATGAAAAAGAACAAACCTACTATGTGCAATAACATACATAAATTTCTCAGTAATAAATTTTAAGGAAAGAACCCATTCTTCTGTAAAAGAATATATGGTATATGATTTCATTCATATGAAATTCAAAAACAAGTAAAGTTAATCAATGGTGACAAAATTCAGAATGGCAGTTACCTTGGGGAAGTGGTATTGGCTGAAAAGAAGCTTCTGGATTGCTGTGATAGCCTATATCTTGGTCTCAGTGGTTGTTAGACAGGTATATACATTTAGAAAATTACATCAATTTGCATACCTGAGGTTTTTAGACTGTATTGCAAGTATCTTATAGTTCAGTACATCAGAAAAAAAGGAAAAATGTATATAATGCTTTAAAAGACTTAAAAATAATTGTCTGGGGTTGGAAATTAGTCAGCCTGCATGGTGCCACTCTTCCTTTACACACCCGTGACCAAACACCTCTATCAGTATGACACCCTGTCCCATGGAGACCACTATTCAGTTTCTTGGTCTTTCTGAACACAGTGCTCTCAGGGGCTCTGCTCGGGTGAAGGTTGACACGTAAAATAATCCATTTCTTTCATCCGTCCCAGATGAAGTCCATCATAACCACAATTGGTTATCTGGAGGAAATGGAGATGAAAAGAATTTAAATGTTCTTGTGTGGTCCCACTGCAAGTGAGTAGGAAAGATGATATTAAAATTAAATTTTATGGTTGACCTTTCTCTCATCTACTATTTTAACTGAAAGTGGAATAATACAAAGGAAAATGTGATTGTTTCCCTCCTCTCGCCTCTTTATCTGACGTTCTTGTGCAAGAACAGGGCATCTCTTCAATTAGCCAGACTCTTCTGTGATTCAATTCTCCACCTTCCACCTCAGGCCACATTAGGATTGATTTTTTTTTTTTTCTTTTTCCTTTTGGTATTTTTTATATGATGGCATTTTCTCCTATTAACTAATATTTTATCAGTGAGTATTAATTTTTTTAAATGTCTTGAATATTTGCTGCTTTCTTTACAACCCAATATTTTTGATATATATGCATCTCTCTGATGTTATAAAAGATGCTACTATAATAGAATGAAGTCTACATTAATTCATTTTCCAAGCAAATGTTAAGAACTGTGTTAAATTTTTTCCCTAAAAGACACTTCTGCTTTGCCAAAAATGAAAACTGAATTGATTTGATATAATTAAGCAATAAAGGACTGGCTCATCCTAGGTAGTTAGCCTGATAGTTATTAGCTGCTAAGAAATGCCCTGCCCTTGGGCTTTAATTACTATGTGAAAAATGTAAAGTAATTATTATGGTATAGAGTGGAAAACTAAAAAATGTTCAACTTCTATTTTCCAAGGATGTTCTGCTCTTGACCTATTGGTTTCCTACAGTGATAGCATTATGTCATTATTATATCTTTCCTTAGAAACTGCTAAAATTATTTTGGAAAGTGTATGCATTTATATGAAATGTTTCCTAAAGGCACTTTTGGATTAAAAATTGGCTAATACAAATAGGACTATATTTTTTGTCTTATAATATTTTTATTAATTATTAAAAAATACCCATGAAAAATATAGAAAAATCATAAAGAAGAACATAAAAACTACTTGAAATCCATATTAATATTTTGTTGAATTTTCTTCTATTTATGAGTGTGTGTTTGTTTACCATATCAGGAATCAAAACTTATAAATGTCTTAATCCATCTTTTTCATTTATCTTTACATAGTGAATATTTTCTTATACCATTAAAATTATTTCCAAACTTCCTTTTAATGACTTTTATTCACACGGTAGAAAAAAGACAAGTTAACTAATTTCTTTTCTTTTTTGTTTTTTTGTGAGGAAGATCAGCCCTGAGCTAACATCTGGTGCCAATTCTCCTCTTTTTTCTGAGGAAGACTGGCCCTGAGCTAACATCCGTGCCCATCTTCCTCTACTTTATCTGGGACACTGCCACAGAATGGCTGGACAAGCAGTGCATCGGTGTGTGCCCGGGATCTGAACCGGCGAACCCCAGGCCACCAGCAGCGGAGCATGCGCACCCAACCGCTTGCGTCACCGGGCCGGCCCCAACTAATTTCTTATCAAAGAACATTTAGAATTTCCAATTTTTCCAGGGTGAAAATAGTTAAAAGCCATATGTTTCAAGTACTATATTAATAGTCATTTACTTTTTTTGGAAATGTGTTTTGATGTTCATGCTTTCTAGTCAGAAACTCTTTTCCACTTTTTCTTGGTTATCTATTATAGCCCAAAGGATACAGTGAACTCACACGCTTGTCACGTCCTTTCTGATGGGGTGATGAATTATTTGCTCAAATTGTGGAATCCCAGGGTTGTGTATGAAATGAGACTTGAGCAAAACTGGCAAAGTATTTAATATTACTACGAGGAAGATGAAACATCATACCAGTGTTGAGTGGGTGTGGGCTTCTCCCAGCTGTCTACAGGGACCACCAAATTAGTTTGTAAAATCCAATAAATTGTATGTCTTAGAAATGTGTGCATGTATGCATGCTGGGAAATGAGGAATTTGGATATGCAGATTTCCAGATGGGTTTAAGTACTCAATGGGCTGTTTGAAGAAAAAGGAGACCATGTACTTGCTGCAATTGCTATCCACAAAACTGAATTAATTTTTACATTGCTTTATACTGTATATAAACCAACCAACTAGAAAACCCTATAACGTGATCCAGCATTGGTGTGGTATGCATTGGAGACATTTGTGACTGATTCGCATCCCCAGGCCATATGAGAACAGAGCTGAACCAGGTCACTGGGAGGTGATTGTGTCCTTCTCTTCCTAATCCCTGTTATTCCCTCTTCTAGGCCCGTAGTACCAGTAATGAGACAAGGGTAGTTGGTATACTAGGTTGATTAAAGTTGAACTTCCTGTATTTTCCACCATGTTCCAACAAATGTAGTTCTGTTTTAATTTCCACACTTATAGGAAGCTTTGGCAGGCCTTCATTCAATCATGATTCTACTGCTCAATCATGGGGCCAACCAATATCTTCCATGCCCATGCTGTATAGTACTAAATGCCAAGGAGGTCATGACCCTTCACCTCGAGCCCCCCTGACAAGCAAGGACTGCAGATGACATTGGTATTGATGAGTGAGGCTTCATATCTGGGCTCGTACTGGTTTAGCAAGACCAGTAGCACAAGGGAATTCACACACTGAAACACTTCCTTTGCATATCAAAACTGAAGATGGATTTTAATTAGACACTGTTAGTAATCCAAAGCTTATCCGTGTGTATTTTTCCTACGAGTTAGATTTGCCTCTCAGGGCAGAAGAGAAATGGATCCTCAGCTGTTTTTTTCTGAGACTCCAAAGAAGCCTAGAACTGGACATGTGGTGGGAACTGGACTCACCCCTGGGATTCAGCCGGTCATCCCACACTCAAGCTTGTTCTGATTCCACGTCTTGTTTCTACCTGCCTCTCAATGGCTTGAGAGTAAAGAAAAAGAGCACAAATCTAATAAATATGTGCATGCAGCCACAAACTTCCATTTTTTTATAGAAATGATTAAAATGTTCACATACAAAAGAAGGGAAACCTATTAGATCTTGAGAATGTACTCTGCGCTAGAAACAAGGCTGTGTCATCATGTATTAATTATCACCACCTCACAGCTCCTCAAGACAGGCAGCAGTTGCACTGCTTGCAATTGCCATTGTTGTAAGTCAAAAGTAGTCAAATATCTACAATTTCATATGGTTGAACTTAAAATTTTTATCCCCACTTTGTAGAACAGAGACAAAAAAGTAAAGTAATAGTAAAGTCTGAACCCCATCTATTTAGCTTCAAAGCCTGTGAACTTTTTTGTCCACTGTCTACTTACAGACATTCATAGAGTAACTATTATGTGCCAAGTGATTGCTTTATATTATTACATTTATTCCTCATCCTAATCCTGAAAGGTAGGCATTGGTATTTCAGAGGTACAGATGAGAAAGCCTCTGCACAGAGACTTTAGGTAACTCTTTGATGTGATAAAAACAGAAATTCCCTGTCTTGGATGTTCTGTTTCTCAGTTTCATTACTGTGCCTGTTTTGGTCTTTGAAGATCATTGTTGACTGTCGGCATTCTGCTCTTTTCTTCATAACATTTTCAAAATTTACTTGATAATTTAACTGATGTGAAGCCTATATTGCTCACTCTTGTATACCCACTGACAAACCTAGTGCCTGGTACATAGTCTGCAAAATAAATATTTATTCAATGAATGGTGAGTGAGTGAGTGAATAACCGTTTGTCAAAGCTCATTTCATTACCACGACTTGGCCCTTTGATGGAACTCTAAAGAGTGCTCATGGTAGTAGTGCACCTTGGAATTCTTTTGGATAAATGTTCTGTGAGCTTTTTAATTCTAAACAGCTATCATCTAGGAAAGGAAAAATTACAAGGAAAATTTTCTCATGAGAAAGAAGAGAGACCTT
Source organism: Diceros bicornis minor (assembly GCF_020826845.1). NCBI lineage: Eukaryota > Metazoa > Chordata > Mammalia > Perissodactyla > Rhinocerotidae > Diceros > Diceros bicornis. The sequence goes on along the minus strand of NC_080751.1, from coordinate 74,723,261 downwards.
TTCAATGACAGGAAAACAATGTGAGGGGCTGTTCCCTCACTGTCCTTTGCGCTTGCTGGCTGTGAAATAGTTGCTAAATCCTGGTGATTCATTCCAGATAAAGTCAATGAGGTTCTAAACATTTCTCCTTTTTAAAGTATTATTTCTGTATTCCACCCAGCTTGAAAGGAAATTGTGTTCTCTGTTTTTAGGCATTAGATATAAGTATGTACACCCGTGAACAATCTTTACAGTTAGATTATTAAAATCTCCTTTATTTTGCCCATTTGATTTTTCCAACACTGAGAGTGATGTGATAATATCTGTCATTATTGTTGGGTTTCTACCAGCATCTCCTTGAATTTTACCCCAAAAAGAAAAATTGCTTTAAGTATTTCTAAGTAAAATTGAACAAAATATAAATGTTCATAGGAGGTTTTTTTTTTCCCTGCCCAAAGCCCCAGTACATAGATGTATATTCTAGTTGTAAGTTCTCTTAGTTTTTATGTGTGAGCCGCCGCCACAGCACGGCTGCTGACAGACGAATAGTGCAGTTCTGTGCCTGGGAACTGAACCCTCGGCCGCTGAAATGGTGAGAGTGCTGAAATTTAACCACTAGGCCATGAGGGCTGGCTCTCATAGGAGCTTTTTTTAAATTGTGCTTACATCAATAAAAACGACTGTTTTACTCATTTACTCTTTTACCCAAAACCTTACTTTGCGTTTCAATAATACTGCTGCCTCTGCTTTGTAAACAATTTGCTTTTATACAGTATATCCACTTGCATTTGCCCATTTTTTAGATTAATTGGACTTTTTACCCAATCAGATTTTCCCACAGAGTGTTTCATTTAAACTAATTGCAATAGCGGGTAAAGTTGACCTTCTTTTTAGATGTTTTTCCATTTTTAGCCTAATATACTGACAACTTTGCTTTTAAAATTTTATTTTTTGTATGTATTATCTTTTATATTGTTTTCACTCTGATAATTTGGAGGCCATCACTCTTCTTTTTTAAATCTATAGTGCTTTGCCTTAGTCAGTATTCTGTGATCACATGTGATGGAAATGTTACTTGAATGAACTCGGGTACAAAAGAGACTGTTGGCTCCATGACCACACTGTGAAACAACAACGTTGCTTTGAGGCCTCATACACAACACGGATGCCACAAGGACTCTCTTTAACTCTATTTCTCCTCTCTGTTCTCTCAGCGGGTTGGCTCCATCCTCTCAGGCTGGTTTCTTCCACACATCAGGGGGTGTGGCCGGCACAGCACATCCACTGGGGAGGGCTACTGCTCTCTTCTCTGTTCCAATTACAAAGAAAAAGCCCAAGGATGACTTTATTTGGCTCTATTAGGTCGTATATCCACTCCCTAAAAAAAAGTAACTGTGGCTGGGGTGGGGGTGCTCAGAAATTTTTGTCCTAGTCTTTCATAACTGATTTGTTGTTTCCATGTTTTATTTAACCTATTAAGTATGTTATCATGTGCATTATGCTTTATAACTGGCTTAGTTCTTTCTAAAAGCCTTCTATGATCTCCATACTCCTTTGTCAGTGATGTTTTCACATTTGTGATTTCATTGTTTTATTTCCTAGTTGACTGGAATACAGAGTCAAGAGGCTTATTAATAAAATAATCTATTTTTTCAGTCCTTTCTGGGATGATAGTGATCTGTGGTCAAGTTCATTTTCTTTAAAACTCTGTAGCTATTGCTAAGTTGTTTTCTGTCGTTTAATTTATGAAGTATAAATCCAGAACCAGCTTAATAAGTTCTTGTTATTTATTTATTTTTTTTTTGTGAGGAGATCAGCCCTGTGCTAACATCTGCCAATCCTCCTCTTTTTTTGCTGAGGAAGACTGGCCCTGGGCTAACATCTGTGCCCATCTTCCTCCACTTTATATGGGACGCCGCCACAGCATGGCTTGCCAAGCAGTGCGTGGGTGCGCGCCCGGGATCCGAACCAGCGAACCCCGGGCCGCCGCAGCGGAGCGCGCGCACTTAACCACTTGCGCCACCGGGCCGGCCCCATGTTATTTTTTTAATAGGTAAATGTTTGAATCCATGCTGTTCTTCAGAAGTACATTCAAAAAGGGAGTTTTGAAAAGGTCTAGCAATACCAATGCAGTCTCTACTCATTGTTCAGAAAGGTGATGGGGCTCCATGTATGGCAGCCAACTCTCCCACCGCCCTCCACATCTCCAGCGTTTACTCATCCACATTAGGTAATACTATGATCATTGCTGGAATACAACATGCACACGTACAGACACACATGCACACACACTTATTTTCTGTAACATCGAATAACATTCCCTGTAAATGGAGCAGTGTGTCAGCTCCTGAGGTCTTTCAGTTTAGATTGACCTGTCTTGTATCAGGGACTTTCTGTCTTTTAAATGTTTGCCACATTGACAGAACTCAATGTGTTCTTTGTCAACTGGCTTGATTCTTGAGAAGTGGAAATTTAGAAGCTTGATCCCACTCCAGAGTTTTAAACCAGTGTAGAGTCTGATGCACAAACACGGTGCAAGCCTAAGAAAAAGAAATAATGCCTTAAGAACAGAAACGGAGTATCAAGCTCTCCTCCCACTTACAATTTTTCTGCTGATACCTTCTTTTCTTCCTCATTCTTTTAATAGTCTTCATCTTTTCCCCATAATGATTCAATTTTGAAAGAGGTAGCAACAACTCACATGCTGCCCAGAAATGAGGTATAAATTTGGAATTAAATGCTGCATTAGGTGACAATAAGTGCTTTGGCTTGTATTTGGTGTGAAGTGGTAAGGCACAGCCCAGGAGAGTTTTGAAAAGAGTGAAATGATCTGACTTGTGTTTTATAAAGATCACTCTAGCTGCTCTTCTAGGAAGTAACAGGAGGAAAGCAAGAGCAGAAGGAAGGGGGACAATTAGGGAGATATTTCAATTATCCAGTGGGGAGATGATGGTGTCTTAGACCAGGATATAGTGATGGTCTAGGGATTAATGAAGAATGGTTGTATTATGGATGGATTTTGCAGGTAGAGCCAAAATATTTGCTGATATGTTAGCTATGAAATGTGAGATGAACAGAGAAGGTTGACTCTGAAGTTTTGACGTGAGCAATTGCAAGATTAGACATGCTAAGATGGGAAATTCAAATAAGGGAAACATTTTGAAGAAAGAGATCAAAAATGCAGGTTATTTTTTTTTTTTAATTTTTTAGAGGAGGGGAAAAGAATGAGGAGGAAGGAACTGGAAAAAATGAAGATAAAGTAGAAGTAATTATCATCAGTCGAATACCTTTAGGCAGACTATGTGCCAAATTTTTTCATATAGTTCATTAAATCCTCACCAAAAATATGTGAGCAAGATATTGTTATCCCAAATTCACAAGATGCTCAAATATAGTGATGGCATCTAACTAAGAGATGATGATTTAACTTCTTTCCCTTATCCCATGTTGTTTGAGGCAACCTATGTGGGAGACTACACATGTTAGTTTAAATTTCCTGCAAAACATCAGAAAAGCAATGGTTCTCTACAATTCCTTTAATCAATGAGTCTTTTCAAAAGATTCTTTCAAAGTGATCACATTTGCATTATTATTACATTGAGTGCATTGTTTTTTTTAAGAGAAAGACATGGAGATGGCTTTCCTGTGAATCTGGCTGATAAACATAAGAAGCCAGAGAGGGGCTGGCCCGGTGGCGTAGCCCTTAAGTGCATGCGCTCCGCTGCTGGCAGCTGGGGTTCAGATCCCACGTGCGCACCAATGCACTGCTTGTGCCATGCTGTGGCGGCGTCCCATATAAAGTGGAGGAAGATGGGCACGGATGTTAGCTCAGGGCCAGTCTTCCTCAGCAAAAAGAGGAGGATTGGCAGATGTTAACTCAGGGCTGATCTTCCTCACAAAAAAAAAACAAATAAATAAGAAACAATCGATGGCAAAAGTCAAGGAGCTCTGTGTTTGACTGTGAGGTGGATGATGTGGTGAGACCCCGGAGCAGTGTCCAGAGTGAGAAGTCAAATATTTATTAACACTGATATAAAGGTGGAACTGATTACACGCCGGCCCATTGGCTCTGGAAACCTCATTCCAGTAAAACACAACTAATGCCATCCATCTGTAGTCTTCTATCTATTACATTTTTCTCACAAGGTGGTCAATTTGTCTCAATGCTTTCCCTCAGCAATTGCCAAAGCAAGCCTATTAGTAACTTATCCCTAGCTATTTATCATAGGTAACTAGAGACTGTCTTTTTCGTCTTTTAAAATAATTTTACAGTATAAAATTAATAAATACTCAGTGTGATATATCTTGAAAACTCAAAATACATGGGGAATTTTTGTTTTATTCACCCACGTTTCCATCATGAAGAGATAACTTATGATGTTTTGTTACTGTGCTTTCTAGTCTCTTTTTCTTTGGGCTTTTAAAATGTTGTAATTGAATTCAAACTGCTTATATCATAAGTTTTTTACTTAGTGTTGTATATAACCATTTCCTCTATTTATTAAAAATGCTTATAAATATCATTTAAAATAATTGCATATGATTCTACTGCATGGATATGCCATTGTTTTTAGTTATTCTACTTTTAGAAGACATTTTTATTATTTTTTACTCTTTCCCATTATGAATAAGCTGAGCTCCAATAATTTTTCTTAATTGGCATTTGTATATCACCTTATAAAATTATTTTGCGTAAGAAAACACAAATAGTTCTATATACTATCTATAAGATGAAAACTCTGAAATGTATATTTTTAACCTAGACCTCTTCCCTGAGCTCCAGATCCTCATGTGTAGTTGCTTACCTACCATCTCCACTTGGAACCTATTAGGTATGCCCCATAGGAATCTCAAACAATATGTCAAAGTCAGAGCATCCTATGTTACCACATCATATCTGTTCACCCTTCAGTTATTCCTATCTCAGTACATTGTACCACCATCCATCCACCTTGTTCAATCCAAAATTCTAGGCACAATGTATTTTAATCAACTCTGTTTATTCAGCATTTAATCACAGAATATTTTTGAGTAGAAGGAATATTAGAATATATTCTAATTATGTATTATAATTAGAAACAAATTAGAGCTAATTCAACCCATTCATTTTACCAATGAGAGAGGTTAGATTTGATAAAGAACATGTGACCACCTAGTGTCAGACCCAGGGCCTTTACAGAACAAAAATTGGAAGCAAAGAATGTCAGCATTGCTTTTTCCCATGGGCTAAGACCAAATGAAAATTGTTGTTCTGAAGAATAGGAATTCCAAGGGGAGTTTAATGAGAAATTCATTAAATTCTAATTTTTTTAGGTTAATCAAAGAGGAATAGCAGCATGAAGAATAATATAAATTCACATTTCTTTAACACTTTCTAGTAGATGCTGATGGTCAGTTACCTAATCCTGTTTCCTGCTTTTCCCCTTGCCTTTAGAGCTCTGGTTTTGTTCCAGTGTCCACTCCTCTCCCATGTCTCTCAGGGGAGGATGAGTATTTCTCAAGAGGAAATATCCTAATCCCTTTGCCTGTTATTACTTTTTTTCTTAGCACTATTTTTTATTTTTCTCTTGTTTTTCCACATTTACATCTGATCCATCACTAAGTTCTTTTCTTTTCTTTAAAATATATAGCATATCCTTCCACATCTTTCATCTCTTTTGCAACAGACAAGCCACTTCCTTGGACTTCCACAATGGATTCCAAACTTATCTGCTTCCGGTACACTCCTAATGTAATTCATCCTCACCCTTACAATGATAGGGACTTTTTAAACTGGTAAATCATATTAGGTCATTTTTCTGCTTAAGTGTTTCCAGTGGCTTCCTAGGCACTAAAAATAAAATAATATTCAAAGTCCTTCTTATGGCCTATAAAACCCTAAAGGACCCCATTCTTTCTCTGGTATTGTCTCATTCCACCCTCCTCCTCACTCACCGCGTTCCACCACACTGGCCTTCCTTTTGTTTTTGGAAAAGATCCAAAGCTAAGGTCTTTGCTCTTGAGGGTCTTCCTTCTAGCTATATCTAGTCTTCTTGCTGCTATTTTATCCCAGGTCCACCCGACCTTCAGTCGTAGGCAATCTGATGAACCAAGAACTATTGTGGAGTCTCTGGCAGCTGGAGCTCCAGGAAGCAGGACCGGCACTCAGTTAAATTGGTCTGAACTCGAAACTCTATGCAGGTGGCCTGGGAAAGCAAGTGACAATCCTCAAGGCAGGAAAAGAGCAAAAACCAAACCTGAAATGAATGTTTACAATGGCGGTGAGAAAAATTGCGTGAGCTGGTCCACAGAACAGAAGCTGCTGATGTTAATTTAAGCAGCCTTTTCTAGGAGACACGTGGACAGTCCATGACCTTAATGGGGTTGGTAAGGACGTTGAGCCAATGTGGATAGCTGATCTCAATGTTACCACCGGGGTCACTCTTCAAAAGTTTAAAGACAAAGCAGGTAATAGATGTTACACTTCTATTTATCAGTTACCTGGCTATGGAAGCATGACAGACATCACAGACTTGATGTGTCCTTGGAGAATTAATTCAAATACTTTATATTGAAATCCTATTTGGAAACAATAATGCCATTTCTTGCGTCCCTGGAAGTTACCCAATTGTTTCTGTTAATAAGTGAAATAAGACAAAAGCACGTTTTTGAAAGTGAAGGAGACAGGCAGAAATCAAATCAGGGAGGCATTTTGTTAACCACCATTAGTTCATTGAATGCTGGTTTTCCTAGTAAGTGCCCAGGTGGGATTTTATTCCTTAACTCTTATCTTTGGGGTTCCTGCTCTGAACTCAGAGGCTTCAGTGTAAGATCAGAGACATTTTGACTTCTATCCAGCCCTGGAGGGCAGATGTCTCATGGACTGAGGAAAAGAAATTACTATTTGAAGCAATTTTTTCTGACTGCCAATGAAGAGAAATGAAGTTTTCACTGAACTTAAGTGAGCTTGCACTGAAAACAGCATTGCAGCAGAGACAAGCTGCCTATAACCTGAATCAACCTGCCCATAACCTGGAGTAGCCCACTCTGGGATGACCAGGGAGAGTCCTCTGCCAGGAGCTGTCTCACTTCCTCTCTATTCTTGGACTCAAAGTACTCTGTGACCAGACTTTAAGCTATAGAGTCTCACGGAATTGACCTTCTCCTCTGCCATCCTTGCCACCTTCTCCTTACCCATGTCCTCTTTTGCCGTTTTGAAGTGAATTATTTATGCACATAACAGATAGATGTGGCTGAGTCTTCTCAGAATATTTTTACCTCATTTATACAAAGAGAGAAATAAAATCCAAACTCCTGGGTTTGTCAAGAGACAAATAAGATTATCTGCATAAAGTACTCAAGCACCTGGCACAAACATAATAGTAAGCATTTAATAAATACTAGTGATCATTCATTGACATGTTAAACAGTAGATGATAAATGAGTGTTTGAGACATTACTCTAAATTTGCCATATTGTATATTTCAATTTTTAAAATATTACAAATATACAAAAGTACATAGTGATATTATGGACACTAGTTTTAATACATATCATGTTGCTTCAGATCACAATTTAAAGAAATAGGATGGAACAGATACAAATGAAAGCCACCTCCATCCCATTTCCTGTCTTCCTGAGACAGTAAATGGAAGTATAGTGAAGGTTTCTAACATATATTTCTATACTTCAACTTCACATGTATGTATTTGTAATTAGTATGTAAGATTGCTTCGTGTTTAAAATTTTATATAAATGGCACCATATTTACTTATCTTGGTGCTGCATGCTTTTTCAGTCAACATTATAATTTTTAGATTCACCAAATTAATACATCTAGCTATGGTGTACTTATTTTAACTGTAGTAGTATATGTGATTATGTAAACATTATAATTTATGTATCTTTCCCTTAATGGGTATAGCGGTTGATTCCACATTAACCTGTTTGTTTTTTTTTTTTTAAATGTTTTACATGCATATCTGTGTGCACATGAGAAATTTTCTCTAAGGAATGTATTAGAAATAGATTTTCTTTGTCAAAAACTATGTAAATTTTCAAATTTACTAGATATTGACAACTTTGCTCTTCAAGTGATGGTAGCAATTTATAAATCCATCTGAAGGTTATGAGTATATCTACCTATTTTCTCACATCCTCTCAATACATTATCAGTTTAAATTTCTTTTTTACCAATTTCATGGGTAAGAAATCATAAGTCATAATAGTTTAAAAATTATTGAAATGTAACATACACAAAATATTTCACATCATATAACCATCCAGACCAATGATTATTTTCTCAATGAGTCACAAGTTTGATAAAGAAATAGAATATTACCAGGACTTTGACGTCCCTGTTTTGTTTCATCTCATTTGTTATTTTTCATTATGATAAGCGTTACTGTGATCTCTATTTTCACAGGTTAGTTTTCAAATTTGAGAAAGTATACACAGATAGCATGTACTTTTTTATGTCTGGCTTCTTTTGCTTGTTGTTGTGTTGATGTGATCCATGTTGCTGTGTGTAGCAGTGGTCATACATTTTCATTATTATATAGAGTTCCATCATTTAAAAATACCACAAAGTATATACCCATTCTACCATTAAAAAAAAATTTGATTTGTTTTCGGTTTTGTGCCTATAATAAATAATTCTCCTATAAGCATTGTTGAACATAACTTTTGGCATGTGTACATATGTATCCATATTTACTATGGGTGTATATACCTAGAAGTGAAATTGTTGTGTGAGAAAGTCTGTATTTTTATCTTTAGTCAATACTTCTAGCTTTCCAAAATAATTTCAATCCATACAAATTCAACTATTCTATTTTTCAATTCTATAATTTCTACTTCCTGTAATTCATTTTATTGAACATGTTAATCAGAGTTATTTTAATGCCATATCTGCAAATTCCTAAATGTAGTTCATCTGTATGTCTGGTTTTATTGACTTTCTGTTTTCTGATTATTTGATCCTATATCTTGTTATGCTGGCAATTTTTGATTGAATGCTATAAATTGTTACGATATTATCTTCCTTCAAAGTGGGTTAACTTTGTCTTTGGCAGAAAGTTAATGGAGAAGCAGATCCCATTTATTTGATCAGGGACCAAAATTATCAGAGACCAACTGGATTTCAGATTTTATTGTATCTGGCCTCAACTGAAAGATCACCTTTTTCATAATCCATGATTCTTGGTGGACACTCAATTCCAATTTTTGACTCTGCAGTACGACAAAATAGCTAAAGAGTCTACTTTGTATCTTTGCCTATTCATGCTGTACACATATGAGCTGCTTTGGTTCTTAATACCTTGAGCAGGGTTAAGGAACTAGCAAACATCTTGAGGGAAAAAAAGTGCATGATTTCACATTCAATTCTCTTTGCTTCATTTTTCTTGGAAACTTATGCCTTCATGCTCTGGCTGCCTTAGTAGCTACGATATCCAATTTTTGTCTCTCTAGCCCTGTGAAGCTACCCCAGTCACTGAGATTAATTTTCTCTCAGCTCTTCAGTCTACTATTAATACTCAGAAAACACCCAGAGGGGTAAATGACAGGAAATAATGAGCTTACTACTATGTGTTTTTCTTCTCCCTAAGAATCTCTCTGTCCTTATATTTTATATCTATATCTTGTAAAGTGTTATTTAGATACATTATTTCTAAATTTAATTTTAAAATCCTTAAACTTTAACTAGAAAATTTAATGCATTTACATTTATTGGGATTATTGATTTACAGTAGTCCTCCTTATCCATGGGGGATATATTCCAAAACTCCCAGTGAATGCCTGAAACTGTGGATAGTACCAAACCCTATATAAACTATTATTTTTCCTATACAGATCTTCCTTGGCTTATGATAGGGTTACATCCCAATAAACTCATTGTAAATTGAAAATATCGTAAGTCGAAAATGCATTGAATAAGAAGTTGGACAAGAGCAACAGTTTTCAAAGATTTTTTTAAAGCAGTAGAAACTTTTACATACACACAGTGTTGTTTCACAAGATGATTTATCTAAGAGTGTGTGTGTATTTCAAAAGGCAAAAAAAGAAAAAAAAACAGTCCATAATAACATAGACATATTCATCCTTTAATAAATCTTTGAAGTAAGATACATCCCCAAGCTAACCTCATCTCAGAGTTGTGCAATGCAACAATAGATTGAACTCCCATCCTGCAACTCATCATCACAAATTTGAAAAATTGTAAATTGCATCATCTTAGTCTAGGACTGTCTGAACGTACATACATATGATAAAGTATGATTTTCAAATTAGGCACAGTAAGAGATCAAAAACAGTAACTTCTCTTTCACATTTCTGAATTGCCAGCACCACTACTCTTGTGCTTTGGGCCTGTTAGTAAGTTATAAGGGTTCCTTTAGCACAAACACTGTGATACTATGACAGTCGATCTGATAACTGAGGTGACTACTAAGTGACTAATGGGCAGGTAGTATATACAGTGTTGATATGCTGGATAAAGGGATGATTCAGGTCCCAGGTGGGACAGAGCTGGATGGCACAACATTTCATTATGCTTAGAACAGAGCACAATTTAAAATTTACGAATTGTTTATTTCTAGAATTTTCTATCTAATATTTTCAGACAGTGGTTGACCATGGCTAACTGAAACCATGAAATGTGAAACTGCAAATAAGGAGAGACTACTGTATTTAGATATTTTTCTGCACCGTCATTTTGTGCTTTTTGTTGTCATTTTCTGTTATCAATCTATTTGCATTTTGAATTGGATATATACATTCTATTTTGCTTTTCTCATTATATTTTGCAACTTTTCTGGTTTCAAGGTCTTACCCACTTACTTTTTTTCTTCTAATGGTAGCCTTGAAATTTTGCCAAGTGTACTTAACCTTAAAAAAATCTGAAATTTATTGATATCTTAAATCATGCACTAGCAAATGGAATCTTCTCCTGACTTCTGTGCTAATGTTAATTTTGTTGCTAGTATTTTAACAATCTATTTTTATAACTCAGATGTCATAATTATCATAATTATTATTTTATTCAGAACATATTTGTCCACAAATTTCTTTGCTCACCATTCTTTTCATATCTCAGAATTTCCCTATGGTACATCCTTTAGAAATGCCTTGAGTGAAGATCTATTGAAGAGTAAACACACTTAGTTTTTATTTACCTGAAAATGATTCTATTTCATCTTGATTCTTGAAAGAGATTTTTTGCCATGTGACTTTTTCAATAGGCTAGGTTATGGTTCAATATCAAGCAACCCTCAAATCTATGTGGCTTAAAGACACAAAGGTTTACATTTTACTCTTGTGTTGTGTCCATTGTGGTTGAGTAGTGGAGCTCTATTCAGCATAGGTACTTAGGCACCAAAGCTAAAGGAGCAGTCTCCATCTTCAAAGTGTTGATAGCCTTTCCAGAAGTAAAGAAAAATGTGTCAAGACATGCAGCAGCTCCTAATGTTTCTTCTCACAATTGACTGGCTCAAACAAGTCACACGTCCATACCTAAATTCAAGAGTGTAGGGAAGTGCAACCCTGTCATGTGTTCCAAAAGACAGAAAGCTGGAATGTTTGGGGTTTTTTTCCAGAATCATCTCAAAGACAGTTTTTTAATTTCCCGTGTCCCTTTGGCTTCTCTTGAATCCAGCCATTTATTATCTTCCGGATTTAGAGGCCTCAGTTACTTTTTCTTGTGCCAGAATATTATTTTAAATCTTGAGGTGTTTTGTCTCTTCAGCCACAGTTTATTTTGTAGGTAGGCTAAAGTTTATGTACCTGTAATCAGAATCCTGTGTCATGAAAATATTGTAGGGTTAGCCTCTGATCCATTATTGGGAAAAGAGGAAGTTTCTGTCATGATTTTACTCCACAATAATGTATTAAATATTGATTTGAATCTTAACTGCTCACTTGTGCTTGTTCATCAAGACCATGAAGCTGGAATCACACTTCCCAGATAAATTTCGTTGAATGGTTTCGTCACCGCCATCTAACTATACCTAGAAACTTGGGTCAATTTTCATTCCTTGTATACTGGTGATAACTTTAAAATGCCAACATCATAGCCTGATTTCATCAAAACAGGTTCTTTGGTTTTACAAGCAGCATGCTTGTCTTTATCTTTTGCAGTCTAATTTGATTAAAATGACGTACTGTGTCACTACCGATTTTTATTTCTGAGTCTGAACTCACTCTGGTGTTACTTGTAGCCTACCTCTAAATTCTCAAACATGGATAATATAAATATATCATCAGATTTAATGGCAATGTGCATATATAACAATTTTATTTGCACTAAAAAAATCCTTTTATTTGAAAACCATTGAAGTATCACAAGTATCAAATATATATTAATAGATTCTCTCATACCTTCTTCATGAGTTGTTTCATTGTTGAATTTTAGTCTTTTATTGTTGTATATGACTTATCATTAAGGTATTTTTCCCCATAAAGCCTTGACACTGGTGCTAGAACACTTTATAATCTCAATGAAAATAATAGATGAGTAATCTTGAACTTTCTATGTTCTAGATTTCTCCTTGCTGCTTATCCAAGAGAATTTCAAGCTTCTCTCACTCCAATTTTGGAATGACCTCTCTCTGGCAATTGTGGAGTAATAGAAAATATGCCAAGCTAGAACTCAAAAGAGAAGAGTGATTGTAAAGCTCTGTTGGGAATCCTCAAAGGTCACGGAGACACGGGTCATAAAAAGAATATGATGAGCAGAGCTTAAGCCCCTCAAATGTTCAACTAGAAGCCTTTTATTGGTTTCACACACAATTTAGTGGTTCACCCTCAGGAATAATTTTCAATTATTTGCATCTATTTGAAATATTTTTCTTTAATTTATTCATCCCCTTAATAATTGATCCTATAAAACAAAAATCATTGTTAATAAATTGAAATTTACTGAGCAGTCTCAGTGTGCTAGGATTTATTAAATAACACCTGCATGTGGCTATGGCTTAAAGTAAAAATAGCTAAAAATTTTAAGTGGTAATCAAGATAAAATGTCAAAGGCTAAAGCTCCATTTAATCCCTAAGGGCAAACATATCGTATCTAGGATAACCTTTAGACGTCGAGTCCTCCCCTACATCTCTATTTATTAAAGCAATGCAGCACCATGGTTTATGATGTGTTTATTGAACTCTAGGGCCTCGCTTAGTTTGCATTCATTTGTTCATATTCCCCTTCCTTCCAGGTGTCAATAAGTCTGGAGTGCTAGATCCATCAGACACCAATTTTCAAGGAGTAGTCCCTTAGCATCCTAGGGTCACCGCATGGTGGTACGCACACCAAAGACTCCATATACTTACTTTCAGCCAAAGACTCACCTTCTTGCTCCTGGCCTGGGATCTTATGCCCTCTTCTCACTGTTCCTCTTGTAATGTGTAATGACGATCACACATCACATAGTGGCTCTTCCACAATACACAAGGCAGACTTTCCTGATCTCATCCTCTTCTCCTGGATTTTTTTTTTAGTTCATGTCTTTTATTAAGCATATACAATTACTTGTCTTCTGGTTTGTTGAAACAATAGGTAAAGCAACATTTGCCACAATAATGTCTGTCAAAGTGGCTGGCCATAAAACTCCAGCACCACATTCATTTGAGGGGCACTCCTAACAAAGGAGATTAATTTTGCCATTCTCACCCACCTTATCGTGTTTTAAGACAGCCAGCTTAGCCTTCTTTCTCTTAAGCTTATTCTTCTGGGAGTGGTCTAAGACTTCTTCCTTTTCTTAGCTCCATCACAGAGTCTCAACACGAGATGAAGAGTAGATTCCTTTGAATGCTGTAGTCGGACGAAGCACGTCCATTTTCCAGTTTCTTGCCAGCAAATATCAGTCTCTGCTGATCAGGAGGGATTCTTCCCTTATCCTGGATTTTGCCCTTTATATTTTTTATTGTATCTGATTTTTCAACCTCAAGAATGATGGTCTTTCCCTAAGGGTTTTTACAAAAATCTTCATCTTAGCAGTGCTTCCAGCACAGATTCCGGATGGGAAAAGCTCCTCCTTGATATTTAAGATCACAAAGCAAAATTCAGTTTCAATGAATGAATTCTATAAATAAAATAAATGACAAAATAAATACCTTGGGAAGTTATTTGCTACTGTGAAATGTTTGAAGCATGTAGATACATTTGATGCATTGCTGTGTAACAGGAATTTCAGCCAAAGGTCTGGCCTCACCATGAGCCCAACATCTGGTCTGAAGTCCCACATTCTCCTCTCATTTCTCTTTACTGTGACAATCTACAATAGAGGTTAGAACTGGTGTCATGGTATTAGATAGATACGTATTCAAAATTCCGATATTGCCAAAGACTGGGCTGTGACTCTGGGCAAGTGATTTGACTTTGGCATGCTAAATTTTGCATTCTACAGTGGGGAATAATAATAGAGTTATTGTGAGGATTAAAAGTTTTCAAGTGTGCTGGCCCCATGACCTAGTGGTTAACTTTGGCATGCTCTGCTTTGGCGGCCCTTGTTTAGTTCCTAGGTGTGGACCTACACCACTCGTCAGCAGTGATGCTGTTGTGACAGTCCACATACAAAATAGAGGAAGATGGGCACAGATGTTAGCTCAGGGTGAATCTTCCTCAGGAAAATAAAGTGATAAAGTATGTTTAACATAGTGATGGGCATTTTGTAAGTCTGTGATGGCTATTAATTATTAATTTTAAAAAATTTCCCTCAAAGTCTCCTAAAACTCATTTATCATTCTCCATTATAGTCTTCCTATAAATAACAAAAAATTTATTTAGAAAGTAAATGTAGTTCTCTATGTTTCAATGGAGCCCAACAACTTCATCACCTAATTCATTTTGTTTTGAAGTCATTTAGAAAAATTGATGCTTAAAGAAAAATACCCTATATTTACCTCCTACTCACTATGCATATTTCTGGTAAGTATTATTCTTGAACACTTTGGTTTAATTTTTTATAATTTATACCATCCGTAGTAAAGACTCCAGGTTTTTGAATATTAAGAGAAAAACTGTAGAAAGTTTTATAAACTTCAACTTTCCAATTCCATCAAATGTGTTTGACATATTGAAGAGGTGGTTAATTTACTGTAAAATATTAAAATGTTAAACATAATGACCTGCACAAAAAGTTGGCTGAGTTGTTGGAACAGTAGCTAAGTTAATTAATTCTAAGATCCATTGTAAACTCCATAGAAGACTTCAGATAGTTAAACAAATTAGTTTGCTATGATTAATCAAGTTCTTCTGAATATCAAAGGAATCAATGATGATTAGATTAGCATTTCCAAGGGTTATCCAAATTTGGTACATTTATATAAGTCAACATAATGAAATTGAATAGAAAAAGAATTGGAAATAGGTATAATAACATTTAATGCAAAGATTCATCATTTTTCTAGTCTATGCTGTACTTTGAAAGTAGCACCTTGTGTTTCATCATTTTTATTCCAATTACAGAGAATGCTGATGTTTTATAAATGTAGAAGTAAGGTCATATTTTCTTTGAATATTATATTTTTAATCAAAATCCTATACTTAATATCCTCAGAGATATGTTCACATGCCTACAAGCAAATTTTTATGTTATAAAGTGATTGATTAGTAGAGATTCAGGTTTATATTTACTTGTATAAATAATCTGGAATGAGGTAAATAAAATTATTTAACAATGGAAGTTAGGAGAATATAAATCTAGGGCTAGAATCTTTAATTACAAAGGATTACTATTTGCATACAAGTAACTTCCCAGTTTCACCAAATTTAGCAAAAAAGGTATTATTTGGAAATGTTGGACCTGTGAGAGAAATGCAACCTTTGAACTGGGGTCAGCACCCTAGAGCTCTAGGACAAACCTGACTCGCCACTTGTTTTTGCACATAAAGTTTTATTGGAATACGACAATGGCTGGTCATTCAGGTCTGGTGTATGGCTGTTTTCATGCTCCATGGTAGAGTTGAGTGGTTGCAGCAGAGACTGTATGACCTGCAAAGAGTAAAATATTTATTAATTGACACTTAACTGAAAAAGTCTGTCTACCCTCACTTTAGTTCACCAGACTGTTCCCTGATCTCAGAGCAGATCTTCCATTTCTAGACAGCCATGCATTTGCTCATGCAGTTCTGTCTGCTTAAATCCTCCTCTTGAGTTCTACTTGAGAATCACTGATTCATGCCCAGCGTGAATGTCTGACAAGTGGGCTGTGTCATTCCTGAGCACAGACAATCACCGCCTCCTGGGTGCGGTAGTAACACTTTGACTGGCTTCATATCACAACATGATGTTGTGTTTATGTCTGTCTCTCTTAGAGAAGGAGGCTTGGGATTATTCAAGTTTTTGTCTCCTGGAAACAGGAAAAAAGACAAAATTTTGTCTATCTTCAGCATAAGGCCTGGACAGCAGAAGGTGCTCAGTAGATTTTTGGTTAAAAAAATGGAAGGAAGGAAGGAAGGAGGGGTGGAGGAAAGGAAGGAAAAAAGGAAGGAAGGAGGGAGGGAGAGAGAGAGGAAGGAAAAAACAAAAGATTTGAGGTAAATGATTGAAATAGATTATTGACGCACACTAGAGAACATTGTTCTGGGAGAGTGAGCCAGAGTCCCATTATCTAGGGCAGCAGTGTTCAAGCTGGGGTGCACACAATTATGTATTGATGGAAATACTAAGAAATATATGTATGTGTGAGAAAGACATACATATAGTATCTATAGGATATAATGTATAATAATATATAATAAAACATAATTCTAATATATGCTAATATGATATAGTATGTGTATATATAATATTTATACACAGATCTTCCTCAATTTACGATGGGGTTACATCCAGATAAACTCATCGGAAGTTGAAAATATGATAAATTCATAATGCATTTAATCCACCTAACCTACCGAACATCTTAGCTTAGCTGAGGCTAACAAACGTGCTCAAAACACTTACAGTAGCGTACAATTGGGCAAAATCATCTCATACAAAGCCTGTTTTATAATAAAGTGCTGAATAGCTCATGTAATTTATTGAATACTGTACTGAAAGTGAAAAACAGAGTGTTGTATGTGGACAGAATGGTTGTAAGTGTATTGGTTGTTTACCCTTGTGATCGCGTGGCTGACGGGGAGCTGCGGCTTACTGCTGCTGCCCAGTATCAGGAGAGTATTGTATTGCATATCGCTAGCTGGGGAAAATATCTAAATTCAAAATTCGACGTACAGTTTCTACTGAATGCATATTGTTTTCGCACCATCTGAAAGTCAAAAAACCATTAAGTCAAACCATTGTAAGTTGGGACCATCTGTATACACTTACACACACAAAATAAACCCTAAAATTTTAAAAATCAACGTGTAGACAAAGCAAAAGAATTTATCACTATTATGCAATAAACTTCTAGAATACAAAAATAAATCTGGTATATTATCAACATGTTTAGTTACTATTACAATTTTATTTTAAAATATTGTGGTAGTCTACTGTTCCAAGACTGGCACTCCATTGCGGGGACAACCATTTTCAGCAGAGTCAGATGCTGGATTCTCCTGCCGCCCCAGTGCTGCCAATTTCCTATACTTAACAAACTTCTACTTTTAACTGAATTTGAGTAGTAGAACAAACTTACAATTTGTTTTTTAAATCTAGTTCTGCTGATGGTTATTTTATTTCCAAATTTTAAGCTTCAGTTTTGTTTTACTAGTTACTAAGTAAGGTAAAGATACACCGGGGCCGGCCCCTTGGCTTAGCGGTTAAGTGCGTGTGCTCTGCTATTGGCGGCCTGGGTTCGGATCCCTGGCTGCACGGATGCACCGCTTGTCCGGCCATGCTGAGGCGGCGTCAGACATACAGCTACTAGAAGGATGTGCAACTGTGACATACAACTATCTACTGGGGCTTTGGGGAGAAAAAGGGAAAAAAAGGAGGAGGATTGGCAATAGATGTTAGCTCAGGGCCAGTGTTCCTCAGCAAGAAAAGAGGAGTATTGGCATGGATGTTAGCTCAGGGCTGATTTTCCTCTCTCACACACACACACACACACACACACACACACACAAGATACACCGCTGAACTTGAACTATTTATCGTGGTGATATGATTTCATCGAAGCAAACCCACAAATTTAATCGTCAGTACTTCTTGAAGGAGATGCTGTCTAAATATTTTGTAAACAGGCGTAAGATAAATGTCATAATTGCCGTCTCCTATGTTTTACTTCTAATATTTTTGGATGTGCCTGATTTGAACAATCACTTGAGAAAAGTTTGCTCATAAACCTTGGACCCATAAATGTGTCAGCGGAGCAATGTAATTGGTTTGATTGGTGGGGAAAATTATGTTTTTTTTCCTCATTTTCCCCATTACTTTCTTCTTTTCTTTTTGTTTGTATAGTCTTCATTTTGTCTACATCAGAGGACACCAATTGCAGACATGTTATAATATGATTTTGGACTTGTGCTTCCTCATGAAATTTACAGGTGACAAAGTTCCACATGGACAACTGGCGTTTTATTCATTATCACAAGATATGGTAAATTCCCCAATACAGCTTTTTATTGAAAAATTCAGAGCCTGAACTTAACTTAATAACTAAACAGTAATTATGGTTCTTAAAAACAATTTTGTTTCCTATTATAAATGTTAGTACTCAAAGCAATTCTATAAAGAGTAGACTATCATATAACCTGATGTCTATTATTATGCTTTGTAATAGTTTTTAAAATTCAAGAGATATAATAATTTGTTGGCTCAAAAGAGATATAATAACTTTACTAAATTTTATATACTAATATACTCTTTTTAATAAACAAATGGACCATTACTCTATTTTCCGATATTGCTATTTATTCAAAAATTTTCAATCATTGTTTTCTATTGGAAAATTGCAGCTTTGGCTACAATAAAAAATATTGTAAAATATCACTCTTCAATAACATATATATAAAGAATATGTATATATTCTTTGAGATATTTTAATTTATAAAGTAAATCAGATTTTTCACTCCAAGTTACATCTAAATTGCCTGTTTAAGTTTTCATGTGTTTATTTTTAAATTTATATTCAATATAAATCACTCTTTTGGGTGTATAATTCTGTGTTTTGCAAATGCACAGAGTCACATAACCACTCCCACAGTCCAGATACATAACTCTCCCATTACTATGTCCCATGTATACATAACTGTCACCACATTTTCCTGGTGCCATCCCTCTGTAGTCAGTCTTTCCCTTCACCTCCAAGAGCTGTCGACCACTGATGTTTTCCACTCATATAATTTTGTTTTTCCAGAATATAAATGGAATCATAGATTGTGCAGCCTTCTGAGTTTGGCTGCCTTCACCTAGCATCGTCCCTGTGGGAGTCACCCGTGTCACTGTGTCAGCAGTTTGTTCCTTCATGTTGCTGAGTAGTCGTCCATGTGTGAATGTGCTGCGTCTGTTCATCTGTTCACAGGCGGGAGGATAATCAGGTTGTTTCCAGTTCCTGGAGATTAAGGACAAAGCTGCTATAAATATTTACATACAGATTTTTGTGCAAACATTCTCCACTAGACTCTGATTTGTCTTTTCTTTTTCTTAATAGTGTCTTTCATGGAGCAAATTTTAAAAATTTTTATGAAATCCAATTGATCATTTTTCTCTATGAATTATGCTTTTGGTGTTGTACCTAAGGACCCTGGCCTATTCCAGTGACACAAATACATTCTTCTATGTTTCTTCTGTAGCAAGGGAAAACTAATACAATGGTGAATTACACGGTTTGATTTTTGATTGCTGGGCCAGACTTGAATTCTAAGGATGATTCCGTCCTTAGATGCTTCTGGTGTACAGTTATTCTTATATATGGAGAGATTCAATTAACTAGATTTTTTTAGTCTATATTCAAAATGGGTATTAGACTGTAATTTTCTTTTCTTGTGAAGTCTTCATCTGGTTTTTATATCTGAATAATGGTGGCTTCATAAAATGAGAAGTGAATGGTTCCCTTCTCTTTTAAATTCAGGAAGAGATTGTGTAGCATTCATATTATTTCTTAATTAAATATTTGGTAGAAATCATATAGGCGGTAGTTTTATTGGTAGAATGTTATTTTAATTGCACATACACTTTCTTTAATGGATATAGGCTTATTCAGGTTATCTGTTTCTCCTTGAGGGAATTTTGATGGTTTGTGTATATAAAGGAGTTGGTATATTTTAACTAAATTGTCTAATTTATGGGGGTAGAATTGTTCATAGGGTTCTCTAATTATCTTATTAACACGTGTAGTGTCTGTAGTCATATCCCCTCTTTCATTTCTGATATTGGTAATTTATGTCTTCTCTCTTTTTTTATTTCCTGATGAGTCTTGCTTGAAGCTTATCAATTTTCTTTATCTTTTCAAAGAGCTAGTTTTTAATTTATATCATTTTTTATTTTTTTATTATTTTTAATTTCATTGATTAATCTTCTTTTTATTGTACTATTTCTTCTGTTTTGTTTGGGTTCAATTTACTATTTTGTTTTCTGGCTTATTAAGGTAGAAGCACAGCCTTTTATTTTGAAAACTGTCTTCTTTTCTAATATGTCTTTTTTTCTTTTGGTGAAGATCGGCCCTGAGTTAACATCTGTTGCCAATCTTCCTCCTTTGTTCCCTTTTTTTTCCTCCCCAAAGTCCCAGTAGATAGTTGTATGTCATAGTTGTACATCCTTTCAAGTGCTCTATGTCGGATGCCACCTCAGCGTGGCTTGATGAGTGGTGCGTAGGTCCATACCCAGGTTCCGAACTGGTGAACCCCGGGCCGCCAAAGCATGAACTTAACCGCTATGCCACTGGGCCGGTCCATCTTCGTTTCTAATTAAACATGTTAGCGCTACAAATTTTCCTCTAAGCACTTCTTTAGGTGAATCCCACAAATTCTGGTATGATATATTGTCATTTTCATTCAGTTCAAATATTTCCTAATTTACCTTCAGACTTCCTTTTTAATTCTTGTTTTATGTGGAAGTATATTGTTTAATTTACAAATATTTGGAGAGTTTCCAGATATATTTCTGTTATTGATTTCTATTTTAATTCCCTTGTGTAGGAGAATATATTTGCATATTTTAATTCTTTTAAATTTGTTAAGGTTTGTTTTATACCCCAAATTTAGTCTATCTCAGTAAATGTTTTATGTACACTTGAAAAAAATGTATATTCTGTTGTTGTTGAGTGGAGAGTGAATAAATACCAATCATGTCAATGTGGTTGAAACTGCTGATCAAGTCTTCTACATCTCTCTGGTTTTTTGTTGACTCATTCTATCGATTGTGAAGAAAGAAATATTAAAGTCTTAAAGTATAATTGTGGATTTCTCTATTTCTCCATTCAGTATTATGAGTTTTTGCTTCACGTATTTTGAAGTTCTGTTGTTAAGTTTTGGAATAGGATACTAAATTATATTCAAATAATCCAAATTAAAGCAGGAGGAAGTTAACAGAAGAATAAAAAGCAAATCCGATGGAGAGAAAACGAAAAAATGGTAGACTTCAGTCCAACCATAAATAATTAATGCAACCAATAGCTGCGTGAAATGTAAATGTTCAAAACATTCTAAATAAAAGACAGAGATTGTCAAAATGATTGGATAAACAGAAAAACTAACAAGATCCAACTATATGCTGTCCAAATGTTCAAGTCCATTTGAAATATGATACAGGTTAGACATAAATAGATAGAAACAATATACCATGCAAACACTACACAAAAAACAAAAAAATTGGAGTGGCTATATTATATAGCAGAAAAAGTAGACTTCAAACAAGGAAAATAATCAAGGATAAAAATAAAAATCACATATTCATAATAAAATCAATAGAATCTACTCAGCAAGAAGGTATAACAATCCATAAAATGGACAATTGACTAAGCATATTCCTGCCAGAAAGTTCAAGTTGATGATAACAGTAATAAAGCAAGACAGAAAAAAAGAGAGAAGACTAGAAAAGAAAGAAAGCTGACCATTCTCATATATTTATTATGAAATTTTTATGAGGTACATTATGAGATATACTCTACTCATATATGAAAGAAATTAGCAAAAATATATAGTTATTAAGAAGTCTATTGAAATGAAATTAACAGTGAAGTTCAATTTTAGTCAACATTGTATAGTAAGTTCAGACTTCAAAATCCCCTTCTGTTTGAGAAACATGGAAATTAGAGATAAAATATAAAAAGACAGAAAAAAGCACAAAGAAGAATAGGCCAGGGTAAATACAAAATAAACTTCTCTGTGGATCAATAGTTGAACATATACCAGACAAACACTATCCAATTAAAAAAAACCTAGTATGGATACATTAAAATCAGATGCTGTGCACTTTAAAGAAAAAAATAAGTGATACCAGAAATCTAGGGGATCAGTATTTAATAATAATAGACTTAACTAGCTGAAAAAATTCTCTTAACTGTCAGTCCTGTGTATCAGAAGTACGGGCATGGTGTGGTTGGATTGCTAAATGTTTGCAGAATCCAAAATGTTTGTGTACCTTAAAATAGTCTCCAAATAAATAAATAAAAAACAACAGAATTGATGGAGGAAAGACTGACAAATCCTCCATAATAGCAGAGCATATGAAATATACTTTTAATTATTAAATTGTCAGGAAGCTAATATATTTGTACCACTATAGAAGATTTGAAAAACACAATGAACAATTTTTTTTTTTTTGGTGAAGGAGATTGGTCATGAGCTAACATCTGTTGCCAATCTTTCCTCTTTTTGCTGAGGAAGATTGCCGCTGAGCTAATATCCATGCCCATCTTCCTCTACTTTATATGTGGGATGCCACCACAGCATGGCTTGATGAGTGGTGCATGTGTCTGCTCCTGGGATCCGAACCTGCGAACACCAGGCTGCTGAAGTGGAGCGTGCAAACTTAACCACCATGCCACTGGGCCAGCTCCCACAATTAATAATTTTAATATGTCCCCCCAGATTTCTTCTGACTAGTGTACACACTCTATACAAGGCCTGGAACTTTAAATATGATGGGATACTGCTCCTGTGATTAAGATAGGTTATATGGCACTAGTGACTTTAAGAAAGAGAGGTGGGACTGAGTTAATCTCATAAGCTCTTAAGTCAAGGTGCAAGATCAGAAACAGAGGGAGTCAGAGATTCATCGTGAGAGGGATTCAACACAAGAGGTTCTCTGTTGCTGACTTTGAATATGGGTGGGGCACATGACAAGGAAGGTGAGTGGCCTCTAGGTGCGGACAGTGGCCTTTGGCTGACATCCAGCCACGGGGACCTCAGTCCCACAACCAGAAGGAACTGTATGTGGACAACAATCTGAACGAGCTTGGGAGTGGATGGCTTATCAGAGCCTCCAGAAAGGAACACAGCCCAGCCGACTTCTTGATTCAGCGTGATAAGGCTCTGGGAGCAGGATCCAGCCACACCAGGCCCAGATCTCTGATCCACTCTAAGTCACTAAGCGTGTGGTGATGTGTTATGCAGCAATGAAAACTAATAACACATGTTGATAGGAATGCACTTTCTAAAAGTTGTGTGAGACCTTTACAGAGAACAATGATCAAACTCAATATCAAGATAAGAATTTTCACCCAAATTATATATAGTCCAATGATATTCCAGTTGAAATACTAACATATTATTTTTGGTACTTGAGAATAACGTTCTAGTATGTATGTGGGAGGTCAAAGTATAAAGACTAATCAAGTTGATTTTAGAGTGAAAAAGGACACTTTACTTTCATTCTGCTGGTGACAGTATAAATTGATAAAACACATCCAGAAATTCTAAATCTAAGTATTTAGCATAACAAAAAAACTAAGTGTGCAAAGACCCCATCCCACCATCACACACACTTACTGATGCATAAAAGCTATTCCTTACAGATTTGTAAGACAATTTATATAGATATATAATATATATATAATGTCTTTTCCTAATAGACTTATTAAAGGAATTATATAGCGTTCCCACAAAAAGAGATATCATCAGCCATTATTGACCTGGAATAATACACAAAACATATTTTATACGAAACGAGAGTGAAAATGTTATGTACATTAGAATACAAAAGTGGATTTTTTTCCCAATAAGATCAATATTCCTCTGGGGTAGAGCTTCAAGCATGTTTGAGAAAAAATGATTTGCAGTGGTATGGAATCACCAGGGCATTACTTGTGTATCAGAGGCTTGTCCTCTAAAGAGAGCAGATATTATTAAATCATAGGTGTTTAGTTCACAAGATGGGTTTGGACATCTAAATTATGGGGTATCAGCTAAGGAAGAACCAAACTGTTTTGCATAACAAAGTGGCAAGATATCTGAGCAATATCTGGGAAGAAGAGGCTGGGTGTTGACGAAGGAAAAGCAGAGAAAAAATACAGGTAGTTGTATGATTGAGGTGATTGTACGTGAGGGAGAAAATAAATTGTAATGGAGATTTTTATGTTTTTTATTGTGGGATGAGCAATATAACAATCTCATTCATCTCCCCAGTGAAATGTGCAATAAGTTCTGCGTGGCTCACCGCTAGTACTCTTGATGTGAAGAGTTTGTGTTGGAAGAGCATGAAATGAAAGAATGTGCTGAATTATGTATCCAGGACAGACACAGTAACTGAGACTCTGAAGCCAGAGGAGAGGAAAGGAGACAGCTAATGTGTTTATTACCTGTGTGGAGAAATATATAGCAGAGCTCTCTATGAAACACACAAAAATATTAAGGATGGTTGGTTTGCTAATTGCAGTTTCTTTTTTTCACTTTGTATATAGTCTGATTTTTAATAACAAACATGCTCATGGTTAGAAAATATATATATTATCTTCATTAAAAAATTCTGTGCTAATTTAGTGAGCTGTTTTCTACTCATTTAGACTTTAATCAATACAGTTGGGCATGGATAATATGCTAGACATTATATATTTCCTGACTTTTAAAGTTTTACTTTATGCAAAGATTCCCCATCAGCCTGGCCAAGACTTCCTCACAACTGTACAGGAACCTAAGGCTATCCTTGCAGAATCCTCTGTCTTTCCTCTTCTTGCACAGGTGTCAGCCTGCGTCACTTCATGATATGAGGGATGTGAAGGAAGGTCTCCTGAAGGTCGCCTCACCTTCTCCTGTTCCCTCCCTCTACTTCCTGCAGAGAGGTGTGCCCCACTGAACGCTAGTACATCTAATCCTGTCTGAGCGTCTGCATCTCAGAGGTCCCAGTTGGCACGTGTGGTGTCATGGAGAGCAGCTTATACAAGTCTGACTCTTCTACATGCACCTGGCTGGCATCACTGGCAGTGCCTATCAAGTCATGGAAACATCATTCAGTAATTCACTCCTGGCTTATATGCAAGCCAGAACACACTGCATAGACATACTCTTGTGAGAAGCATCTTGACTGCAACCAAAAGTAGCCTAGAACTCAGAGTGTCTGCCCTGCAGCTTTGGCTTTGGTTTGTTGGATTCTCTGTTCCATGCATGGCACCCCTGATTAGCATCTCACTGACTCTCCTGGAACTTCAGTATCAGTTGCCCTAGAAGAAGAATGCCTATATCTTTAGGTTGCCTCCCAGGGTCTCCCATTAAAATTTTGAATAAAGCAAGTGACCAAAGATATTAATAAAACATCCTATGTATACCTCTCTACTTAGTGAATATCTCTCCAAGATTTTCTTATAACAAAAAAACAGATACTTGGTTTTATTTATATAGTCCTAACAGTGAATGTCGGTCTCAAACAATATTTATCCATAGAAAATGCCAGGAGAAAGAGGTAAAAATAATAATTGCTGTGCTTTGCTGGTAAGTTGATTTATAATTTTTAAAAAATATTGCATAAATTTTCTGTATTTGGCATATATATCAACCAGAGACCAGTCGAGAGAGAGAGAGAGAACACATTCGTTTTTAAACACAAACATTTAATGGAAAGAACTGTTAACCTGATATTGCAGAATTGGAATGGCAAAAGGAAAGCACTAAGGCATTACAGAAGAACAACTGTGTGAAGCAGCTAATACCCTTAGAGCTTGGGGAACAGAGAAAAGAGGTTGTAATTATTAAAACGTAGATGCCTGGGGAGGGCCCGCAGAGTAGAGAGCAGAGCTGTGAGGAGGAAGAGCTGCACACCTAGTATAAGCACTCCTGGAGCTCAGAAGGGCCACAGAGCTGCGAAGCTGACCTTTGGTCGTGGAGTCATTGCTGGTACGTCTTTAGAGTGTGCAGAAATGGGAAGGAGCAATCCTTTACCCCTCCCTGCCCCATGCCTTCTCCCTCGGGTGCTCCCTATAGGCTGCACCAAGGATGGAGTGAGGTGCTCAAGGAGAAATGTGGTTGTCTGAGCCCGACCCCAAATCACAAAGTAGAGATGTATGGGTTTGAAGTTTACGACAATAACATAGTACTTGGAGGAGCATATATCACCTCAACTGAAAAAAGAAGAAAGCCACACATACACTTTTTAATTTTTTTGTGTGAGGAAGATCAGCCCTGAGCTAACATCCATGCCAATCCTCCTCTTCTTTTTGCTGAGGAAGACTGGCCCTGGGCTAACTCCGGTGCCGGCTTCTGGCTTCCTCCACTTTATATGAGACACCACCACAGCATGGCCTGACAAGCAGTGAGTCACTGTCTGCCTGGGATCCGAACCGGGCCGCCAACAGCGGAGCACGCGCCCTTAACTGCTACGCCACGGGGCCGGCCCCCACATATACACTTTATTAAAGGCAACAGAACCTCTAATTCTTGGATGAGCGTCTGCACACGGTAAAAGATCATTGGCAGAAGTTGCAAGGTTCGTTGGCCACTAACAAGCAAATTGTAATAAGCAAAATGGGAAGTGAAATCTCCTCACAGGAGGCCTGACTCATTAAAAAAACATTCAATAAACCTTCGTGGAGTAGGAAATCTTGGGAAATCATTATGAGATATAAATTTTGAGGATTTGGCTTCCAGAAGTTGAGAAAGGGAAAGTAGAATTTGGTAACAGCTTTTACCTTTTCAGGGCTCAGTTATTTTCTATTTAAAACAGAAGTGGTTTGATCTTTGGGTGAATGTGTTCATGATTTGACCCGTGTGTGAACGAATAAATACGCAAATGCACGTGGTCATGATCATTGGATTTGGACAGTTGTATCCATCAGGGGCCAGGAAGGAATCAGAATCACCCAGCATTGTTTAAATGAATGGACTTTATTGAAGGGATCATTCAGGGTTATGGACATAAACAAGGGAGCAAACACAGGATCTGAGAACCCAGAGACTAGCTTCTGCAGGAAACTATTGTCATCTGCTGGGGATGAAGGAACAAGGGGCCAATACTATGTTACCTGGATCCAAAGAAGAATGCTTCTTGGAGAGCTACCTTTGTGGACAAGTATTGCGATTGTCAGAGATGCAGCACTACAGCCAGAAGGAGCGAGAGGGAAACACACCAGACTCTCCTCCAGCCCCGGCATACTCTGCAGGTCCTCCAGGGCGGACCCTAACCAGTGGCCGTTCATTAAGGCAGCCTGGATATGCAGTTAAGCAGTAGTCTTATGCATAAAGATCAAGGCAAACATGAATGGAAAATTAATTTAGAGTGATTATAGTCGGCAAGGCAGCCCTAGCCTTTTCCAGCCAGCCGATATTGTAGCCTAACTTGTGAATGAGTCAATTCCTCTATACAGCTTGTGACTCATATACAGGATCAGAACTCATGTGGATGACTGAGAGTTTTTATGATCTCCTGCCAACAGCTAGGATCTGTCAGGGTTTCTGTAAGTTGTGTGTGTGTGTGTAGATATATATATATATTTTTTTTTTTTTTAAAGAGGGCTATCTTATGCATTACCTATTATAAAGTTATCTATTCACTTTTTTTTTTTTTTGAGGACGATCAGCCCTGAGCTAACATCCGTGCTAATCCTCCTCGTTTTTGCTGAGGAAGATCGGCTCTGAGCTAACATCTATTGCCAGTCCTCCTTCCCCCTTTTTCCCCAAAGCCCCAGTAGATAGTTGTATGTCATAGTTGCACATTCTTCTAGTTGTTGCATGTGGGATGCGGCCTCAGCATGGCCGGAGAAGCGGTGCGTCGGTGTGCCCACGGGATCCGAACCCAGGCCGCCAGTAGCGGACTGCGAGCACTTAACCGCTAAGCCACGGGGCCGGCCCTCTATTCACTTTTATTGAATTGCAAAGTCCCTATCGTGAATTTTACACATTGTCCGTGAAAACAATCCACCACCTCCCACAATGGGGGCCCTAAACCGGGGTGTTTGGTGAAGCTGCCAACAGTGAGTTGTTCAATTGCCAGACAATAAGCAGGACGAATTGTGGCAAATACAAGCAAAAGAAATAGAAACAAAAGACTAATACAAATATTTTTCCTTGCACTGCTTACTAAATATTAATTAGAGTCACTTATTACAGTTAGATTGCCTCAGTTTGAGATCTTTTTAAGCTAAATTTTTATTTAGCAGTTGCGACGGTGATAGTCCTTAATGCCATTTATTGAATATTTCCAGATCTCTGCCTTCGAGGAACAGGTGATGATGGCAGTTCCTTGTGCTTTACTTTGGCCAATAAAGTGTGAATGGTGGTGACATGTGCATCATTGGTGGGACTTCAAGAACCACTGCACAGTTGAGACCATTCTCTCTTTCCTGTTGCCACAGCTACCAGCAATTCTCCAAAGGCTGGCCATGTGTTGGCTCAGGTTCTTATGGAGAATAACAAGGATGAGAGCCCATAGTGAATCAAGGCGGACATGTCATTTTAAGCCACTGTGATTGGAGTTTGTTTTAGTGCAGGTAACCCAGCCTATGCTGTCTGATGTATCAAATGTTCAAAACAAAAGGAATTTATACTTAGAAAGCTTGGAACCAACTGAGGATGCAGTTGGCAATGATACTGGACCTTATGCCAAGCTCTTCACGATAGTGGTTTCATGATTTGAAAAAATTGCTTCCACCTCCAATCCCTCCCTTTGCTACACAATATTTCACAGAATCAAAAGCTGAGGCGTGAGAGACTGTTTGCTAGTAATGGGAGTGATCTCTGTCTGCAGTGCTCTGCTGGTACATGGAGCGCTGGGAGTACACTACAGTCTGCACTGGACATGCAGTTCCGTCATTGACTGATGAGTAATGGGCTCCAGGTTCTAGGGTGATGCAAACACCTGATTTGGTAAACATTAAATGTAATGGGAGAGAAGACAGATTTTGACTTCTTGTAATGTAAATACTATTTAACACCTTTAAAGTTAGCTTGAAGACATTTAAGTGTCCCTAATTTTAGATTGCTAAACAATCTAAATAAGTTTTTTGATGAGAAAATGGAAGACAAAATACAATAAGTGATGCATTCCTCTGAATGAAGTAAGGAATTCCTCTGAAGTAAGGAATGAAAATTACTCACCAATATCTCTTTTTACCTTACTCCTTTTAATAGAACTCCCGAGTTTTAACTGGAGCTGGCTACCCAGCTAGAGGCTACCACTTTCCAATCTGTGACTAAGTCTGGCTGTTTGATTAAGCATTGGTCAATGGATTGCAAATGGAATAATATATAAAACATCAGAGTTATGTCTTTAAAGAAATGAATGTGGGCTCCCATGGTCTTTCCTGCATTCTTGTTGGTTTAGATGCAAAATGAAAGAACAAAACAAAACAAAATGCGATGGGAGTTGAGCTGGAATATCCAGCTAAGATCTAAAAATGGAGCGAAATAAACTTCTTTGTAGTTTATGTCAATGTAATTTGGAGTCTCTGTTTCTCTCTCCTTTTTTTATAGCTGTTTAGATTTTGCTTATATTAGACTAATTATAATAAATGCTATAAAAAAACAGTTCATGCCTATTTTTTGCTGTGGCCACTGTTGATTTTATTGTTATTATTATTATTGTTATTAAATTTCAGGCACAGAGGATTGAGTTAATCATTCTCCTCAGTTCATAGTCCTCTATCAGCATTGATCTGCTTATTTTATTTACTACCTTACTATTTGTTTTATTTGAGGCTATTTCACTTCTCTGTGCGTCAGTATTCTCATTTGTAAAATGAAGATAATAGTTTCAATCTCTTAGGGTTGTTCTGAGGATTAAAAAAGTTAATTTGTTCAAAGCACTGTATCTAGCATATAGTAATTGCTGACTATCATTTTTATTAGTTATTATTATTTATTTCTTAGTATTCTCATTTCCCAGTCCC
The DNA here is from genome assembly GCF_020826845.1 of Diceros bicornis minor. Taxonomy (NCBI): domain Eukaryota; kingdom Metazoa; phylum Chordata; class Mammalia; order Perissodactyla; family Rhinocerotidae; genus Diceros; species Diceros bicornis. Next base: position 74,693,130 of record NC_080751.1, on the reverse strand, counting down.
GTTTCCTCTACTCCCACAGGCAATCTTTCTAATATGTTAATGCATATAGTTTTGTTCATATCTGTTCTTGCAATGTCTGCATTATTGCTTAATATTCATTATTTTAAATTTATGTAACTGTCATTGTGCTATATTTATCAGCAGTGAAGTTGTAAGACCCATTCACATTACTATAAGTACGTCACCTCTTTTTCTGAACTGTTGCATAGGACTTCCGGGTATGTACCCACCACACATCACCTACCTGCTCCCCCAGTGAGAGATGCCAAGACCACCCCTGGCTCTTTATCACCTGAAACAATAGTGCGACGAATATCTTTGAAAAAGCATTTTGGATCTGTTTGAGAATTTAGTTTAACATATATCCATGAAAAGTACTGCTTAATAATATGCTATGCTTATTTATAATTTGGAAGTATTGCAAGATTGCTCATCAGAGGGGCTCTACAAATTTGCATTCCCACCAGTGCATGATTGTTCCTCTGTCTCCTTACGAAACATGCACTTTGCCTTTTTCAGCTCTTGAATTACTGCCACTCTAGTTCTAGTTCCACTTGGGAAGGAGAAAGCCACAAAACAACATCACTACCATGCAAACAAGATGAAAAACTCAGATTATGTACAAAATCGTAGCATTTTTTTCAAACTCTTAAAAGAACTGAGGTCACAAGGCAACCACAGGCATTGAATTCAAGAGTATCAAGGCTTCTGAGGAGAAACCGGACACATGACCTGTTTCTCTCATACAAGGCTAAGGCAGAAAGAGGTAACGACCATGGATGCACATAAGAAGAGCTGTGGGATAATATCTCAGTCAGTCATTAATGGATTGGCTCTTAGTTCCAAATCTACCTTCAGTCTCTACTCTGTGAGAATGGAGCTGGACCCTGTAAATATTTGTCCTCTGCCTACTGGCCCGATATGAAGCTTACCAGTAGAGGGTAATGGAGGCACATTTGAAAAGAGGGACTTTCTCTTCCTGCACCTGATGTGCTCTTTTACGTCTCCTGAAGCAGCTTCTCCAGTGCTTTGCTCCTGAAGCCTGGGTGCTTTTCCAGTGTCCAGGTTGGACAGCTCAGGGTGGCTAGTAGATTCCTCCAGCACTCCTCAGGTCATTTTGCAGTAGGTTCCAAGGCACTATGCCTCTCTATGGATGGCTTCTTCAGGAATCCATGGTAAGGAAAATATAAAAATGTTTTATATGTTAGAAAAATTAAGCCAAAAAGGAAAAAAAGCTTAAAATTGCAAACATGTTTATAATCATGCAAAGAAAACACTATATCAAATAAATTTTGGCACAACACCTAGATTGTATATCCTAGGGATATATTCTTTAAGAAGAAGAAGGAGGAGGAGAAGGAGGAGAATAAGGAGAATGAGATAAGGAGGAGGAGGAGGAGGAGGAGGAGGAGAAATATATAACTTCAGGCAGTATGTTTCTTGTTAGTAGTAATATTGCTTTCGAAATTTCAAAATTATTATATGTAATTGGATAAGGTAAATCAGTAAATATAGTGATGATTTTACGAACCATGATTTTTTAGTGTAAGAGACAATAGATATAAATATGGGGGGAGGGGACTCTCTGATGTCAAATTTGAGTTGAAAAGGTCAATATCAATTCATGAGGTTTTTTTTTTGTTTCCTAGTTCTAACTACTCATCAGGCCTATAAGAGATGGCCTCTCTGAAGCAGAGGACAAGTGCCCAGATCTTAGATTCTAAATCCCATTCCCCACAAAAGGAATTAAGGCTCCTTAGAGAAATGGCTGATTCTGGCTCCTGGGCAGGGAACCTACAAACTACTTTTGAGGCAGTCTTTATGTGCCAGTAAGCCTGGGAATCTTAAATATTAAGGGGTCTGGCCGGATCGTGGCTTGGTGGTTAAGTGCGCGTGCTCCGATACTGGCGGCCAGGGTTCGGATCCGGGCGCACACTGACGCACCAGTCATCCGGCCATGCTGAGGCGGCGTCCCACATACAGCAACTAGAAGGATGTGCAGCTATGACATACAACTATCTACTGGGGCTTTGGGGGAAAAAAGGAGGAGGACTGGCAATAAATGTTAGCTCAGAGCCAGTCTTCCTCAGCAAAAAGAGGAGGATTAGCATGGATGTTAGCTCAGGGCTGATCTTCCTCACACACACACAAAAAATATTAAGGGGTCATGTCGAAAGAATACAAAAACCATTTATAAGAGTGTCCCATTGCAAGTTAAGTGGGACAATTTGAACATCAAAAATAGGAAGTGTAGGGTTGTCCCACGAACAAGTAAAAATCCAAGACTTTGCTGTGAAACTCAACAATGAAAAGCAGAATTAACAAAAAGCAAACAATACTTTTTCTTTACACCAAAATACCATGTGAAAAACATAAAAATCATAATAGGTTAGAATAAGTGATTCAGGCAAAAATCATCAATGAAAACCTTTGATGGCAAGATTGTTGGGAAAGGATATTCTCATAGTGTCAAAGTATTTCCCCATAAATTGCTTAGTAACTGGAAAGAAAAAGATGCACTTTTCCAATGGAGAGATGATAACTCAACTGAGCACCACTGATGGAGAGGCACCCGACGCGTGCACCTCTTGATACGGCACAATAGGAGGTACCCAACATCATCTCCGAAGGATTCTCCCAATATGTTTATTTTGCATCAAATCAAATTTCTAGACCAGAGATTGGCAAACTTTTTCTGTAAAGGGGAGGGAGAACAAATATTTTGGGCTTTGTGGATCATATGCTCTCTGTTACAACGACTCGGTTCTGTCAGAATGCAAAAGCAGCCATAGACAATATGTAAACAACTGGGTATGAATGTGTTTCAATAAAATTTTATTCACAAAAACAGGTTGTGGACCAACTGGCCCACGGCCATAATGTGCCGACCCCAAGCCTAGATTTCACTTCCAGTCCAGAGACTACAGGATATTAAGGAACGAGTTAAACCCCACCATGAGGAAGCAGTCGAGAAGGGGAGTTCTACAAGGTCACTCACCACATTTGAACAATACAATGCAATTAAAATTGAACAAACACACACATGCGAGAAACCTATTCCATAAGAAAAGAGACTAAAGAAGCATGACAGCTGAATCCAATCCATGAGACTCAACTGGATTTGAGTTCAAAAAAAAGAAGAAAAAGAAAAAAAAACTAAGAGGTATAAAAGGTATTTCTGTTAAAATTGAAGAAATATTACTGTAGCTTGGATATTTTATGATGTAATTGAACTCTTATTATTATTGTTGCTGTTACCCTTCGTTTTAGATTTGCAGTGGCATTGTTTTGTCTATGTGAGGGACTGTCTCTGTTCCTGGGGGCACACGCCGAATTTTCAGGGGGTGGAGGGTCACGATGTCTGCTGCTTGTTTCACTTTATTGTTTTGCTGAGGAGGATTGGCCCTGAGCTAACATCCCCGCCAATCTTCCTCTGTTTTTTGTATGTGGGATGCTGCCATAGCATGACTTGATGAGTGGTGTAGGTCCGTGCCCGGGATCCAAACCCGTGAACCCCAGGCCACCAAAGCAGAGTGTGGGGACTTAACAACTTACGCCACCAGGCTGACCCCCTACTGCTTATTTTAAACGGTTCAGGGAGGAAAATATACACGAGAAAATACATACATTTGACTAAACGTGAACCATTTTTTGTTATATGTTTAGGGTATAAATATAGGGTGCTCATTTTCTTTCTACTTTTCTATACGTTTTAAATTTTTCAAAATAAAATATTAGTGAAAACACATGCAAGGAAAAAACCCCTTTATTCTATTATCTCGAGTCGTCTTTATCTTTTTTTCTCAGAAAGCCCAGCATATCCTCAAGCAAATGTGATTTGGGCTGATCTCTCTGAATTTCAGTTTTCCAAGGCATTTATATGAGCACTCCCAGCCCCAGGTCCCCCAGAGACAAGTTTTTTACTAACAAAATATATTCAGAAGCTTACAGAAGCCAAAGAAATGAAAATCCATATCCTCTTAACATGCCACATTATAAGGGAAATGTGTGAATGTTTTTATTTGAGAGGGAAAGGAGAAAGGATTAAACGTCTTGGAACCAGTCGGAGGAGTCAGGCATAGCAGAAAAAGCCAGTAAGAAATTAAGCATTTGATTTTCTTAATAACCAAAATATGCTGCTGGAAATCTTTGAACCTCAACCTGAATCCCAGCTGCTTCGTGAATCCTCTCTAATTCTCTCATGACCCATTCAAGAAAGGGGCAGCATCCCTGCTCCACTAATTTTATTTTGCAGAAGGATGGATTTTTTTTTTTCTTTTGCTTGTCAGTGCTAATCCAGCATGGAATTCTAGAGATAGGCAGTCTTTTGGTAGTGAAGATACTTTATAGGAAAAATTATGCAGAAGGGGAAGAGAATTAATATAAATTCATTTTCTGCTAGGGGCAAGAAGATGTGCTGGAAAACGTGTTTCCATCTTGTCGTTCAGTCCCTCCAGCAGTCCGTGACGCACATGGGTGCCCCGCGTCGGCTCCCTCTCTCCATGGGCCCCTCATCCTGCTCTCTTGCTGTTTGCGTTTAGGAGCCCAAGTCCCGGCGCTAGAGTCCAGCTCCTGACATATCCCTCAGTAGAGCTTCCTCGGTACTTCTCCTTCTCTGTCACGTTTTTACAGTAACCAGTACTTGTCAAAACAATAGACCTGAGAAAAATGCTGGGCAGGCACTCACAACTGGAGTTCTGTTCTTGCTCTCAAGGGCTGTGCCTGGCAAGTCATCTCGTCATCCTGGCTGCAGGGAGCTCACCTACAAATCGGGGGCTGCTCACAGGGGAGGATGAGGGTAAATCCTATCTCTCAAGTTGTATGTCTTTTATATCTGCGTGCAGATAACCGAGGAGGCAGTGGGACACCACATAAATGCCTGAGCCACAGGCCCAGCTCTGCTCTCCTTAGCAGCATGACACTGGGCCAATGACGCAAATGCTGGGAGCCACAGTGGCTTTATCCTTTGCTGCTTAGATCTCAGAATCACACTATTACATGTTGAATTGCAAAATTTGAACTGAGGATCGGTTAATTTGTGTACAGCTTTGTTCTATGAGTGTGAATAGAGAATCATGCCAGAAAAACAAAAGGAGTTTTCATTATATTCCTCCCTTTTCGGAGAGGGAGACAGCATAACAGAGATGAAGTATTCTTTTCGTACATCTTTAGAAAGAATTTGATTTAGTAAAATTGGAAAAATGGGAGCTGAATGCTTCTTGGGTTAAAATATTCTAATCCATTATGGGATTATCTCCTATGTACCGGCTCCTATGTTAGATATGTAAAAGGCAGTACCTAATTATATAGTGTAGTGCCATCCCAAAAAGATGGTGCCATCATTCTCTCTCTCTCATATATACGATTTAATATATATAATATATAAATGTATATTTATTTCATATGTACATTCTAATTTTCATATGTGTATATATACATACTATCATTATCCACCATTATCTCTCACATGTATATTTTATATATATTTATTTCATATATGCATTCTAATATTCCTATGTGTGTATAAATCTATGAAATTTACAATATGAAAATCAGAGTATATGTATCAAATTCAAACAAATTTTTCAGGATAGTCTATGGTTGAACAGAGATTCAAACTCAGTAATTTCTGACTTGAAGTCCTGCTGTGTTCTGCCACACCACACTGCAATTATGAATATGATTCTGTTCTAGTTCTACTTTATATTTTACCAAAACAGTAGATCTTTACTCATTCTCTTGGGAAATCTGTTGCCAAGCACATGTTCCATTAAGGAAATGAATAGCGAATATGTGCCACATTCTTGGACAAGAAGAGGGTGTGCTGCTTTTGGCACTCTGACTACCTGGTGTCTGACACTTATGTCATCGCCCATCTCTATGGCCTTTTTTTTGCTCTTTGGTGCAGAAGTGATGGAACCCTTCATGCTATAGACAGGCTCTCGCTCATGCTTGTCTGATCAAGAGAGTACCTTTCTATTTCCAACTCTTCTTTAATTCATCCACTTGGAATTTTGGAATGGATGTTCCTTCTAACCGTCAACCTCACAGGTTGTTTCTCTAAAAAAAATAAAACAAGATTTAATGCTTTAGCTGGCGGAGACAGAAAGACACTGCCTTGCTTCTGTTTGCTAGCCAAACAATGGGTTTAATTTAGGAAATTAAAGCAAAGCAATGTTAGTTACCAAATCTTAGCCACAGGAACAAAATACAGATAGTACATTTAAATTATTTTTTTTCCAAAATAGTCTTTAAGTGAAAAATACACTCAAGGCCCAATTTGCTGTAATAATACATTTTTTCATTAATAGCACTTATGAGCAGTGTAATGTTAAATTTACTATTAACTTTTTTGGTATGTAGGGAAACGAAGCCAGTCTTTGGTATTTTATTTCCAGTGTACTAAAGGCAATAAAAATCACTTAAAAAGATTTTTATTTTCAATAATGTAATTCAGGAGATCATGCTACATTAACAGGAACCATTGCTTCCTGTTTTCTATCTATGGTTTCTTGTATAGTTTTGGTAATTTGTCTGTAAGCATTATGTTTAGTTTATTTCTATTATAAAATCATATTTCACCTTTTTTCAATCTACTTTACCTAATGAATTAAAGAGCTATACCGAGAACACATTTTTTGTGTTGTGACACTGTGGCAATGAGTCAACTAAATCATGCACAATCTTTTGCACTTTTTTCTCTTTTTAAAAATGACAAAGGAAACACATTTGAGATATGGTTGGCTAGAGCGAGTGTGAATTTTAAGGGCAAGGAACGTGGTTTCTTTTTTTTTTGTGAGGAAGATCAGCCCTGAGCTAACATCTATGCTAATCCTCCTCTTTTTGCTGAGGAAGACCAGCTCTGAGCTAACATCTATTGCCAATCCTCCTCCTTTTTTTTTCCCCAAAGCCCCAGTAGATAATTGTATGTCATAGTTGCACATCTTTCTAGTTGCTGTATGTGGGATGCAGCCCCAGCATGGCCAGACAAGCAGTGCGTCGGTGCGTGCTCGGGATCCGAACCCGGGCTGCCAGCAGCAGAGCGCGCGCACCCAACCACTAAGCCATGGGGCTGGCCCCGTGGTTTCTTTTTGTGTGAGTTAACTGACTTGTGTGGGAAAAGAGCATGTTCCATCTTCAGCTTTGTTGATTCATACACATAGTCTTGCTAAAGAAAATTTCCGACCAGACAGAAATATTTTCAGCATTCATGTTTCTCACACTTTGGAGACCTACTGGCAACCTGATATATCCATGGTATAGGTATACGTAATCTATTTAACAGGAGGTTTTTAAAAATGAGATTTAATGATATATTTAAAAGTTAATTTAAAAATATTTTCTGATGAAGTATTCACTTGAAAGATTAAAAATTCATATACAATATTGAAAAGGTTAAAACAATACAGTCCCTTGTTTTCAATTTGGTTTATTTGTCTGTACAATAAACTGGTATTTGACCTGAATTCTAACTGTTAAATTAAAATTCCTGGAATAAATTTTCCTTTCTACTTTTTTTCCTAAAAGTTCCAAATGATAAATAAAAAGTCACATCAGTTATTGAGAAACACAAGTCTCTACAATCTTGGCCGTGTAGTGTGGCATCGTTCTGAAGTCAAAATGTCCGGGTTTAAATCCAGACTCTGCCTCTTCTTAGCTATTTGATCTTGAGCAAGATTAAGAACTTCTGTAAGTATAAGTCCCCACGTACAGAAAGAAGATACTAATCTCGTTTTTAATGTCTTATAGAGATGAGCCAATATACGTAGGTTTTAGGACAGTGTTTGACAAAGAGAAAGGGTTATGTGCAGATAGCCCTTCATTTTAATCATTCTCACTCTGTCATTACCCTTTCCCTTTCTCCTCTTTGAGAATATACTCAAAACTTGGGGGATTCTTGGAGCCAGGTCTAAATTATCTAGCAAGTTGATCTGTGTTTGTGGTATAGTAAGTTATAAGGTGATGTATTTGCACTTCTATGGAAATTGTTAATACACAGGAAGTATAATGGCTTACGGTGAATCTTCACTTAGCTAGTAAAAAAAAAATATGCCTCAAGAAATAGGTCCTTGCCTTTGGCTCTTCTCCATTCTACTCCTTACACACCCCTTTGCAGAATGACTTACACTCGGTTTGACTAGTTGACCCTGCAGATTCACCGTCCTTATCTCTTTGGTTTCCTTTGCTCTGGCCACCATTCCAGGCTCTATCCATTGGTAAACATGTCTTTGGGGCAGAGCGACGCTAGGTAAATGAATGAGTGTGTGAGTTATGTGCTAGAGTTCAGTGTAAAATCCAGATACTTGGACTCAAAGTTGGGAGTTCTTTCTAGTGCTTAGGACTTGGTCTTTGGTACTCTGGTCTTGCAGGACCTATATTTCCAGAAAACCTTAACACAGTGGGAAGGGCACCCGGAGGTGGTATGGAGGATCTGTGGGAAAGTTATCTACTGTATGAATTGTTTCTCCCTTTCACTCAATCAATCTAACTAATAGTCACTTCTCGTGACCTTGTGGATGCCTTTGCTTGTAGATGGAATCACCAGTAGTTCATGAGTTTGTTCTCTCTCTCTCTCTATCCGTATGTGTGTGTGTGTGTGTGCGCGTATATATATACACACGCATATATATATAAAATACGTGTGTGTATAAAATCACAGACTGTGAACCAGCCACTTTGTTGAGGTTCTAAAGACGTAAAGATGACTAAGACAAGGAACCTGTCTTTAAAAAGCTCACTCTCTAAGTAGGAAGAAAAGAAATACACAATCATTGTACAATGTGAAGTATAAGGATAAAGAGAAGTACAGGTGCTTTGGGGGCCCAGGGAAGATCATCGTACAAAGCCAGAGCTACAGGATATACTACATACCGCCTTTTACTCTCCCTCTTATATGTGGCATTCTCTCTTCTGGATTGTTGTTCTTAGAGACCAGAAATCATAGCCTAAGAATCCCTTTTTGTCCCTCCTGTGTGACCACCAGATACACTAAATCCCCTTACACGTAGCAGGTGCTCAGCAGGTTACTTGTTAAATAAAGGAAATCAAGGCCACGTGCACCTAAAAGCTGTCACAGCCTGGTTTGTTTGCTTGTTAATTGGTTTATTTTAAAAATCGCCATTGTGACAACTTGTTGGAGTCCTGTAGCCATTCTATTACCTAAAGGAGATTTGCTTGTGCCCAGAGATGTGCATATTTCTTTTGTTTTAAAAGGAGGACGTTAAAAAGCCATTGACAATTTTAAGTAGATCTCACAAAGAAGCCAGGTTTCTTCAAAATTTACAGATGCGATGGATTTAGCACTTCAAATAAAAATAAAGTAAAAACTTGGCTTGTCCCCTCACAGAAATTTACTTAATGAACAGTGGATTGTTTTCCTGTCAGTGAAGGGATTGGAAGTAAATAAGCTACAAGAGATAAAATATGTGTGCTGTTGGTGGTGGTGTTATTCTTTGAAGGAAAAGGGAAGGAATGATGTAGGTGCTGTAGCTGAGAGGTGCTAATGGTGTTAATGCTCCAAGACTTGGACCAAAGTTAATATTGGTCTTGGAGAATCCATGAAGGTGCATTGATAAGACATAAAAAGAGAAGATTTTACAGAAAGTGAGAGGTGTGCCAGAGATATGAGGAGGCAGCCTTTCCACATTCCAAAAAAGCATGTGGAGGATGTAATTGAATGGTCCATCTGGCCTCCTTGTGATATGTGTGCTGTTGAACAACCACCAGCTCATTAAACTCTGCTTGGCCATGCTTCCAGACTCCCCACCAAGACTGGCTTGGTAGCAAAAATTAGTAACATGTGTTGACATTAACTTGCTGGAAAAAATAAGTAAAGTTTGTTGGACATTTGTGTTTTATGTTCATGGGTGATAAGCTCCTGTGTAAAAGAAAATGAAAAATATTCTTTTTTTTTTTTTTAAACTAAGTCTTGGTTATCCATAGAATATGTTTCTGAGGCTGTGTATACCTCAGTAACTAGCGTTTTCCAGATGTCTGCTTTTAATTATTTTTAAGAGGCTGGTCATTTCAACTGCTGACTTGGAGTTTCATGGGGAAGAACTTGGTAACTAAAATAATTGAACTTGATCTACTGCCTTTGGCGGTTCTTTGCCCCATTCGCAATGAAAACAAAATTAAGCTCAGTGTTTGCATAGCTGCATAAAACTGAATCGGTGAATTCATGAGGTGTTTGCAGTAAGTGTAGCTTGACTTGAGCCGCTTGAGGAAATTGGGGTGGGGGAGTGGGGAGCCAGGTCTAGTCTTGATTTTATACGGATCTGGCAGAATGTTTCAGGCTCTGCAGCTATGAAGTTCAAGCTGTGACTCAGTTTCTCTTCTTTCATATGCAATTGGAAATCTCCGTGTGAGAAGTGCTTTGGAGCACAATGTGTTGCTGTCCACTGACTGTGCTTCTTAGCACTCCTTATGTGGAGCTCCTCCTAGAAAAGGGAAAATGAAAGAAAAGAGTCTGGCTATATTCCTTGCCATATCAGCCAGCCCTGAATATAGTTCACTGGTCTGAGGAGAGAATTCAGGAAGAGGACACCACTGTCGGCAGTGGGAAGGCAGTGTGACAATGCCTGGGTTTCCTGAGGGTCAGAGATACACCGGACTATATTCTCAGGTTGGCACTGTACAGGGTTCTTCACTGGATGCTTAGGCAACCCTCTGAAATTATTATTACTACATTTGTTTACAGACTTGGAAGTGAAGTCAGGAAATTAAATAACTTGTTCGAGGTAATATATCTGGTAAGCGGCCACGATGGGTTTTGAACCAGACTTGTCTGACTGCGTTATATGTCTTCCTGGAGTAGGCAGGTGACTTGCTTTCCCACAAGATCAGAGGACTTATCCCTGAGCTTGGCCTGAGATCAGGCTTTGCTTTTGAAGGTGGAAAGCTGTTCTTCAATGAGAAGGTTATGTGTGAGGGAGGAGTGGAGGGGCAGTGATTATGGGAGAAAGGACGGAGAAGGACGGACAAGAAGAGAGAGAAGGGAAGAACATTACAGATACAATTTTTATGAGGTGGTGTGCTAAGGGTGTCAATTTCATATTTTTGCTTGCATCTAAGAAATTATAGTTTATTCAGTTATCTCTTTGGATGAGTCACTGCTCCTGTCTATAGACATGAAAATAAGCAAATTGTGACCACGAGAAGCTAAGACCTAGGCAGGGAAACACACAGACAGAGGTTGACAAAATCAGCAATGTAATGCAACGAGTCTTGCAAGTGCAGAGAGGAAGTGGAGGGATTATAACATGGGTGTTGAGGAAGATATCCTGGTGAGGGGCCCATAAACGGGAGAGGGTTTCAAGACAAGAGGGTAGTTTCTTTACGAATTTACTAATCTCATTCAGACTTTTTAAGCGATATTATTCTCCCAGAAAATAGGGCATTATGAGATTCTATAGGCAAAGCAATTATTTGGGTTCCTAGATGAATGTGGTATCAAATAAGAACTCTAAAATTGACAAATTTTCCTAATGTAGAGGCAAGTGTGCTTTAACAAATGTTTGTGGTGAACCATTTTCACCAACGAAGAGTCTTTGAAACCAGTCATTTCCCTCATCACAGATAGGACTGGGGCCGCCTCAAAATCAAGAAGACTTATATGGTGTGTGAACTGATGTAATCTGTTCTGCGAGGTGGAGCTGGTGTGGTCATTGTGCACGTCAACACAGGTGTGCAACCAATACAACTACTGCCTACTGATCACTTTAATCTTAGACTCAGGGTCCCCATTCCACTGGGTACATGAAACCCCTCAGTCGTGTCTGTGGTCTCCACACCTCCCAGGGTCTTAGATAGTGACAAGACATCAAAGAAATGGTTTCTCTGGTCCTCAGGTATCAGTCCACACAGGTTCAAGTTGAGGTACTTCTCTCATTGCTCCTGGGACGTTTCAGATTCAGCAGCTCTCTGCTGTTACAAGTCTTACTTTGAGCCTGCAAGTTTCTCTCTGGCTTCTGTACTATGACGGGGGGACTAGAAGATATTGCATGGTCACATTATTTTAGACTGAGTATGGAATATTTTCCTGTCAGGGGTCTTGTTGCTTCCAAGGTAGCACTTACAGAGGGCAATTTTTATCATTTAACTGCCCTTGGCACTCACATGTTTCTCTGGTCTCCCATCTTCTCTCCTCTCCCAAGCCCAGGAGCATCTCTTTCTCATTTGATGGAATGTGGGAGAGCCTGATTTTTCCTGCTTTTCGCAGACATGTTTTATACACAATACATTTCCTCATTTCTGAGGTTTAAGATTTTGGCAAGCAAAAGCCAGGATCACTTGCACCCACAATTTTCTTCTGTCCCAGGACATCCATTCCTGAGGTAAAGAGAATGAAGTTGACAGCTGGAATGAATGAGTAAAAGGAAACAGGGAAACTAGAGGAAGGAGGTGAACAGGATTATTATTGCCTTTGCTTTACAAACTAGAAAGTGAAGTCAGGAGATTAAATAACTTGTTTGAGGTAATACAACTGGGAAGTGGATTTATATCGCCAAATAGCATCTCTGCTGTGCTTGCCCTCAGGAATTCTTGCAAAACATTACACTTCCATCCACCTGTTCTGCTCACCACCACTTCCTCCCCTGCCCCTGGGTAAGGAGGGGGACATGAGGCACCTGTGCCAGGCATCCTCCAATGTGACCCATAAAAATCCTCGCCTCCTAGGGTCCATGCCCTTGGACACTCCTCTCCCACATTGCCTAGGGCTGATCTGTGTACCCAGGAACATTCTGTGGAAATGACGGCGTATGATTCCAAGACTAGATCATCAAAGGCTCACATCTTCCATCTTGCTCTCTCTTGGATCACTCACTGGGGGAGCCAGATGCCATTTCATCAGCGTTCTTGAGCTGCCCATAGAGTGGTCCCTGTGTTCAGGAACGGAGGCCTCTGGCCAGGGGCCAGCACAGCTTGCCAGCCACAATATGGATTTGTTTGGAGGTAGATACAACCCCAGGCAAGCCTTCTGATGGCCGTAGTTGAACCAAAATCTTGATTACAATTTCAAGAGAGAATCTGAACCTAGAGCACGAAGCCTAGCTGCTGCTGAATGCTGAACCACAGAAATCATGTAAAACAATGGTTATTGTTCTTTAAGTCACTAATACTAAGACACTTTTGTAATAATTTGTTATGCAGTTATAGATAATCACTATGGATTTTGGTCCCTTGAAGTGAGGTTCTTGGTAATAAAAATCTAACGTGTAGGAGAAGCTTTATGACTGGAGAGTGGGTGGTAGCTGGAAGGACTTTGGTGAAAGTTTTAGTGAAAACCTAAAGAGACTGAAGAGCGTGTTATGGCATTTAAAGAGGCTGACTCAGCGGACCTGCAGCCCTTGGTTTCCTCAGTTTTCTTCTCCACACTTATCTCGTTCTCTTTCCTCCAGTTTCCCAGTGCTTGAACTCAATCTAAAGCCAAAGGCAAGGGAGCCCGTTTACGTGATCCACACAGGGGAGGTTCTGGGGCCAGAAAGCGGGTGGAGGAAGGTCAGGTAGGACAGGCAAAGGATCTGAAAGAGCAGGTGGAAGGTGACCAGCACAGAACTATTTGTGTTTTCTTTTCTTTTCCACATGTGACAACTAAACCAGGCATTATGTCTTGTTCAGGATGAATAGCCTACTGCTGAGCACTGCACATGCACATAGTAAAACCAACCACCTTCAAGGAGTCACAGCTTTTGCGACTATTAAATGGGGAAAATAATAAGACCTTGGTCACAGGTATGTAAAGATTAAATTTAAAGATGAACTGAAAATTTCTGATCAGCAGCTGGTTATATACAAATGTTTTATTATCAACAAAACTAAATTTTAGAATCATCCCAGAAATGGATATTGGTTTATTTACATTTCCATCACTTTGCTAGGTAATGCAAAGATATAAAGACTTGTAGATCATAGATTTTTTGGCAAAGAGTTTAGATGTTTATTTGGAAGAAAAAAGCCAGCATTAGACTAGTGCCAACAGTTGTGGTATAGATTGAAAAAAAAGTACAAGAATTCACAAGGGAGAGATCACTGTAGACAGGAATAATGTGCAAGGGATTTGAACTGCCCATCTTCCTTCCTTCCGTCCATCCTTTCTTTCTTCCTTCCATTCATCCAGCCATTCATCTGCATTTCTTCTGGGCAGAATTCTGTCCTTTGTCCTGAGGATATAGATATGAATAAGAGGCAGTTTCTGTGCCCATGAAATATGGACAAAAAATAGCTAAGATGCAAGTGAAGAACAGAGAAAAAATTTGCAGAATGGGAAACAAAATGCATGTGTGATGATTAACATCTATAATCAGCTGACTTTAATAAATAAAGGAAATTTTTCTTGATACTGTGGGTCAGCCTCATTCAATCAGTTGAAGACCTTAAAAGCAAACCTGAAGTTTTCTGGAGAAGAAGGAATTGCCTCAAAACTGTTACATAATAATTCTGAGTTTCCAGCCTGCCAACTTGCCCTGCAGATTTCAGGCTCACAATGGGAACATCAACTCTTACCCGAGTTTGCAGCCTGTGGGCCTGCGCTACAGAGTTTGGACTTGCCAGCCCCCACAATCATGTGAGTCAATTCCTTCAAATAAATTAAATATATATAAATACACATTTGGGGAGAGAGATGGAACTAAACAAAGGCTTATACCTAGGCCTCCAATGTTACAAAAAAATCAACAACAAACAACCATCTGTAGAAGGGGGACCACTGTGTTGAAGGGGGTGTTGATTTCCTATCAGAGACTGCTTCTTTGAAGCAAATGATTTACTTCATGGGATGTGTTTCCTTTACTCTTGAGCTGCTGAAGATTCATTTTTATGTTAAAGCTGTAAATTTTAGATTTTTCTTGTACACTGGTGGTGGAGATCAAAGGGTATGGGAATATACTGACAGATGATGTCACTCAAAGGAAGATTTGAGACTCTAATTTAACACTGCTGTTGATCTGTAAAGCCTTGAATAGTGTAGATGACTTCCTGTCCACAAGCACTGACATGGACCAGGGGAGGGGGACTCATGTCCCAAATGTCATCAGAAATAGGTCACCAAGAATTTACCCGTGTCTTAAATTGTTTTTGAACATCATTTTTAATGCTTGTTTAATAATCAATTATGTACATTTATGATAATTTCTTCAATTATTTGCCAAGCTTAGGGTATTAGTCGAGTATTGATTAAGTGGGGAGAGAGATTCAGATACCGGATAAACAACTGTTCTTTATGTCCACACTGGTATTTTTATACTTTTTTCTATTCTACTTTCACTGAAAATAGAATTAGCATAGTATATTTGACAGGAGAGAACAGATATAAAAAGCAAAAAACGGGGCTGTCTTTTTATAATAAAGGCAGGTCCTGAATTGGTCTCCAGATTCCCAAGTCTGCCTAGCAGGGCGCAGAAGCCTTGCAGGCTCCTTGGGCATGTGGAATGCCTGCTTCTCCTTCTAGTTATAGATCCTCCGAAGTCGCAGTTACCTGAGCTATTTAACAGCCTCCTGCCCACTCTTCTTGGTGTGTGGCATGCTCTGATTTGTCAGCTGTCCCATCCTAACAGCACGTGGAGCTACCTCAGGTGTCCTCCCTAACCTGGGCGCCACTGAGAGCCATCTCGTGGCTTATTAATCCAGGACCCCTCTACATCAGGCAGTCACAGAAACAACAAGAGAAAGCCCGCTTGGGCTGTTAGCTGGCTTGGCCGCCTTCCAGCTTGTCAAGTGGCTGCCGTTCATGTAATCGCTTTGTGTTGTGGCGGTATAATCAGGTTGACAAAAGTGGACAAGATTTTTGGAGGCAATCGAGCACACTAATTCATTTTCAAATGCTGAACAGGTGCAACCGGGACTCATTGAAGGTGGTTATTAAGCAAAAGTCGCTCAGAGGAAGGCGGGCCGACATCTGTGCCTATTATTAGGGACACAAAGGAGCAGGCCTCCGTGTAAATGTGAGCAGGATCTTCCTAGGGATGGGGCAGCCCTTGGCGTGAACCTCTCCATTTAGGACTTGCACTGCTCAGGGTAATTAGCATTTGAAGGGGGAGGATGCTGAATCCATCTTTTCTTTTCTCTTTTTCCTGGGGGTGGGTAAAAGTGGAGCCTGATTTAAGGAGGAAAGGCAGTTAACTCCAGGCACCCACCTAATCAAATGTTAACTACAGCAGAAGAGGACAGTCTAATGAGGTTTTGTGATTTAAATCTGAGTAAGCAAGGCTGCCTACTAGTCTTTTGGTTTCCAGGAGCTCCTTTGTTCTTCAATTTTTTGCTCTTTAAGTTGTCCCCATCATATAGATCAGATTATCATTAGAGATATTTAATTGCCATAGAGCCAACGGGAATTGTAAATAAACCTAAGAGAGCTGTTCTAGGTTCTGATGGGTGGATGGAGAACATAGCATGACTGTAAAATCCAGTTGCACAACATCGATGATAGATGTTTGGAAGGTTGCATTGATAGACACTTAAGTTCAAAAAACATTGACTTTTTTCTACTTGAAGGAGTGTCTCAGACATAGTCTTTAAAAGATGGAATTTCATAGAAGGAAAAAGCAGAGACGTGAGTTTTGGTATGCGATGCTTCTAAATTCAAGTCTGAGTTTTAGTGGTAACATGTAAGCTCCCTCACAAAACCTTCTCTAATTTTGTGTCCATTTAGATGAACCTGTTCTAACAGTTGGGAATGTGGGGGAGAAAAGAAGAAATGACTGTACTTATGCACTAGGAGGAGTTGTTGGTGGGAATGTCACAGCACTCATCACCCTGATGGATGGAGCTCCTTAAGAGTGGGGAGTGAGTCCTTTTGTCTGTATATTCCCAGGACCCCGAACAGTGCTAAATACCAGTGTATAACATTGAACAACACACTTAGAATTCTCCCAAATGCCTTCTCTTCCAGAAAAGCTATTGTTCCAGCATCTTAATTTAGTTAAGAAAGTTCTGGAATAGTATCTCACCCTCCCCCCCCAACCACACACACATATATTTTAAATTCTGATAAATATATTTTATTAAAAAGTATAAACCCTTATGGGGCCGGCCTGGTGGCACAGCAGTTCAGTACACGCACTCAGCTGTGGCGACCTGGGGTTCGCAGGTTCGGATCCCGGGTGCACACCGACGCACTGCTTTTCAAGCCATGCTGTGGCGGCGTCCCATATAAAGTAGAGGAAGATGGGTACAGATGTTAGCCTAGGGACAATCTTCCTCAGCAAAAAAAGAGGAGGATTGGCAGCAGGTGTTAGCTCAAGGCGAATCTTCCTCACACACGCACACACACACACACAAATATAAATACATATATATATATAAACCCTTTAATTTTTGTTTATGTAAGGATTTATTCATTAGTTCAACATATTTTTGAATATTATATTTTTGAGACAATTGAGTATATGTCATCAAAAGCCACACAGAATGAGTGATTCAAAAGATTACATTAAGGTGGAAGCTGCAGTCATTGAAGAATCTAATTTGGGAAGTGGCATCCCACCATCTCTCATGTATGCTATTGGCCAAATAGACCAGCCCTGGGATGGTGTGGGGGGGTGTGGATACCAGGAAGTGGACAGCACTGGGGGCCATCTTGAAGACTGGCTACCACGCCATCTAAGTTACCTCCTTCATCCCTAAATGTATTTCAGTCACAGCATAAAAACCTGGAGCTGGTATTACTTGTATCTAGATTGATTCCATAACATCTGCATTTTTCTCCTCGGGAACACATGTGACATCATGCTTATCAGGATGGCTGGATAGAGATGAACAAAGCAGAACAAAACATGGCATCCTAAATACCCCCAAATAGAGCTCAACATAATTTCCATTTTCAAATGTGAAATAGGAGTAAAGATGAATGATGAGAGATTAGACAAAAATATTGCTTGCAAACTGTCGGGGGAAGAGGGAGAATCTCCCTCCGCCCTTTCCCTTAAGGTTCTTCTGGCTGGCCAAATAATCAACAAGACAGGTTAGCAGGAGAAAATAATACCAAGTTTAATAACATGTATACATGGGAGAAACTCAGAAATGAGCAACTCGTCCCTCTGTCTAAGCTGCTTGCTTAAGTATTGCAGCTAAAGGCGAAGGAACGTGTTGGGGGTGGGTAGTGGCCTGGGACTTCAGAGGGCAGAAGGACAATTCTTTTCAGGGTCATCTATTGATAATTTGGTCAGGGAGAGATAGAGTTTTTTTGATAAAAGGGGCTTGGTGCCCCTCCCATTGTAACATCTATTTTACATTATCTTTATAGCCATCATGATAGAAGATCTGTTCCAGGAATGAGCCACCATGTCAGATTCTTTAGGCAGTTAGTGGGGGAGGTCAAATGTCCTTATTGTCTTCAGCTCGAAATAATCCGCAAACCAGAGTGGTGCTTCCTGGGGCAGCTTGCCCTGAGCACCATCAGTACTAAAGTCCCCAGTGAAAAAAACAATTTAATCTATTGTGCATAAAATGATGCTTTTTAAAAACAACACCAAGGCAGAAATTTACATTTAGAATTTTTGGAAATTAAATGTAGTGTTTTAAGAATACCTAATGTGTTCAGGGGATTCAAAAATCAAAACTATATAAAAACAAACAATGAGAAGCCTAGTTCCATACCCATTCTTAATTGCTCTGTTCTCTGTCACCACGCTCAACATTTTTATTAGTGTCTTACTAATAAAAACTGTGATCCAGTTGTTTTTTAAAGAAAGAACAAAAAAAAGAACCATTATTTCACAATTCCTTATGAAAAAAGCACACTTGAACTCTTATTCTGCTTCTTCCTTTTAAAACATTTTAATGAGTTATAAAATATGTATAGTAATATGCACATATTATCAATATACAAATGAGCACATTTTCTATAATTATACCTATTTAGTCACCATACAGATCAGTTGTAGAATATTTCCAACATTTCAGAAGGCTCTTTTGTGCCCTCTTCCATTCAATACCTCCTCCTCAAAGTAACCATCATTCTTACTTCTGTCATCGTAGCTTCTGTTGCCTGTTACTAATGGTTTCATAGAGTGTGCAAGCTTTTGTGGCTGTTTTCTTTCACTTGTTTTATCACTGTTTCCATGAGATCCTCTATGATGATGTTGTGTTTGCATGTAGATGGTTATTATTTATTGCTGTGTAGTAGTCCATGTGTAGACCACAATTTATTTATGCATTCTAATCTCTGTCTCAATGTGTTTGTTTATTGTTGTTATTATCTACTACTTAATGAAGGAAATCATACGGTATTTGACCTTCTCCCTCTGACTTATTTCACTTTGCATAATGCCCTCAATGTCCATCCATGTTGTCACAAATGGCTGGATTTCATCGTTTCTTATGGCCAAGTAGTATTCCATTGTGTATATATACCACATCTTCTTTATCCATTCATCCCTTGATGGGCACTTAGGTTGCTTCCAAGTCTTGGCTATTGTGAGTAACGCTGCAATGAACAAAGGGGTGCACGTATCTTTACAAATTGGTGTTTTCAAGTTCTTTAGATAAATACCCAGCAGTGGAATAGCTGGATCATATGGTAGTTCTATCCTTGATTTTTTGAGGAATCTCCATACTGTTTTCCATAGTGGCTGCACCAGTTTGCGCTCCCACCAGCAGTGTATGAGAGTTCCCTTCTCTCCACATCTTCTCCAACACACGTTGTTTCCTGTCTTGTTAATTATAGCCATTCTGACGGGCGTGAGGTGATATCTCATTGTAGTTTTAATTTGCATTTCCCTGATAGTTAATGATTTTGAACATCTTTTCATGTGTCTGTTGGCCATCTGTATATCTTCTTTGGAGAAATGTCTATTCAGGTCTTTTGCCCATTTTTTAATTGGGTTGTTAGTTTTTTTGTTGTTGAGATGCATGAGTTCTTTATACATTTTGGAGATTAAGCCCTTATCAGATGTATGGTTTGCAAATATCTTCTCCCAATTGTCAGGTTGTCTTTCCATTTTGTTGATGGTTTCCTTTGCTGTGCAGAAGGTTTTTAGCTTGATGTAGTCCCATTTCTTTATTTTTTCTATTGTTTCTCTTGTCCGGTCAGACATGGTGCTTGAAAATATGTTGCTAAGACCGATGTCGAAGAGCATACTGCCTATGTTTTCTTCTAGAAATTTCATAATTTCAGGTCTTACATTCAAGTCTTTAATCCATTTGGAGTTAATTTTTGTGTATGGTGAAAGGTAAGGGTCTACTTTCATTTTTTTGCATGTGGCTATCCAGTTTTCCCAACACCATTTGTTGAAGAGACTTTCTTTTCTCCATTGTATGTTCTTGGCTCCTTTGTCAAAGATTAGCTGTCCATAGATGTGTGGGTTTATTTCTGGGCTTTTAATTGTATTCCATTGATCTGTGTGTCTGTTTTTGTGCCATTACTATGCTGTTTTGGTTACTATAGCTTTGTAATATATTTTGAAATCAGGTAGTGTGATACCTCCAGCTTTGTTCTTTTTTCTCAGGATTCCTTTAGCTATTCGAGGTCTTTTGTTGTTCCATATAAATTTTAGGATTCTTTGTTCTATTTCTGTGAAAAATGTTGTTGGAACTTTGACAGGGATTGCATTGAATCTATAGATGGCTTTAGGAAGTATGGACATCTTAACTATGTTAATTCTTCCAATCCAAGAGCACGGAATATCTTTCCATTTCTTTGTGTCTTCTTCAATTTCTTTCAGAAATGTTTTATAGTTTTCCGTGTACAGCTCTTTCACCTCTTTGGTTAAGTTTATTCCTAGGTATTTTATTCTTTTGGTTGCAATTGTAAATGGGATGGTATTCTTAATTTCTCTTTCTGCTACTTCGTTGTTAGTGTATAGAAATGCAACTGATTTTTGTATGTTGATTTTGTATCCTGCAACTTTAGCATATTCGTTTATTACTTCTAAAAGTTTTCTGGTGGATTCTTTAGGGTTTTCTATATATAAAATCATGTCATCTGCAAATAGTGATAGTTTCACTTCTTCCTTTCCAATTTGGATCCCTTTTATTTCTTTCTCTTACCTGATTGCTCTGGCTAGGACTTCCAGTACTATGTTAAATAGGAGTGGTGACGGTGGGCATCCTTGTCTGGTTCCTGTTCTTAGAGGAATAGCTTTCAGTTTTTCACCATTGAGGATGATATTAGCTGTGGGTTTGTCATATATGGTCTTTATCATGTTGAGGTACTTTCCTTCTATACCCATTTTATTCAGAGTTTTTATCATAAATAGATGCTGTATCTTGTCAATTGCTTTCTCTGCATCTATTGAGATAATCTTGTGATTTTTATTCTTCATTTTGTTAATGTGGTGTATCACGTTGATTGATTTGCGAATGTTAAGCCATCCCTGCATACCTGGAATAAATCCCTCTTGGTCATGGTGTATAATCTTTTTAATGTATTGTTGTATGCAACAATTTGCTAGTATTTTGTTGAGGATTCTTGCATCGATGTTCATCAGTGATATTGGCCTGTAATTTTCTTTTTTTTGTGTTGTCCTGGTCTGGTTTTGGTATCAAGGTAATGCCGGCTTCGTAGAATGAGTTATGGAGCTTCCCCCCGTCCTCAATTTTTTGGAAGAGTTTGAGAAGGATAGGTATTAAGCCTTCTTTGAATGTTTGGTAGAATTCACCAGGGAAGCCATCTGGTCCTGGACTTTTATTTTTGGGGAGGTTTTTGATTACTGTTTCAATATCCTTACTGGTCATTGGTCTATTCCAATTCTCTACTTCTTCTTGATCCAGTTTTGGAAGGTTGTATGATTCTAAGAATTTATCCATTTCTTCCAGACTGTCGAATTGGTTGGCATATAGCTTTTCATAGTATTCTCTTATAATCTTTTGTATTTCTGAGGTGTCTGTTGTAATTTCTCCTCTTTCATTTCTGATTTTACTTATTTGTGCCTTCTCTCTTTTTTTCTTGGTGTGTCTAGCTAAAGGTTTGTCAATTTTGTTGATCTTTTCAAAGAACCAGCTCTTGGTTTTATTAATTTTTTCTATTGTTTTTTTTTTGGTCTCTATTTCATTTATTTCTGCTCTGATTTTTATTATTTCCCTTCTTCTACTGATTTTGGGCTTTGTTTGTTCTTCTTTTTCCAGTTCCTTTAGGTGCATTGTTAGATTGTTTATTTGAGATTTTTCTTGTTTGTTGAGATAGGCCTGTATTGCTATAAACTTCCCTCTTAGAACCGCTTTTGCTGTATCTCATAAATTCTGGCATGCCGTATTTTCATTTTCATTTGTCTCCAGGTATTTTTTGATTTCTTCTTTGATTTCTTCATTGACCCAGTCATTGTTCAGTAGCTTTTTGTTTAATCTCCACGTATTTGTGGCTTTTCTGATTTTCTTCCTATAGTTGATTTCTAGTTTCATACCATTGTGGTCAGAAAAGATGCTTGGTATTATTTCAATCTTCTTAAATTTATGGAGACTTGTTTTGTGGCCTAATATGTGATCAATCCTGGAGAATGTTCCATGTGCATTTGAAAAGAACGTGTATTCTTCGGTTTTTGGATGGAATGCTCTGTATATATCTACTAGGTCCATCTGTTCTGGTGTATCATTTAAGGCCAATGTTTCCTTATTGATCTTCTGCTTGGATGATTTATCCGTTGGTGCAAGTGTAGTGTTAAAGTCCCCTACTATTATTGTGTTACTGTAGAATGGCAGTGTTGACAATGGTGACCTTTTCAATCCATGAAATTGGTATGTCTCTCCATTTTTTAAAATATCCCTTGAATTTCTCTCCACAATGTTTTGTAGTTTTTAATGTTTTTCAAGTAGCGATTATAAGTTTTGATCATTTTACTAGATATTAGAATTTTTATGATATATAAATATGTAATTAATATACTTTATTTCAATTTCCAGCTGCTGGAGTATAGAAACACACATGGTGATCTTGCTCAATGAATGTCCCTTAATTTGGATTTAACATGGATTGGCGATAGACTACTTAGTTGGGTCCTCGAAGAATTCATGATCCATACAATTATGAACAAAATGAAATTTCACTTTAAGCTGCTAAGTTTTGGGGTTCTTAGTTACACACACGCCAATAGATCACCAGGACTATATAAAATGTATATTCTTATTGTGGCCAAGAAGTGGTCTTAGCAAAGCATTCAGCTAGAGTAAGGAAAATTTTGCAAAAACAATGCCTAGGTATAGATGAATAATGTGTAGCTAAGTGAAATTTGGCATGTCTCAGGGCTCATGCTGGTTGACATATATTTTATTTTGTCTTCGGCAGAAGTATCTAAGACCAGATTATGATCATTCTGACACTAGGAATGCTTACACTACTTACTATGTGTCAGGCACTACTTCAAATGTGTTATGCATCTTAACTGATTTAACCCTTACAGAAATACTAATGAAACCAGTGGACTGAAAGATTAATTTAGTCATCCAAGCTTAATAAACTGTGGACTGGCTGGCAAATCCAGGAACTCTAGCTTTGGGCCCTTCGCACTTTAATTGCACACAAGTGTTCCGTCTAGAACGCTGTTTAGTCCTTTGACCCATTAAGCCATCTCTTGCAAGTCTCTTGCAAGTCAACTCCATGTGCCGAGCGTTGTGAGATGCCCTGATTTCATGGTTTCCTTTTCTCTATTTTTAGGTATTTGTTTATTAATTATTTATTTGTCATTATTCATTTATTTATTTTTATGCAGGGAAAATAACTATTGATTCTCCTTATATTGCTGAGCTTTTCCAACTTAATATTTTCTTTTATCAGTGGCTTGAGGGTTTATTCATTATTGCGTATAGTGTACTGGAAATTATATCACACTTTTCTGTAAGCAAGCTCTTAATCATAGCACATCTATAAACTGAGTACTATCCAGATTATATAGATGGAGTAATTGAGTGTCTGGAATTAAATAACTTGTTTGACTAGATGGGATAGTCCCAGTTTGAGCCCAGGTCCTCTGCTGGTGGGAGCAGTGCTTGCCTGGCCACGAATAGGTTTTCCAGTTTTGACGTTTACAATGGTTTCAATATTATTCTCTTTCACTAAATATTTCTAGACTTAGAGTGCAGAAATCATGGATTTTTTTTTGCTGATATGATTTTCCTTTCCACCCATATTTCAGAGATGCTTTCTCCTTGGTTTAGATATATAAACTTTCGTGTCTCACATAATGTACAACTCAAAATTATAAATGATGGATATTTCAGTGTAATTTAGGCAGGAAGTGTAAAGGAAAAGAGAATTTTTATGATATAATTACATTTCTGATAAATGCAGATTTTAGTAATCATCCTCTGAATTTAAAAGCATCACCTCTTTCAGTTTGAATTATTTATTCCCTGTGAGGTCCTCTTTTACGCTGTGAGTGACCAGCCTCTTAAATGACCAAAGCATGCAGACTTGAGCAGGAAACACTATTCAATAATGCATTTCCTCCCCATGAGCACTTCAGTCAGTTATCACACGTCTGTAGCTCAAATACACCGTGTTCCTTTAACGGGCTGATGACCAGCCTTAAAATCTCTTTTATATTATACGTGTTAACTTCTGATATAAAATCACTGGATATTATCGTTGAATGGGGACCTTAAACGTTATCAGGTTGAAATTTTCTGTTTTCTTGGTGCAGACTGCAGCTGTGAGGGATGCACTTGGCTCTGGACTTGAGAGGCTTGTTTGCTGAGAGGCAGGGCTGGAGCTCCAGAGCGCTTGCTCTTACCACCAACCAGCTGTAGCACCAACCTTGAGCAAGCATTTCACCTCCCAGCTGAGTTTTGCTCCTATAGAATAAGGGACCTGGTCTAGCGTGTTATTATTTAAACCAGGAGGTGAGGCACAGCAGCCCAGTGATGAGGGCGGGACTACACATTCTAGGCCAAATATCCCCAATTTATTCTAAAGAGAAAGCACGTATCTGTCAAAAACTACCAAAATATCAAATAGTCAAAAATAAATTCATCGTAAAGCCCAAAACTCATCCTAAAATGTTACGTAATGAGTTTGACTTGCTTAGCAAAGTCTCCCTGAGGACACAATGCATGTCTGTTCTTGTCTCCACCCTTCACATTTAAAATACAGTATGTGACAAGCTGAACTTTAGAGAAATACTTGGACTAAGGGGTGTGTGTTCTCTGGGAGCCAAAATATGAGAAGAAGATCAGTATTTAAATTAATTTTTGAAAAAGAATTGCCCCGAGGAGAATAGCATCGGCGGGCTCTGGAGCCAGAGTGCCCGCATGTTTGCTTGGATTTTGAGTCTCCTTTTTGTCAGCTGGGAGACCCTGGGCATGTTACTGATGCTCTCTCAGCCTCACTGCTCTCTGGAAAAGTCCTTGTCACTGTCTCTGTTAAGGATCACAATCTTAGACATTTGCTTGGCACACAACAGTCCTAAATATCAGAATAGTACTTTTCAATAGCTTTGTGGACAGACGTCCATTAAGTCTGGACAAGATGTTACTCTGCGGACCTCCCTCATGATCTCGGAATGGGAGGTTTTCTTGCCTTTGGGGGCCACACCAAGGAGTTCTTGATACGACGTGGCCCATCTGCACACCATGCCCCATTCTGGCAGCTTTGGGTCTCTAGTTCCTTGTTTGTTTTCTCTGCTCCCACAGTGAACCTGCCACCCATGATGGTGATGAATTGCTGTGCAGAATGAAGCTTTTTTTTTTTTAAACTATCAAGCCACTTTAAAAAAATATTTCTTTAATCCTCTGAGTCTGATATTTCAACCTTGACCCACTGAGATAAGGTATCAGAAGCCACTGCCGGGCTCTGAGCTCTCTCCCTTCCTGGGGATCAGCCCTGTGTTGGGTTGCAGGTTGTTGACTCCTTGTGCTGCAAGCCTAGAAATGAGTATGCATGTCTAAACCCTCTAAAAGCAGTTTTCACATCAGGCTGTAATGTGACTAAAGTGGAGAAATACATCAGTTCCCCTTAATTTTGATGATTTTGAAATGATTCATACTCTGAATGCATTTGTTATGTTTATAGAAAATATTTTTATGTCTGAATTTTGAGACTAATTGTTTTCTTTCTAGTTTAATTTGAGGAGCTTGATATGTATGCAAGTACAAGCTCCAATTCTGAGACCTAATTCTAGTAAAAGGGAAAATAATCCTGTGTTTGCTGCGGAAGGCCTGTGTTTGGTTCCAGCTCTAGGTCTTGTTAACCCCATCATTTTGGTTAAGTCACCTCTCAGAACCTAAACTTCCACTTTGTAAAGTATGTCCAAGGAAGCAGAAGGGCACGTTGTTGGGTTGACCTAAGCAGGGACTGTGAAGGACTTGGTGTTGCCGAGTCACCGAGGATGCAGGCTGGCAACAGGGTAAGGAAGTAGAACAGGGACCCATTTCACTTGTCCCAGTGTCTTCACCCTGTGGAAGGTCAGTCTTGGGCTAGCAACGGAGCAAAAGGCTAGTCCACAGGGGTGAGAAGGTAACTCCAGGGAACTGTCCTCTGATGAAAAGCTTCCGTCAAAGAGATAGAAGGTTTGATTCCTAGAGCCACTGTGGTCACTGACATCTGGGTAACGTCGAATGTCAGAGGTAAGATCCTTTTACCAATCTGTTCCAAAGTGTCCTAACTATACGATCCAGAAGATGAAACTCCACTCTCCCCAGTAGCTTTTGTGTGTGTGTCAAGTGCAGTTAGTGAATATAAAAATGCTTCTATATGGTAAAGCACTATCGAAGAGTAAGCTATCTAATCAGTCTTCAAGTTAGAAATTTCCTCTTACTTGTGTCAGTATAGGAACGGTTAATCTTTTTTTAAGTAAACAGTTTAACTTGATATATTTTCAGTGGGTGGGAGTTTTCACTATGCGTATTCATTCAGTGTTAAAGTCATTAAATATTTTTAGTACATCATTATCTTATTTAATTAGATGTATGGTAAAGGTGGTAGTTTTCAACTCCCTCGGGTAAATACCAAGGAGCGCGATTGCTGTATCATGTGATAAGAGTATGTTTAGTTTTATAACAAACTGTCAAATTGTCTTCCAAAGTGGCTGTACCTTTTTGCATTCCCACCAGCAATGAATGAGAGTTTTTGATGCTCTACATCCTTGCCAGAATTAGGTGTTGTCAGGATTGTAGATTTTGGCCATTTTAATAAGTGTGTAGGAGTATCTTGTTGTTTTAACGTTCATTTCCCTGATGACATATGATGTGGAGCATCTTTTCATCTGTATCGCCATCTGTATATCTTATTTGCCATCTGTATATCTTCGTGAGCTATCTGTTCAGGTCTTTTGCCCATTATTTAATCAGGTTGTTCATTCTCTTATTGCTGAGTTTTAGGAATTCTTTGTATATTTTGGATAATAGTCCTTTATCACATGTGTTTTTTGCAAATATTTTCTCTCAGTCTGCGGCTTGTCTTTTCATGCTCTTGACACTGTCGTTCACAGAGCAGAAGTTGTTAATTTTAATGAAGTCTAGCTTACCAATAAGATTTTCTGTCCATATCTGATAGAGGGGTATTGAAGTCTTTATCTCTGATGGTGGATTCATCCTTCTCCTTGCGGTTCTATTGGTTTTTGCCCCAAGTAGTTTGATGCTTTTTTGTTAGGCGCATACGCAGTAAGTATTGTTATGTCTTCTTGGAAAATTGACCCCTTTACCATTATGTAATGGCTTCTTTATCCCTCATGGCTTTCTTTACTCTGAAGTCTGCTCTGTCTGAAATTAATATAGCTACTCCTGCTTTCTTTTTAATTAGTGTTAGCATGGTATATCTGTCTACATCCGTTTATTTTTAATCTGTATGTGTCTTTATATTTAAAGTGGGTTTTTGCAGATAACACATATTGGGTCTTGTTTTTTGATCCGCTCTGACAATTTGTGTGTTTTAATTGGTGCATTTAGACCATTGACATTCAAAGTGATTATTGAGATAGTTGGATTATTGTCTACCACATATGTTATTATTTTCTGTTTGTTGCTCTTGTTCTTTGTTCCTATTTTTGTCTTTCACTCTTTTTCTACCTTTTGTGCTTTTAATAGAGCATTTTATGATTCCGTTTTCTCTCCTTTCTTATCATATCGGTTATACTTCTTTTTTTCCCTTTTTTTAGTGGTTGTCCTAGAAATCTCAGTATATAACTAATCCAAGTCCACTTTCAAGTGACACTATACCTCTTCACAGGTAAGGTGAGTACCTTTTAATAAAATAATCCTAATTCCTCTCTTATGTCCCTTGTATCATTGCTGTCATTTATTTTACTTATACATAAGCATAGCTATACATATATATATACATAAGAATACATAAATACATTGTTGCCATTATTATTTTGACAAATTGTTATTTGTTAGATCAATCGAGAATAAGAAAAATAAATTTTTTTTTTTTTGGTGAGAAAAATCAGCCCTGAGCTAACATCATCTGATGCCAATCCTCCTTTCCTTTTTCTGAGGAAGACTGGCCCTGAGCTAACATCCGTGCCCATATTCCTCTACTTTGTATGGGATGCCATCACTGCATGGCTCGACAAGCAGCACATTGGTGTGCGCCCAGGATCCGAACTGGCACACCCCAGGCCACCGCAGAGGAGTGCGCGCACCCAACGGCTTGCGCCACTGGGCCAGCCCCAAATAAAATTTTTTTTTTTTTTAATCTTTACTTATTCATTCTCTGATGCTTTCAGAGGAATTTTTCTTCAGTATTCGCTGTGAGGACCTGGTAAGCTCTGAGAGGTAAAACTCACAATATGTGGGCCCCCTGTGACTGAGAGCCCCTGGAGTTTTCAACTCTCAGAGTTGTCCACAATAAGCTTCCAGCTATTTGTCAACTACAGTTCAGGGTTTCCTACCTGACACTGGTTCCCGTGGAAGTTTTTGCTTGTGACTTTCTTCTCAGGTAAGTTGTGATTCTCTGTGTCTACCTGTCTGTCTCCCTAATTTTGGGGGCAATGATGTGCCCTGTGACCACACTTCTCTGACAGGTCAAAGAAGAGTTGTTAATTTTTCAGTTTGTTTGGCTTTTTATTTGTTAGTACAGAGTAGTTACTTCTAAGCTTCTTATATGCCAGACTCAAAACTGGAAGTGGGTATTCTATGTTTCAGTTAAACCAATTTCCTATTAATAGACATTTATGTTTTTGCTAAATTTTCGCTATTATAAGGAATGCTTCAATGTCTATATCTTTTTGCATGTAAGTTTGCTCTTGTATTGGCATGATATTTAAGCTGTGATAGGTAAGTAAACACACTCCAGATTTTTGTATGTAATAATAAAATGTTAGGAATATAAGAAAATAATTTGTTGAAAATGACTGAACCGTCATGATTCCATGGAATCTAAATACTTTAACTTGACTAAAGTGTAATAAGTCTTTGCAAGAAGTATGAAGTGAATACACAAATTCTTATGTTAATTCTCAGGTTCCAGCCCTGGACAGTGTCCTTAAATGGAAAAACCTAGGATAGTCTGTACTCTGGTAGAACCTAGTCTTCTCTGAGTGATTTTATAGGATTGCTGCTCAGTTTCCCTGTACACTGGGAATGACTTGACAAGATAACTTGATTCACTCACAAAAGTAACCTCCGAAAGTCTTTACTGCACCAAAGCCCATATCTGCTTTTGGTCTTGTCAAATTAATAAACAGAAACCTCATTAAATTGGAGTTGGGAGGCCAAAAGGAGGAGCTCTCACATCCTACATCCATAGGCGAGCCCACCAGGCAGAGGAAAGACTTCCTCTTCTTGACTGGCCAGAAGCTCAGCCAATGAGAGCCTGTCACAACTCAGCCAATGAGAGCCTGTCACAGTTCAGCCAATGAGATCCTGTCACAACTCAGCCAATGAGAGCCTGTCACAACTCAGCCAGTGAAAAGCCACCACACCTCAACTTTTTGTTTACAATGCCCCTCCCAACTTCCTCTTTCCCTCTATAGAAGAGTTTTTCTCCCTTGCTGTTGGGGGACTCGCATGTGGTTTGCCATGGTTGCAGACTCTGAACTGCAAGTCTTTGCTGATGTGGAGTAAATCCATTTTTTCTAAAGAAATAACTGGCTGCCTCTTTGTTTAAGGGCAACAGAGTATTGTGTGTTGAAAGACAATGTTAACATCCAGGCATACACTCCCCGCTCCCTGCCTAATCTCAGGAAGTTTCTCTTTTTCCATGCCCGGTAATATGCCTACTTCCACGGTATAGAGAGATCTATTCCAAACTCCAACTCAGTATGTTCCTAACAACCTTAGATTTTTGGGTATTTATTGCTGTTATTTTTAACTGAATGATTCTGAATTTATTTTGGGGGAAAACTCTCTCTCACATATACACAATATATGTATGATTATATTGTTATAATGAATTGTTTTCTGGTAAAAAAATTGTAATTCTGAATTTTTTTTTCTTGTTTGGCAATGTGTGCATGTTGGCTTATTGAAATGTTAGTTCCTACAGAGATCCAGAAAATGAAAACTTGCAGAATTTTATAGGAGCTTCCACTGCTTGGGACTCTCAGCTTATGGTTGTTCATCCGTACCTTTCCGATCATGTCTTCTCTGTGACCTCCTCTCTCTGCCATCCTTTCTCATCTCTAAAATTAGAATGAATAGTATTCAGCTCACCAGGTAGTTGTGAGAAATGAATGAAACGACATGTATAGAATGCAGGGTGCATGGCAGGTGCTTAGGAAATGGTAAGTCACTTTTGTTAAATTGATCAAGATTTCTTTAGTGATAGCCGTCCTCCTCCTGCATTGTACGTTAAGAAATAAAGTTCGTAATTTCTTCCTTTTGTGTAGAAAGCCTTCAGTGACTTCCACAGCAGATGCAATCTGCTGCCTATCAGATAGCACTTTCCTCTGCTTCCGTTGAGGAGAACTCTGGTTCTGTGCCGAAGACAACGTCTTCAGGGGAGCTGAGCCACCTCATTGAGGAAGGAAATGATAACCATGGAAACCAAGCACACTAAAGCCATTCTCCTTAGTGACTGGCTAATGAGGGGAAGGGGGAATCTTGATTCGGTTTAGACATTGGGACACAGAGAAAGTGTGTCAGGGTGGACTCTGAAAAGGCTTACTTCCCTAAACCCCAAATCAAACATAAAGACAGTCTTCTGCTTCTTCCTGCTTTAAATACTGTTGAGTAGGGATTCACTGCTGGAACCATAGCAACCATCTTGCTTACATGAGGCATCAAGGATTTAAAAAGCCAAGCATTGCAGATGTCAGAGTGGAGGGAAAGAGCAGTTCCGGGTCATTGGTGAAACTGTCGTATTGTTGTACAAACCTGGGAGTGACCACTTCAGATTTCTTGATGTGTGTTGTGAATAAATTGCTGTATTCCGGAAGCAGTTGTTTTTGGGGTGTGTGTGCACACATCCTAACTGGGAGCTTCCTATCACTCAAAAGATAGTGTTCAGGTCTCTAATTTTGTCAACCAGCTGCCTCCATCTCCTGGTTTCAGCTCCAGACGCATCGTTCCCTTTTCTCTACCTGAATCTTCCCCCACTCAGAACGCTGTGCTGTTGATAAACCACACAGAGCTCTTTCATGCCTCCATCTTTGCACCTACTTTTCCCCTGGCCTGGAATGCTCGAGTTCTCTTACGCTCCTTTACTGTGGCACAGTTCTATTCCCTCTCCACAACCAGTAGCCTACATTCCATAAACATACAGCGAGACACACATGGTCGCGTGGTACAGCACTTTTCTGGAATTGACCCCCCGAAAACTACAAGTATTTTTTTTTTTCATTTTACATATATTTTTTTTAATTTTTTGTTTATTGCAGTAACATTGGTTTATAACACTGTATAAATTTCAGGTGTACATCATTATACATCTATTTCTGCATAGATTACATCATGTTCACCAGGCAAATACTAATTACAACCCATCACCACACACATGTGTCGAATTATCCCTTTCGCCCTCCTCCCTCCCCCCTTCCCCTCTGGTAACCACCAATCCAATCTCTGTCTCTATGTGTTTGTTTATTGTTGTTATTATCTACAGGAATCATATAAACTTCAATAGCTAGCTACACGTCTTGTTGAAACGTATATCAAATAACCAAAAAGCCTAGTTCTATGAAATGTCCTCATAGTTTTGGTTGAATAGAGAACTTTTGACACCTAATATTGCCCTGTTTCCTCTTGTATGCTGTGCCCTCATTCTGTATTTTACTTTCCAACACCATTGCAGGTCCTTAAGTGTAAGCGTGTTTATGTTCCCATGGTATCCTCTAGAATAGTGGCGCCCACACTCCTCACCTCTCCCCTTCTTGTCCAAACTGTGACCATCTCTCACCTGCAGTCTGTGGTTGCCTCCTGACCTGTCTCCATTTCTCTTCTGGCCTCTTCTCACTCACAGCATCCAGATAAGTTCTTCTTAGAATGTAACTCACACAGTGCCCCTCCTCTATTCAAAACTCCCTCACAGCTTCCCATCACATTTGGAATTCGATTCAAACTCTTTTCGGTGATGGACAATTCTTGCAGGATCTGCCCCTGTCAATCTCTCCAAAGCCATTTGTAATTTGTCCTCTTTCTCCTCTACTCCAGCCCAGCTGTCCTTCTTAGAATTCTTTGAACACACCAAACTTGTCCCTGCCTCAGGGACTTGGCACAACCCGCTCAGGCACTTCATTCAGGTCCCCTGAGCTGTTATCTCCTTGAAGTGGTCTTGCCCAGCAAATGTAAAATATCATCCCACTATGACCCACTGCCCTCTTACCCATCACACCATTCTTCTTGGACCCTCAGTCAGCTTCGCTGTTCCTCCAGACCCTCATCACTGACCCACGTTATGGTACATGTTCATCTGCCTTTTGTCGGCTTGCCTCCCTGGAATATAAACTCAGGGAAGTGGGGACTCCTCCATCTTGTTCAACATTATATCCTTGGTGTCTGGCATATAGTACACCCTCAGTAAATATTTTCAGGTAAATAAATAAATTAATTAATCCTTGCAGAAAAGTTAAACTAAAGAGTAGTATATTTTTGAATGCAAGTCAGTATATTCTTTTTAAGCATGTGAGATATATATATATATTATATGTATATATATGTATGTAAATGGGGAGAGCTCATCCTGAATCTCTCTCTTAGAATTTGACAAACAGAATGGTTTCTCTGGAAGAGAGCATCATTTGGCAAGATCTTAGTAGACTGATAAGTTTTTACACCAGTGTTCGTTTATAGAGAACCTGCAATATGATGGACAGTTGTGCAAATCTCTGAGAATATAAATGTGAAGTAGACGTTTTCTAGTCTAGTGGGATTTAGAAAAAACATATGGTGATAAATATGGTTGGTGCTATGGTAGAAGAATGCACATTATTGGGTCAAAGCACGTTTAATGGTCAACTTTTAAGAAGAGTGTTTAATGACATGCTCAGCTTTTAGTAATTGACAAATAAAAACTGAAAATAATCTAAATTTCGACTCGTTCTAGAACACTCTTCTTAACCTTCAGGTAGATGTTCGACAGTTTATTGCAAGTTGGAAGAATCATGCAAAACACCAGCCTTCCATTCCTTTTCACTCTTCTAATGGATGTAGCATTTCTAAGGGACCAAGAGAAATAATGAGAAATGTAATAGATCCTGACCTTACTGTGAACAATAAACATTATCCAGTAGTGTTAAGTGGATGCTAAATATATAAAGCTAATTATTTTGTGAACTGGTGTCCTTCAGAGATTAAATTGTAGTTTGTCTTCTGCCCACTCTCCATTACAGCAAGAATTCTCCAAGCAACCTGATCTAAAAGTAGCGACATCTGAAGAGAGTATTCCTGCAACGTTAGTCCCTGAATATCTTTTTGGGGGACCTGAATTATGTTGCTAATTATTGCAAGTGTCCACGTTCCTTTGCTTGTGTTGACCTGATTAATGCATGGTTCTTCACTATAACATCTCAGCAGGGCTCTTTTGGAGCAGGAAACACTCCAGTGAAATTGTCTGTACAAGAGGCAGTGCTGAAACGTTTATACCATCGAAGGGATAGTCGTGAAATGTTCATTTGGCTCAGAGAGCTGCCTGAGCTCAGTTTCCTCGTGTTCAGGTTTATTTCCTGGTGCTGCTGACTGATGTGGGACCCCACTCAGAGTAATTAAAGCGACTTCTGGATCTCTGTATGGGAACAACTAGATTGCTTCTCAAAGCCTGATGGCTATCAAGAGGGAGAGGAAAATACAAAGAGAGGAAATTAATTCACACACTAATGAATTTTTTAATTAGTATTTAAAAATCCAAACTTCAGCAGTATATTTTCCTGTAGGGAATGGTATAGAATGAGCCAAGTAATTAGGGGAATTGAAGATATTAAAACAAACTTATGGATATAATGCAATAGAAGATGTTTAAAGGTCAATAGAGGCAATCAAACCCAGGATATGAAGCTATTAAGAGAAAATATAGGTTTGCTATTGCTGTTTCTCTCTGAAATCACTAAATTTAAAACAAAATACTACGTGATAGAACAAAGATATATTCCTGAAAGGGCATTAAATGCTCTTTGAATATAAATTGGTCATTATTAATGTTTTTAATTTGCTGTGTGTTATAAATCACACTTTTATTGTATAATCCCAAATAAAACTGAAAAGTTAAGCTAATGTGTTTTAAGGGTAATTATTACAGTTTTTTCTAGGTATGACTGTGATGATATACATAACAGAACTGTAAAGAAATAATAAAGCCATGGTGTTGTCATTCATTCATTTTTTATGGCTATGACTATAAATGCCCTGTACACTAAAAAGAGGAATGAAATTCTAAATATATGCATCATAATAACAACATAGAATATTTTCTTTTGGAAGATTTATTTTTTTAAATCTAGAAATGGAAATATCTACTTTTGCATACGTTCCAGATCCAACTATCAAGAGTTAAGAATAAAGTATTCAGAAAAGAGATTTTAAACATGGAAGAGACAAGATAACCATTTTGGAGTCCTACCCCGGCTACCATTACAAAGATGGTGGCCATGGTTTTAGCTGGGGTGGTGTCAGTCACAGTCAACCACTGAAGCTAGGGACAAATCCTCAAATAGACACTTTAGCTACTTTTATCATAATAATGTCACCACTGTTAATAACCTTTGAACCACAGTGAAGAAACTCTATGTGCTCTCTCTGCTTTCAATCTTTGTATTCTGGAATCTGTCCTGCATCCTGTTACCAACCCAATCTTAAAAAATACCGTTTAAATGATGCCATTTCGCTGCTGAAAATAAAACTTCATTAGCCTATGGAATATATTTTAACATTTTTTTGCTTCTTATATTAGTTTCCTCAGGCTGCTGTAACAAAATACTAAGATTGGGTGGTTCAAACAACAGAAATTTATTTTCTCAGCTCTGGAGGCCAGAAGTGCAAGATCAATGTGTTTGCAGAGGCCTCTCTCCTTAGCTTGTAGATGGCCACTTCTCTCTATGTCCTCCTCACCTGATCTTCCCTCTCTGCGTGTCTGTGTCCTCTTCTCAAAAGGACACCAGTCCTATGGATCACGGCCCACCCATATGACCTCATTTAATCTTAATTACCTCTTTAAAGGTCTCACTCCAAATACAGTCACATTCCAAGGTACTGGGGTTAAGACTTCAACTTATGAATTTGAGGGAGACACAAGTCAACCCTTAACACTCCTCATCTAAGCCTTTAGCAGTCTGAATCAGTCTAAGTTTCTAATCTTCATCCTGGCTGCTCCCTCATTGGTACAGTTGAAAGCAAACTGGATTAGGAGTGTCTGATCCATATGTTCACTTAGTTGAGTGCGTTTGGGCATGGGATTCCAACATGCCAGGTGAGTCCTCTGTTCCCGCGTCTGTCAGAGGGAGATCTGGGCACACGCTTCACAGCGTTCTCCTCTCTCCGCTCTAGTTACAAGGGCACCTCCTTTATTCTCCTTTACCTTCATCTGTGACTCTCCTGAACTGATCACAAACTGCAGCACACTCCACACTGGATGCTTGTATCACTAAATATTATAGGCTCTTTATTGATCGTGGTTTTCTCTTGCATTTGTTTGTTCCTACAAAACATATAGCATTATGACTTATGTTAAAGTCATTGATTAACTGAAATTAAATCAAATCAGTTATTCATTGATGTTCCTGGTTTTCTGCAGGACCTGGGGATTTGTGCAGAGGAGCAATCTTTGGTAAACATTTCCACATATGTCCTATAATAGTTAAATGCTATTTTAAGAAAAGGCATCATTTATACGCAGTGGCAAAATATAACAAATTCTATTTCTCCACAAAATAATTGCATTTTGAGAATCAAGAAAAGTGTGTTTTGGGAGGGATTTATACAGAATATTTCTCTGCTTCTGAATTCTATATAGGGGCTTTCTAACTGGGGACTCTCTGCTTTTGTCATTGGCCTTTTCTGCTGTTAATGGAAGAATTAAATAGGCACTCTGTTTTAGGCTAAAATCTCAGAACACAGGACTCCATTGGTTCCTTAAAATGTAATCATCACAATGTCTTCAGAGGAAGAACACACCCTGCATTAGCAGTCACAGCATCTGGGCTATGATAGTCGGACATTCCAGGTCAAGAACATAACAGAGTCCACACCGTTAGCTCAGTTCTTCACCTCTTACCCAAACTGTGCAACGCACACACACATGCACACACGCACGTGCCCTTCACTTCCTCTGTGAATGAGCTTACTCTTCTTCTTGCAATCATTTCACTTTTACTCACTTGCTTACCCCCACCCTGCTCTCTCAACTACTCTGAGAGTAGCACCCACGTGTGGTCACCACTATTAGGACCCACAGCAAGAGGAACGATTCCATGGGAGAGGTACACCTACTGTCTTAAGAGCACTGACCGGGATGAGGCACACTCATCCCGATGGCTCACACCCCATTGGAGAAAACCTGTGTTGTAAGCTCAACTCTGCTCTTCGTCTTCAGATCAATTTCCTCAGGAAAGAAAAACAGTCGATTTTGGTGGCCAATTAGCTGTTTGTACCACAGTTTGTTTTCTGCCCCCAAGTACCTGTGTGTATGCTTTTCTCCTCATAAAAAACCCCCTTTTATTCACATTAAGGGGCATAACTCAAGGTTCTCTCCAGATGCTGGATATACACGAGAGTGCACAGTATCTGCGTGATGTGCTATCTTCCCCGTTAGGCCTTAATAGGGTTCCTTGAAGTCTGGCAAGTTATAAAACTTAAAAACAAATTACCTACCCTCTTAGGGGGTCCTGGGTACAGTCTATGTTCTGGTCTGGCTATGAGAGCCACTCTCCTGAGCTCTGGATGGTAGAAGCCATTCTTCTTCCCTAGCAGTGGGATAGGTATTCTCTGCCAGGCCTCCACCTGGGATCTGCAGAGAAGCCATGAAACTAGCAGTTTCCAGAAATTTCTGGGCCTCTGGGTAGCAGGTACAATTCAGTCTTCAGAACCTCAGCTGTGTCAGTAAATCTTTAACTCCAGGGTCCTGGTTCCCTTGACTTTTATTTCTTTAGACTGTTCAATTGTTATGTAAGCACCTAAATCACTCCTTTAATTTGTTTTCCATTTGCAGTGCCTAGAATGGTCCTCCTTTCTTGACTGGCACCCTTAGGCACTTCTTTCCCATGTATCCTACGAGGTGGGCACAATCCTCCCTTGCAATGGTAATTGCACCTGTCATTGTCACATTTAACCATCTGCCTGAGAACACTGTAAATTCTAGAAGGCAGGAACTTCGTGTCTTTTATCACCTAACATAGGTCCTGACAGCTAGGTGCCCGATAAAGATAACTCAATCACAGTCACAGGGCTTCTGCATGGTAAACAAAATTAAAATCCGGATATCTGACTCTAAAATTTACCCATATTCCTAACTATACTATTTTCCATTAAAAATTAATCTTAAGGTTTTATTTGATTATAAGTCAGAAAAAATTGGGATAAGCATTCTCTCAATCACGATACAACTTGTAAGATAATGCAAATTACAAATAAGCTTAGTAATGTCATAGGCAGAAGAACATGCAGAAAAAATACTACAAAGCTAATGAAATGTCTTTTTATATTACGTCTGATACTGTTTCTTTAAATGCCTATATGTCTTCTATGATGCCATTACTTCAGTTTCATAATTTATCCTTGGGGCAATATTTTGTTTTATAAATAAGCAGCTTCAGACCCCTGTCTGGACTTTCAGGGCACAGCTGTGCCCTCTAAGACAAGAGGGAATCCTACCCTCCTCGTCCTTCGTGTGTGTGGAGAGGAGGGGCAGAGAAAGGTGAAAGCTCACCCCCAATGGTTCTCCCTGGGGTGTAAATCTCAGGGAAAGCCTTTTTCAGCCTACAGGAATCCGACCGCCAAATAGCCTCTGTCGTGCACACACACATGCTCCATGACATAAATCCAGATCGTGGGAGCTCAGCTCAACTATGAAAGCTGCCACATCACTTCAGTTTCTACTTCTTTATCCTGCTGAAATCGTCTAGACCTCATGCCTCTTTATCTTTATATGTTTTTAATTTCTTTTGCAATGGGTATGGGAAATCTCTCTTCAGTAAATTTGAGCTGGGTAATTTAACTCAATGATACTTAATCCATGTTTTAGAGGAATTAGAGCAAGAAAAGGGAGCAGAAAAAGGATACCTCCCAGTGAACATCAAAAATTAACTTTGACTTTGTAGAGGAAGAAGGGAAATCACCAATAAAATGGACTAGGCTTGATGCCAGGAGAAATCTTTACTGCTGACACCACTTCCCATGAATTAAAATATTATCTTGAATTATTTACTCAGTTTTCCTTTTGGAAATTAATCTACAAGACAGCTTTTAAAACCTAAACAGCATGAAAAAAATTTCCTAAGAATATTATAAATATTGAATATTTATTGTATCTTTTTATTACTGTCGGCATTGTTAATTCTTCCATTTTTAAAATTATAATTTTATTTGAATTATCCTCCCACAACATGGAAAATTCAGTTAAGAAAAGCTGTTTGGAGTAAAGAATTTGAGTCAATTAATATGTTTAGATGCTACAAGAATCTTCAAGTCTAAAATAAACACCACATTTTAGACAGTTGAAGCATTTTTTTCTGTCCTTCCATTAAATAATGCTATTTATTACCCATGTTGTTGCCAGAATAATGCCTCTAGAATAGCATATTTGTTGTGCTAGTCACCTATTCTAAAACTTCCGATGACTCCATATTTCTTACTGTGTCATTCTGAATTTTTGTGCTCATCGTTCAGATTTTTCATAAGTTGGCTATATCCTTCTTAGACAGGCATTTGTCCTGTGGTGTTTCAATTCATGACTGTGCCCTCCCGTGAGTGTGCACTCTCTCTTTCTGTCCTGGTGAGACCATTTTTCCTGGCAACATAGGTCTTTTCCATCTAGGTAGATTGGACATTCCAAACTGGCTACCTAAAGCTGTGTTCTGGCCCTTAAGACTATTTAGTTTTACTTACATATGCGTTTGTTTCATTGCATGTGAGATTCTTCTGGAGGGAAAGCTCTCTCTGGTACTACACAGGCTTCCTGCTCTCGATTGCTGTAAACATTACACACTCATGCACTGTGTGCGAGATTGGTCCTTTTGAAAACATTTGCTTTTGAGTCTTGATCTATAGCCTATGAAACTCTTAAGAGTCAGACATAGACTTCCTCCAAAGAGCTTCTTTGATTTTGAGGCCTTCACTCCTTATTGCCCTCTCCTCTTCTCACCTCCATTCACATTCTGTTTTACAATGTGTTCTTTTATTTCATTCTTGCTGAGTCATATCTGTAATGATACGACTGTAATGATTTCAGCTGGGCTCATGTTACCTCATGTTAACTCTTTCAGTTACCTCCTTGTAACCATCACACACCCTGTGGCCTTAGCTGAGAGGGGTGCTGGTATCCTAGCTGTGGGCCTTAAATGGAGGGAAGGAAATTGGGACCAGGCAGAACTGCAGCAAGGCACCTGCCTACTCACAGGGCAGGCTTCTGCCGCAGGGTGTGGTCTGGTCTGAGCATGGAGGTCCAAGGACTTGGGATTTAAGGACAAAGTGATCTTATTAGCAAGCATCTTGTTTGGGTTGTCTGGGGTTTATCTAAAGTCAGGTGGGGGCAGAGTCGTGGGTACACGTGTGCCATTCTGTGTAGAAGAAGATCACGGGTAGAACACGAGGAAATGAGTAAAATTTGCCCCATGCCCTGAGCATGGGGATCTGGCATGAGCTACCCAAGCTAAGACCTCGGCTCAGCCTTTGGCCCAGGGGAATGAGTCAAGGACAATTCTCGGACATGTGGGCAGGAAGATCATTACATGGGTTTGGCACATGTACCTGGTGGGCACTTGGCCCCCAGGGCTTACTCAGGAACTCCCTGCCACTTTCATCTAGGCATCAGAATCAATGAGATCCACTAGTCTCTGCATTGAGGGCTTGATGCCTAGGCCAGCCTGACTAGTTTAGGCTGGGGAGCAGCCTAGGCAGAGATTATTGATCATATACAGATTATAGGTTGAATATGTTGGGTGTTATGGCTTCTAATAGACTAGAAATGATAGGAACTGATCAGTTCATAGTTTACCGAGACCTGTGATTAGCACATGGTTGGAGCTAAAGCAGCATTTATTAACTGAATGCTTTAATTTTCTCTGATTCTCTTTATTCAAATAAATTAATTAATTGAATGCTTTAATTTCAGAGACAAAGACTCTGAAAAATAAAACAAAGAAATTTTAGAAATCTCAAACTTAGGATGGGAGATGGAGACAAAGATAATAAATCACAGCACAGTGCATTGAACCACTACTGAGGCGATTTATAGAAGGAAGGAGGAGGGTTTAACTCAGGGTACGAGCGTGTGCGTGTGTCGGGTTAGTGGGTAACTATCAGAGTGTATGTGCATCATGGAGGGGATGTCATGCAGGCTGAGAAGAGCAGCAATGTCTGCATGGGATTTTGAAGTAAAAATAACAGTTGGATGAGCAGATACCCAAGGGCAGAGGAACGGAGTGTAGGTGACGGGGAGAGCATTATGTACAAAGGCACAGGAGCCCAGAAGCACGAAGGAAACAGAATGCAGCTGAGTCTGGCTGTTGATTATGCAGCAAGCTAGCAGTTGCAGGAGGTAAATGGACACAGAGAGCGGGAGGCACCCAAGGGCAGCGCCTTGATTAGACCTGTGTTCTAGAAAGAACGTGCTGGTGACAGTGTGAAGACTTGGCGCCTGGAGCCTACAGAGGAGGCCGTTGTGATGGGGTGATTTAAATATGAATCCGAGTACAGATTTTCCAAATAAAAACCTCTTGGAGAATGTTCCTCTGAGAGATTGGTGCTTATGGCTTTCAATGTTGAGAGACTGTGACGAGGAAGATGGTGACTGCCGTGGATGGCATCTACAGACTGGTCTACTCCGGGCAGAACACATGGATGCCTCCTTGCAAACACAAAGGAGGACGGCCTGAAGGTGAGGGTTTGTCATGGCCATTCTGGTGGAAGATATTCAGCAGAGCCTAGCACGGGTTGTTGTCATTTTCACCAATGAACATTAATGCATGTATCTACATGGAGAGAAGAGAGGCAAATGGACCCTCACCAATTACAATACATGCCCTTGAGCCTGATTTTCATGTTTGGAAAAGCTGCATGATGGGAATATCTTTGTGCACCCTAGAACTTGGTCCTTGTTACAAGGTCACGTCACACTCTTGATCTTCAAACACCCCTGAGAGGTAGCCTGAGAGGGTTTTTAATCCCTGTTTTAAAAAGGAGGCAGCTAAAATCCAGAAAACTTAAGGGCATTGGCCAAACAAAGCCTCTGGGTGATGGAGGAGGACTATCCCATGTCCTCTGACACTCCTTGTGGTTTTTTTAAACCACTTCTATATGAGTCACCTTCCAGTTGGGAAGATGACCCATATAGGGGATGACCCATCTCT